>NC_092718.1:54816666-55146671 GCF_047496885.1 Scyliorhinus torazame | reverse complement strand
GTTACTGAGTTTGAAATTAGTTTTAATGTCAGCAAGCAAACAATGAAGGGGGAATTTAGAAGAATACTTGCATAAAGGCTTGTTAGGATATGAAGATTGCTACCAAAAACGTTGAAGCAGAACTCGTAACTTTCCAAGCGAAAATAGTTGAATATTTGAGAGGAAAAGTTTTAAAGGGTATGGAGTACGGTTGTGGAGAATGGGACTGAAGGTCTATCTCTTTTATGTCTGCCAAGTGCTCAGGCCAAATGGTCTCCTTTTGTGTGGCAAAATTGTATGGTTATATAATAGTTAAGTAAAGACATTAAACATACCCTGCACTGTAATGAGCGTTGAGCATGAATAGTCAAAGGTTAGGGGTGAAGCACTGCAGGCTGCATTATAAATGTAATAGGCTGGCCTTGTAACAAGAACAGTTGATTTTCATGAAGAATCAATTATTTATGTCTTGAAACTCAACTTGGCCTGTAGCAATGTAATATAGAAAAAACATGGCTAATCAGGACTCTACCTGGTGGTTATTCACAGGTGGGTTCACTTCTACCAGTGAAAATCACTTCAAAGTGTCCAATTTTTTTTTTCAATGTATGAGTATGATGGAAAAGTTTATGTTTCACATCATGTGAAATGTAACAGAAGAAGCTGCTGCTGATTATGGAAATGCTTCTGACAAAATTTAGCTGTCTGTCTGTGCCTGGTAACATTTGCAAAACTACATGCAGGCAAGGCGCTGGAGTCCACCTAATCTCGCAAACTCACGGGATGTAACAAACTCCATCCCTTTAACTCCACTCTTATTTGTACATGTTGGCGGGATTCTCCATCAGCGGGATACTCCGTTTCGCCGGCGTTGCACTCACGGCCACGGATTTGCCGACGGCGCGGGGGTGCCCACAATGGGGAAACCCATTGGCCGACTGGCGGGACGGAGGATCCCGCTGCCGGCGGGGACACGGCGCATCAGAAAACGGGTGTGACAGGACGGAGAATCCCGCCCGTTGAGTCCGCGGCCCACCATTAGCCCACTGCTAGTGCCGTCATCTTTAAATTCTGTATTTACGCATTTAGATTTTATCCATGTTGACACGCCCGCAGTCTCTCAGATGGGGGGGACAGTTTCACTTTTTGAATTTCATAAAATCTGGATTTTTCTGCGTTGAAGGTACATGTTGTATCGCCTTTTCACTTTTTTCCCCCACATTTTCTTACTTCGAACCAGAGTCGCTCTACTTCTTTATTTCTAATTGTTCCTCTGCTATTCTTCCCCTGCCTGCTCTCAGTAGTAGCCAACGGTTTCCTTTTTAAGTCTGAGTTCTTTATACAACAAAGTCTGTGCACAGGAATTATTGATTAAGGGGGTCATCAAAAATCTAATTTATTCTAATGGATACATTTTTCTTGTTCGGTGAAATCAGTGAAAAATGGACTGTAATAATGTGTGGGATACAATTAAGAGTCCTGACTCTAAAGGAGTGTGATCACGGTCAGAGCTAAGTTATTCTGTGCAGACATTGTGGGGGGAAGCTTTAATCTAGCCCATTTGTCAGGGCGGTAGGGTGGCAAGTGGTTAGCACTACAGCCTCACAGCACCAGGGACCCGGATTCAATTCCGGCTTTGGGTGACTGTTTGTGTGGAGTCTGCACGTTCACCCCATGTCTGCGTGGGTTTCCTCCGGGTGCTCCGGTTTCCTCCCACAGCCCAAAGAAGTGCAGCTTAGGTGGATTGGCCATGCTAAATTGTTCCTTAGGGATGAGTAGGTTAGGTGAAAGGGTTATGGGAATAGGTCGGAGAAGCGGGCTTCGGTGGAGTACTCTTTCAGGGAGTCGGTGCAGACTCGATGGGCCGAATGGCTTCCTTCTGCACTGTAGGGATTCTGTGATTCTGTGAAATTGACAGGATCGGGTGGAATGTTGCATCCTGAATGATATCCCTCTTATTCGTTCATGAGATGTCAGTGTCACTGGCAAGGCCAACATTTATTTTTCAAATTTAATTACCGTTAAAATATGGTGGTCAGACTTGGTGGACTTGAACCACAGTAATCATGTGGAGGAGGAGGCTACAATTGAACCTTTAATCAGTTTAGAGTTATTCGAAAAGTGAGACCTTGGCCATAATTGTCCAGTCATTGGGATTCCCTTTTGCCACTGGCAGTGCACCCCTGCCAACGGGTTTCCCAGTGGCGTGGGGTAGGTTAATGGGAAATTCCATTGTCAAGCAGCGGGAGGATAGAATGGCGCCACCAACGAATGGCGCATGGCCAAGAAACACGCAGCTGGGGGACCAGAGAATTCAGCCTCTTATAAATATGTAGTTCCTAACCATACAACCCACCATCAGTGTCAATAAGAGTCGACTTATATGTGCCCATGTAATTATCCAATGAGTGATCCACACTGATATATACAAAGCACAAGTATACAATTGATAGATTCCCATTTTTTTCCTTCTTTAAATAAAACTTAACAAACAAATAATATGCACAAACATTTGGTCCAGATCTTCTGAGCAACAGCAATCATGGTTGAATTGTTGCTGCGCTCGTAAATTCCTCGACTCTACGCTGCTGCCTATTTTTTCCATTCCCAGCATTTACAGTGTGCCTTGTCGAACTCCATTGGACAGATTAGAGTTGGGGCAAGACAGGACACAGCCCGTTCTCATGACCCCAGCTGCAATATGGTAAGATCCAGTCTTCAAATGAGTGAATGAATGGGTAAGGAGGTGGGGTGATTAGATGGGTGAAGTGGATAGATGGGTAAGGTTGGTAGGTGAGTTGATAGGCTGGAATGGTGGGGTAGTGAGATCTGGCTGGAGGCTGGTCAGATGTGTCAGAAAGGGTAATCAGATCACGTATAGTTGGGTTGGGCTGTAGTAGGGGGTTTGTGGGGGTGTTTGGGGGTCAGAAGGCAGTTGGGTAGTTGGACAGTCTAGCGGGGATGATGAGGTTGTCGATTTTGTAGTTGCTTAGCACAGTATTTATTCTGTCTAAAATTTCCTCGGTAATTGTCCAAAGTCTCCGAGCCTAACTCAGGGTCCAGGGCATTCATGGAGGGTCCAAGGGAACAGGGGAATTGCTCAATGGAAGTTTAAACTTCCTGGGCAATTCCGACGTACATCCATGCATCAGGATTTCCACAAGGTCATAACTTTAATCTTCAATAATATGTGATGCGACCATCAATTCACACGAAACAGAGAGTTGAAGTGAACAGTGGTTTTAATCAGCTAGAACTGTGCCTGCCTGCGACTGCTCTGTACTGAGAGCCACCTGCAGGGCAGCAGATCTATATACCTCCCCCGAGGGGGTGGAGCCAGGGGCGGAGCCCACAAGGGCACCAACATGATACAATGCAATGTAATGTAATATAATGGTCCATAGGTGGATCCCACAAGGGCATCAACATAGTACAATGTAATGTAATGTAATACAGTGGTGAATGGTTGCCGTAATACATTCCCCACATTCACCCTCTGTTAAAAAATTGAAGTCCAGCGGGGGTGAAGTGGCTCACAGGTTGAGTCTGTCCGGCGCCTTGATCATTCGCTGCAATCGCCTGAGCTCTGGTTTCGCTGCGGGCATGGGTGTTGAACTCGTCGCTGCGGGCACGGGTGTTGAACTCGTCGCTGCGGGCACGGGTGTTGACTCCGGGAGCGTGTTTTCTGGGGCTTCACCACTGTAGGTCGGCGATGGGGGGAGGGGGTGTAGGAGGGGGGGATAGGCCATGCAGGGGCGGGGGGCGATGTTCGGTGTAGGGTGGGGGGGGGGGATAGGTGATGGTCGTAGGGGAACCTGCGGGTGCCAGGTCCCGGAGGGAGATTGTATCTTGTCAGCCGTCGTGGTGCGCCATGTAGGCATACTGGGGGTTGGCGTGAAGGAGCTGGACCCTCTCGACCAGAGGGTCGGACTTGTGGCTCCTCACGTGTTTTTGGAGGAGTACAGGCCCCAGTGTCGTCAGCCAGGCTGGAAGCGAGACCCCGGAGGTGGATTTCCTGGGGAAAACAAACAGGCAGTCATGAGGGGTCTCGTTCGTGGCTGTGCAAAGGAGTGACTTAATGGAGTGGAGCACGTCGGGGAGGACCTCCTGCCAACAGGCAACTGGGAGACTCCTAGACCATAGGGCCAGGAGGACGGCCTTCCATACTGCCGCGTTCTCCCTCTCCACCTGTCCGTTTTCCCGGGGGTTGTAGCTGGTAGTCCTGCTCGAGGCGATGCCCTTACCGAGCAGGTACTGACGAAGTTCGTCGCTCATAAACGAGGAGCCCCGGTCACTGTGGACGTAAGTGGGGAAACCGAACAAGGTGAAGATACTATTCAGGGCCTTAATGACAGTGGCCGCGGTCATGTCGGGGCAGGGGATTGCAAAGGGGAAGCGGGAATACTCGTCAACGACGTTGACAAAATACGCATTGTGGTTGGTAGAGGGGAGGGGCCCTTTGAAGTCAATGCTGAGGTGCTCGAAGGGCCGGGATGCCTTCACCAGATGGGCCTTTCTGGTCGATTGAAGTGCGGCTTGCACTCCACCCATATTTGGCAGTCCCTGGTCATGGCCCTGACCTCCTCGGTGGAGTAGGGCAGGTTGCGGGCCTTGATGTAGTGGAGAACAGAGGGTGACAGAGGTCATTGTGGATGGCCCGGAGTCGGTCATCTTGCGCGCTGGCATATGTGCCGTGGGACAGGGCATCTGGGGGCTTCCCAGGACGATACACAATATTGTAATTATAGGTGGAGAGATCGATCCTCCACCTCAAGATTTTATCATTCTTGATCTTGCCCCGCTGTGTATTGTCGAACATGAGCTTCCCAGGACAATACACAATATAATAATTATAGGTGGAGAATTCGATCCTCCACCTCAAGATTTTATCATTCTTGATCTTGCCCCGCTGTGTATTGTCGAACATGAAGGCTACCGACCGTTGGTCGGTGACGAGGGTGATCCTCCTACTAGCAAGGTAGCGCCTCCAATGCCGCACAGCTTCCACAACGGCTTGAGCTTCTTTTTCGACTGAGGGAGTGTCGGAGGCGTTGAGGGTACGGGAGAAAAAGGCTACTGGCCTGCCTCACTGATTAAGTGCAGCAGCGAGGACAACCTCTGACGCATCGCTCTCCACCTGGAAGGGGATGGCCTCGTCCACTGCGTGCATCGCGAATTTGGCAATATCTGCCTTGATGCGGCTGAAGGCCTGGCGGGCCTCAGCCGTCAGTGGGAAGATGGTGGCTTTGATCAGTGGGCGGGCTTTGTCCGCATAGTTGGGGACCTACTGGGCATAATATGTAAAGAACCCGAGGCATCTTTTCAGGGCCTTGGGGCAGTAGGGGAGGGGGAGTTGCAGGAGGGGGCGCATGCGGTCGGAGTCGGGCCCTAGGACTCCGTTTTCCACGACATAGCCGAGGATGGCCAGTCGGGTTGTGCGGAAAAAGCATTTCTCCTTGTTATAAGTGAGGTTGAGGGCTTGGGCGGTCTGGAGAAACTTCTGAAGGTTGGCGTCGTGGTCCTGCTGATTGTGGCCGCAGATTGTCCAAGTACGGAAATGTGGTCGCAGCCCGTGCTGGCCAACCATTCGGTCCATCGTTCTTTGGAAGACCGAGACCCCGTTGGTGTCACCGAAGGGAACCGGAGGAAGTGGAAGAGGCGGCCGTCTGGCTCAAAGGCCGTGTAGTGGCGGTCCTCCGGGCGGATTAGGAGCTGGTGGTATGCGGACTTCAGATCTACCGTGGAGAACACCCGGTAGTGTGCAATCTGATTCACCATGTCCGCTATCCGGGAGAGGGGGTTTGCATCGAGGTGTGTGTATCGGTTTATGGTTTGGCTGTAATCTACAACCATCCGGTTCCTTTCCCCAGTCCTGACGACCACCACCTGGGCTCTCCAGGGGCTATTGCTGGCCTCGATGATCCCCTCCGTCAAGAGCCGCTGGACCTCGGACCTGATAAAAGTCCTGTCCTGGATACTGTACTGCCTGCTCCTGGTGGCGATGGGTTTACAGTCAGCGGTGAGGTTTGCGAAGAGCGGGGGAGGGTCGACCTTTAGGGTCGCGAGGCTACATACGGTGCGAGGGGGTAGGGGCCCGCTGAACTTCAGGGTCAGGCTCCTGAGGTTGCACTGGAAGTCCAGTCCCAACAGGAGAGTAGCGCAGAGATCGAGGAGGACATAGTTTAAAATTGGCATACTCGGCGCCCTGTATGTGGAGGTTCACGACACAGTACCCCCGGAACTGCACTGAATGCGATCCGGAAGCACGAGGCCGATGACGTGTCCGGAGGGGGAGGTGCCGCAGGCCCGCAGCCACACTGCGGGGTGTGCGGGCCTGTGAGTCTGAAAGTTGGGCCTGTGATTTAGAGGTTTTGGACCAGGCCAGGCAAACTTTGGCAAAGTGTCCTTTCTTGCCGCAGTCGCTACAGGTTGCGTTTCAAGCCGGACAACGCTGCCTGGGGTGCTGGCCGCAGAAATAGCACGGCAGCCCCCCCGGGTTGGGCGGGCAGCGCGTGGCACAGGCCTGGGGCACCCTTTGGTCTGGTGTCCACGAGGGGGTCGCGTGGTCGGAGGGGAAAGCATTGAGGCTCTGAAAAGCCACTTCTAGGGAGGTGGATAGTTTTACCGTCTCTTCTAGGTTGAGGGCGCCCTTCTCAAGCAGGCGCTGTCTGACGTAGTTGGACTGGACTCCAGCCACATGGGTGTCCCGGATGGCGAGTTCCATGTGTTGTGAGTCCGTGATGGCCTTGTAGTTGCAGCTTCACCTGAGTACTTTCAGGTCACGTAGGTATTCCTCCAGCGATTCCCCGGGGCGTTGGCAGCGAGTGGTGAGGAGATGCCGCGCGACCACTTTGTTCACCGGCCTCACGTATTGCCTTTTCAGGATCGCGACCGCGTCTGTGTACATGGTCGCTTCCTAGATCTGCACGGAGATTCTGTGGCTCACCCAGGCGTGGAGGAGGCTCAATTTCTGTTCGCCGGTGATGAAGGGCGAGGAGGAGGCGGCAAGGTAGGCCTCAAAACAGCGGAGCCAGTGCAAAACAATCCCTTTGGCTTCAGCGGCTTGAGGTTCGAGTTCCAGTCGATCAGGTTTGTGGGCTGCTTCCATCATGATGTTGTAGCTGATTAAATTGATGCAACCATCAATTCACACGAGACGGAGAGTTGAAGTGAACAGTGGTTTTAATCAGCTAGAACTGTGCTTGCCTGCGACTGCTCTGTACTGAGAGCCGCCTGCAGGGCAGCAAATCTATATACCTCCCCCAAGGGGGCGGAGCCCACAAGGGCACCAACATGATACAATGCAATGTAATGTAATACAATGGTCCATAGGTGGAGTCCACAAGGGCATCAACATAGTACAATGTAATGTAATGTAATACAAAGAACAAAGAACAAAGAAAATTTACAGCACAGGAATAGGCCGTTCGGCCCTCCAAGCCTGCGCCGATCCAGATTCTCTATCTAAAACTGTCGCCTGTTTTCTAAGGATTGTCCCCCTCTGCTCCCTGAACATTCATGTATCTATCTAGATACATCTTAAATTACACTATCGTGCCCGCCTCTACCACCTCTGCCGGCAATGCGTTCCAGGCACCGTAATACATTCACCACAGTATGTCGGTCTCCAATGATCCAGAGGAGGGGACCAGAATTCAGTCTTCACGCAGGTTTATTGACAAAATAAGACATTACAAATGTGTAGCTCCTAATTCCACAACACACACCAGTGTCAAAAGGCATCTTGTTTTGTATGTGCGCAAGTAAGTATCCAATGAGTGTCCCCTCCACCTGGTGGGGAGATGGTGCAATCTTGGTAAACTGTCTCAGATAGCACCGCAATGTATCCCTCATGCTCGTCAAACTGTCAGCAGGAAGTAAAGGGAATAAACAGAGCTTGACTTAAAGTAACCTAGGCCCAAAAGTTTGCTGCTACCAGTAGGGATACAACGGTTGGATCAGTGTACACATTTGAGGGTGGGGGGTGGCGTGAGGGATGGCATTGGGCATGGCAATTGGTTGTAAATACCACCTAGTGCCCCAAGGTGGGATTGCATGTGTCAATGTCAGGTGAGGGCCATGGCCTACAATACCCCCACAGTCAAATATCTCCATTGTCCAATCTCATATGTGGATATTGGTCACTTGAATGAGGTTTCAGAGGGTGACTAGTAATAATCTAATAATAATCTTTATCAATGTCTCAAGTAGGCTTACATTAACACTGCAATGAAGTTACTGTGAAAAGCCCTGAGTCGCCACATTCCGGTGCCTGCTCGGGTACACAGAGGGAGAATTCAGAATGCCCAATTCATCTAACAACACATCTTTTGGGACTTGTGGGAGGAAACTGGAGCACCCAGAGGAAACCCACACGGACACAGGGAGAACGTGCAGACTCCGCACAGACAATGATCCAAGCGGGTATCAAACCTGGGGCCTTGCCACTGTGAAGCAACAGTGCTAACCATTGTGCTACCATACCACCCTAATGTCTGCAAAGCTGCTCTGCAGCATCGAATCAGCCCTGTTCAACGGGAACTGAACCCACAAGATGAACTGCAGCAACACATCATGGCTTCTTCCACAGTAATCGCCCAACGTCCCACTGATAAATTCAAGTGCGACAAGTATCTAGGAAGACCATCACCTCAAACTGCCCCTCCAAGTCCACAGCAAGTGCACTGCCCCGATGTAGACATATCTTGGCATTCCTTCATCGTCGATGGATCAAATTCCTAGAAATCCCTACTGAAGCATCGGCAACATGGGGAGGGCTGGGATTCACAAATAAAAAATTGATAGCGCCTCCTGAAGAGCAGTTGCGATCTGCAAAAAACAAAACCGACTTTGTCAGCAGCACCGATGACTCTAGGTTATTATGTTTTTTGGAGCGTTGAGTAAAACAATTTAAAACAGCAGTTAAAAGCATTGGATTTATGTGTAACATTTTGTTTGCCCTTCCATGTCAAGTCACTGACTGAGGGACTTAATTGTCAATTCAGTAAAGTTTGAACAAAATTAACAGTTTCGACAAATACAAATTATTTATACTCGGCATCTTGTCGCTTCCTTTATGAATTCTGAACCCAACTACTATCAAAGATGTTCTATTCTGCAATGATTAGGCTTTAATCCAAATGATAGTGTGCCTCATTAATTGTTAAAATGATTCAATAATACAGAAAGAGAAAGAGAAACAATGTGTGAGGCATGCGGTGTTGATGGATTGGGCCTTCATTACAAGAGGCAGCTGAACCCTGAAAAGTAAATATTAAAGCAAATTTTGCTTTTCCTCAATGTACAAAAAGGTAAAAATAAATCCTTGGAGCAAATCCTAATGAAGCCACGAGAGTATTCATCAGGCAGACCATTACAGAGTGATTCTTTATCCTTTCACCATGCATCAGTGTCCCTTGTTAATAATTCACATCTGCCAGTATTTGCACCTTCTTCAAAAAAATTGATTTATGGTTAGACTCCACAAACAATGCAAAATCAACAGCTATTGAGTCAGACAGAAACTGAAGTTGTTCTCCATTACATCCTTCACTGGGCATGTATAGGTACACATGGAGAAAGGGCACTGCTGTAAAGAAGAAGTGTTTAAATATTGGACAGGTGCTGAGATTTCGCATCCCTTTGTGAACTCCAAAGGCCCCTGTGAAATAAATTCATGTGGCATTGTAATGGCCTTCTTTCACAAGACCGGGGCTGATGCATGGGCTGGTGTTAAGAGGTCAAGACATAATTATTTGCCATTCTCCTGCTGGTATCAGATAATGGGGGTTATTTTGGTGAAGGGGTGAAGAAATGGATGCTGTGCTAATAAAATGCAACTAATTGAACGCTTAGTTGGGCACACAATTTGAAGTCTAATTCATCATTACCATGATTTAAATGGGCCTGGAGGTGCCAAAACAGACACTTGTAGATGTAGCATTCAAGCGCTGATAAGAAGCAATTTTTCGGGAGTGGATAGTCTATACCCTGTAACTGAGCTCCCGTCCCACCCCCTCTACATCTGTAGCTAGCCTGGCTCAGCCTTGCCCCCCTCCCTCTCTCCCCCCCCCCCCCCCCCCCCCCCCCCCGCCCCCATTCCTCCTCTAGACCAAAGGAAACTCAAAGGGATCCCCATCACCAAGCAGTCCCTTTATCCCGGTGATTCCTACAAGGTAGAGTAGAGCAGCACTTACTCATTTTGGGCGAAGTCCTCAGGGAGTTCCCAGCATAACTGTCGATTGAGTGTTGGCGAAGTCTCGACAAACTATCTGAGGAAGTATGGCCGTGCATCTCAAGTCCTCTTCAAACTGGCAGCAGCAAGTGAAGAATGAAAGCTGAGCACGTAAGGCTCAAAATCCTTGGCATCAGCTTCTATCCTCCTGTTAAGCCAGCCTCAGTTATGAGAGGTTGTGAATTGAAGTACTTGCAACCAAAATGGCATGCAGCTTCATTAATTGTCAATCACTCTTAAGGATGTTCTGGGCTGCCATTGCTAGTGCATACTCCAATCCTTTACCAAGAGAGCATTTTGAACTAAAGGTTGGCCTACCTGCTTTCAGCCCATCTTCCCACCTCGAGGCTCTTTAGCTCCCAAGATATTTGGGAAAATTGCCTCCAATGGCCCTTTTCCCTCAAATAGAATAAACGTAGTTGCAACCTGTACTTAAAAATGAAAATTAGTTGTTTTAGCTCTGTGCTTCCTGAATGTAAAGCCATTTCCAACCAAGTTTATTACATGTAGCCAAGTGATATAATGGACAAGGCCATTGGCACAGACAATCTCTAAATTAAACAGGAGAAATTACTCATTACTTTGCCAGCAAGGGTTTGCCAACTATGGACCCAAAGATGAATAAAATTAACACTTGAGTAGTGCGAATGGTTGTTGTAACATAAGGTAATACGGCAAGGAAGTGTTAAATCACAACTTGATTTATTAACAAGGGAAAAGTTGCATATTTACAGACCAACACAGGACTAATTCCTTCGATCCCAAGCTTACACTGAAGATTCCCCCACTACCTGGGTCCACATGCTGGCATCTGATGGGCGTAGGTTAACACGCTCCATCCCTATAGGCTCCGGGCGGGTCACGTGGCCCGCGAAGGATCACTCCTTAAAGGGCCGTGCTACCACAATGGTGTTTCCTCTTAAACATGGTCAAGAGTAGCTCAAATTGCAGCTCAGATCAGGGCACACATTTTCAGTGTTTCTTCCCAGGCAGCTTGATTAGTTCCCAGTGGTAACCACTAAATATAGATTTTGTTATATTTATGAAGCAAAGCCTAGCCTTGTGTGCCAGTTATACTGCATCAGGTACATTTCAGCAGTAGTTTAAGTGGCTAACTGCATCTCCAACAAGTGATGGGAAGCAGAGTTTCAATGTTGAGAAATGCCTGAAATTTACAAACTGGCATTGATTCATTGACTGACCCATTCTAGATTGGTTAGAAAAGGTTACATCAAATTTAGAAATAATCTTTCAGCTCAACCTTTTCCAGACTTCTAAATGTACAGCATTTTCCTGTCATGTCATGCAGAAACTTAATAAAAATTTCATAATTCCTGTCTTGCTACTGACCAATATGTCCCCCAAGAAGGCAGCTCACCACCACCTTCTCAAGGGCAATTAGGGGTGGCCAATAAATGCTGGCTTAGCCAGCAACACCCACATCCCTTGAATGAGGGTCTTGCAACACTTAGGACTCCTCCCACACTTTCTTAACACATGCTGTCAGCGTAACCTTCAATTCCTTTCCCCTCATGTGTCTATTAAGCTCCTCCTTGAATGTACCCATTCCATTCACTTCATTGTGGCACAGTGATTAGCACTGCTGCCTCACAGCACCAGGGATCCAGGTTCAATTCTGGCTTTGGGTGACTGCGTAGGTTTCCTCCGGGTGCTCCAGATTCCTCCCACAGTCCAAAGATGTGCAGGTTAGGTGGATTGGCCCTGCTACATTGCCCCCTAGTGTCCAGGAGTGTGCAGGTTAGGTGGGGTTACGAGGTCGGTGCAGACTCGATGAGCCAAATGGTCTCCTTCTGCACTCTAGGGATTATATGAACTAGTCCATGGGGTAGCGAGTTCCACCTTACAATCACTCCATAGGTAAAGAAGATTCACCGATCCTTCTTTATTGGATTTATTCATGATTATGTTGTTTAGTAATCACAATTAAATTATTGAATAATATTCTTTCTCTGAGATGTTTTAAATAATGATATCCAGAACATTGGGATGTGCAGTCTGGAGAATATGTAAAAGGGGCATCTCGTGAGACAATTTCCATTATTTCCCTCTACCGCAGCACAAATCGATGAACCCATTATCGTGTCTTTAAAATATAATCTCTCAAACCTTCCAAATTCTCATCTGATTAATTTTGATTGGCATGAAACCTGCTCTGAACAATGTTGTCAAGCACGAGATGAGATATAGCCTGGAGTTGGAGGGATTGTTCTAAAGGCTTCTGTCTCTTTCTCCCTCTGTAATTGTCCAGTTAGAAAACCTGCTATCCTATGGCTAATGCGCTGTCATTAATGCTTGTCCAACAAAATGTAATTAATGGCATTTTTCCTCCATGAGGAACCAGTTCATGAGAGATTTTTAAAAAAATATTATTCATTCAAGGGATGTGGGTGTTGCTGGTTAGGCCAGCATTTACTGCCCACCCCTAATTGCCCTTGAGAAGGTGGTGGTGAGCTGCATTCTCGCGGGACATATGGGTCGGTCGCAAGACAGGAATTATGAAATTTTCATTACGTTTCTGCATGACATGTTAGGAAATGCTGTACATTTAAAAGTCTGAATTTCTATCAATTATCCAGTTTTATTCTCTTCCGTTTCTTACACTCCCACAATTTGACCACAGGGGACTGAGCCAGTTGATAATAAAATATATTATGGTTTTATATTATTGGCTCAATCAACTTGGAATCACTGCAGTGCAGAAGGAGACCATTCGGTCCATCGAGTCTGCACCGACCCTCTGAAAGAGCACCCTACCTAGGCCCACTCCCCCGCCCTATCCCTGTAACCCCACTTAACCTTTGGACACTAGTTTAGCATGGCCGATCCACCTAACCTGTGCATCTTTGGACTGTGGGGAGGAAACCGGAGCACCCGGAGGAAACCCACGCAGACACGGGGAGAATGTGCAAATTCCACACAGACAGTCATCCAAGGCCCGAATTGAACCTGAGTCTCTGACGCTGTGAGGCAGCAGTGCTAACCTTGCAATCAATCACCTTAATCAATCACTTGCTAAAAATAAATTTTCAATACCAAGGTTCCTGCTGAATGAACACTTGTGATTTTCAGGTCAGTGAACCACTGCTAAAGTTCAATCAATCCAGCTGTGAAATATATTTGGTCCCAAATTTTGTATCAAAGAAATAAGTTGTTCTTTTGTTACTTAATCTAAGGCCAGCTTTGATTTTGTGTGTATTTGTCATTAGAATTGGAACACCAATGGAGCTAGTTCTAAATTTTTAACCTGGGCTGCAATATATACATGAGTAGAGGTATAAACTCAAACACAGCTTTAAAAAAATGGCAAATGGCAACACAGAACCATTCGGCAAAAAAAAAGGAGACCATTCTTGGTACAGTGGCATTGTCATTGTATGAGTAATCCAGAGACCCAGGATATTGCTCCGGGGACTGGGATTCGAATCCCATCATCGCAGATGGTGAAATTTGAATTCAATAAAAGTCAGGAATTAAAAGTCTAATGATGACTATGAAACTATTGTCGATTGTTGTAAAACCCATCTAATTCACTGATGCCCTTTAGGGAAGGAAATCTGTCATCATTGCCTGGTTAGCCATTATGTGACACCCGACCCACAGCAATGTGGCACGGTGGCACAGTAGTTAGCACTGTGCCAGGGACCCGTGTTCAAATCAGGCCTTGGGTGACTGTCTGTGTGGAGTTTGCACTGTCTCCTCGCGTCTGCTTGGGTTTCCTCCCTGTGCTCCGGTTTCCTCCCACACTCCAAAGGTGTGCAGGTTAGGTGGATTGGCCATGATAAACCACGCCTAAGTGTCCAAGGATGTGCAGGACAACTCGGGTTATGAGATAAGGCGGCGGGGGGGGGAGTGAGTGGGCCTCTTTCAGAGGGCGAGTACAGACTCATTGGGATGAATGGCATCCTTCGCTACTGTAGCAATTCGATGGAATTCTATTTTAATGTAGTTGACTCTTAAAATGCCCACTCTGATGGGTCAGCAAGCAACTCAGTTCAAGGGCAATTATGGATGGGCAATAAATGTTGGCTCAGCCAGAGATGCCTACATCCCATAAATGAATTCTAAAAATTCAGCCCAGTGGGCCTGTCTGCTCTAAGAGAGAGCCATCCAGTTAGTCCCACTCCCCCTGCTCCTGCACAAACAGTCCAACCCGTTCAGGGAGCGATGAGGAATTGGATTTAAATCCAGTTTTGGAAGTAAATCATTGGTAGACAGGTGGTGATTCTTATCAAGTAGTTGTTTGTTCCCTTCACCATACTCTGGCTGACTACAATAAAGGTGATTATGTTCATGGTGCTGCTGTGCAACCACTCAAAAGTTACACCTGTGTGGGGTGACCATCATGAGTAAAGTGTCTAAGATATCAGTAAATAATTAGTAAAATCTTTTCTAAAGAGCTAAAAGAATGGAGAGTATTTCTCTCTGAGGTATTTTGTTTTAAACCTGAACATAGGAGAAAAGCAACATAATCTCTACCTTTTGATGATGCGTGGGCAATTTGCTTCAGAACTCTTTAATTTTTCTGTTTGGCTGCGCAAGTGAGGTAACTCAAAAGGGGCGACTTGTGCACAGTTTGCACCTGAACCTTCGGGTTGTTGTATGACCGTATATTTTGGAAAGGTAAAAATATTGCAGCTACCAATCAGAAAATATTTCTTTTTGCAGAAAAATCAGCCAGCTTGGGAAGAGACTGTCGAAGTGTGTTCTTAGCTCCAATTCACCTTAGCCCGTCGGAAGGAAGATAGGCACAGTTGATGCAAGTAGAGGACATTTTGCGTTATATTAGATGGCAAGATGTAGCCAGGGTTATTAACATGAATTATTGAAAGCTCCTGGAGTTTGCTTGATTGCCCTTGGGAGCTGGAGAGGAATTTGGTCTCTGGTTTATTTTTCCACTCTGGCGTTTTGTCTCTCCTGGGGGAGATTGCATCACTGTCAGCGAGGGGAATTAATGATACACCGATGGCCCATGTCTGAATGGTGAACTTGCTGGATTTGATGGTCTTTCCTGTCCTTCTGTTAGCATACGTGCGGAATTCTATATACTAGTTTTTATTAAACGCAGTCAGGCAGGCAAAGGCAATGGAAATTCCTGCAGACATATAAAAGGCAGAATATTTACAGGACTTTTAAAGGTTTCCAAGAAACAAATATAATACTCGGAATTTTCCAAAAGAAATGGCAAAATTGTCAGGTTCTGACTGAAAACTGTTCGGTTCTTTCCAGAAACACATCCAGGTTTTCTGTCCATGTCTTCTGCCACTCTGTCAAAAAGAATTTGGGGCCGTGGTTTGGCAAAGCAGGGCCTGATAGAGCCAGCACGCCCCTCTACACAGAAATCAGGACGCCATCTTTAAAGGATGCCTCGATCTGTGAGAAAAGCAAACTTCTTCCCATCTTCCATGGCCATGGAGGATCCCACCCCCACAAGCTTTGGGGCAGCCTCCTCCAGCACGGACGTATTCTTTTTTTTGCGTGGGGTGTTGGGTCGAATTGCCTCCCTCTGCACTGTAAAGATTCTGGGTGGGATTCTCCATCCTTGCCAGCTGGCCACTACCTGCCAGCTGGCCAATGTGGCAGCCCCACGCATTCAGGAAATGCCCGGGTGTGGGTGCGTAAACGGAGATAACGGAGAATCCCGACAGCGGAGAATCCAGCCCTCTGTGTTTCTTGGAATAGTGCCTTGGGATTTTTTTACATCCATCTGGGAGAACAGAAAGGGACTCCATCTTAATGTTTCATCTGCTGTCTCATTAAGGGGAGGCAGTGACTAGCAGTATTGTCGCTCGGCGAGCAATCCAGAGACCCAGAGTCATGCTCTGGGTTCAAATCCCACCATGGTGAAATTTGAATTCAATTTTAAAAAGTCTGGAACGAAAAGTCTAATGGCGACCAGAAAACCATTGCCGATTGACATAAAGACCCACCTGGTTCACGAATGTACTTTACGGAAGGAAATCTGCCATCCTTACCCGGTCTCGCCGACATGTGACTCCAGATCCCCCGCAATGTTGTTAACTCTTGAAATGCACTCAGTTCAAGAGCAATGACGGGTGGGCAATAAATGCCGTCTCAGCCAGTGGTGCCCACATCCCTTAAATGAATGAAGAAAAATTACGGCACCTCGTACAGAACTCTCGTAGGAATGTACTGGGAATGGGAACCTAGATTGTGCCCCCATGTTTACAGAATGGAACTTGAAATCATGAACTTCTGACTCCAAGGCAAGTGTGGTAACACTGAGCCGTGCCCATTACTGTGTTTATAAGTATATATAATTTTTCTGAATGATTGAACAAGCAATAAGGTCTTGTTAGTCATGTTGTATTAGAATCTGTCTTTGATGAGTTCAATTTTTGCATCCAAACCAGTATTAATTGGCTGTTGTTTGTTTCTTGCCGCCTTGGTATGTTTCACTTCATCTCAAAGCTGAGGGAATTAAAATTCCCGTCCAAAGTCAAAATGGACCTTTGGCTGCCTCTCCGAATTTTCCTTCCCATCCGCGACGATTCCCATTGCAGGCAGGGACCGGAAAATTCCGCAACGTGTCTCAGCTAAATAAACACTGTAAACAGTGATCGAGTGACTTCATACAAGTGTAATAGAGTCTGATATCATGGGCGTCATTCTCCGACCCCCCAGCGGGTCGGAGAATGGCCGTTGGCCGCCGTGAATCCCGCCCCCGCCGGTTGCCGAAGTCTCCGAAGGGAGAAAAGTCGGCGGGGCGTTAATGGTGCCGCAGACATCGGAGAATGGCACGGGTGTGCGCAAGGCAGCCGATTTTGGGCCTGCCGATATTCTCCCTTCCGGATGGGCCGAAGTCCCGTCGACATGATGACCGGTCACATCAACGTAAATCAAACCTCCTTTTCATCGGCATGAACCTGTGCTCCAGGTTCACGCCGACCAGCGTAGAGGTGAGTGACGGCCTGGGGGGTTGGCCGCTGGGGAGGCGATGGCGTGGCCGCAGTCTGAATGTGTGGGGAGAGGTGTGTCTAGGGTTGTGTGTGTGCGGCGGGGAGGGGGTGGTTAGAGTGGGCTGGGCTCCGGGGGAGTGCCGGGAGGGGGGTCCGTGCCGGGGAGGAGGATGGGAGGTCCATGCCGGGGAGGAGGATGGGAGGTCCGTGCCGGGGAGGGGGAAGGGGGGGGGGGGTCCGTGCCGGGGCGGAGGATGGGGATGGGGGTCCATGCCGGGGAGGAGGATGGGGGGGGGGTCCGTGCCGGGGAGGGGGATGGGGGGGTCCGTGCCGGGGAGGGGGATGGGGGGGTCCGTGCCGGGGAGGAGGATGGGGGGGTGGGGGTCCGTGCCGGGGAGGGGGATGGGGGGGTCCGTGCCGGGGAGGGGGATGCGAGGGCAAGTGAGTTGGTCCACCTGGCCAGGTGCCAGCCTCCAACAGTTGGACCCATGCGGTCCATGTCACCTGGCTGGGGGGAAGGAGGGGATATGGGCAATGATTACATGTCGTCGTTCCCAACCCCCCCCCCCCCCACCAGGCCGTCATGTTTTCCGATCATCCAGCGATGTTGGCCGCCGTGGCGGCAGCCGCTAATGTCTATGTTGCCCTGGATGAGGAGGAGGAGGAGCGTGCCAGAGAGGCGGCGCAGGCTGCCGCAGAGGGGCAGGCGGCAGCCGCCCAGGCTGGAGGGACACCTGACCGACAGGACGAGGAGGGGGAGGAGGACGTCGCGGCCCCACGGCAACGGAGGCACCCGAGGGCGCCCCATGTGTACCGGCCCCGGCAGTCATACCAGGACCTCACGGACCTGGAATGCAGGAGGAGACTCCGGGTGAGGCGGGAAACCGTGGCACACATCTGCGACCTGCTGGCACACCTGTCACCGCGTGGCACTGGCGGGGGACACCCTCTCCCCGTGTCCGTCAAGGTTACGGTGGCCCTGAACTTTATGCAACGGGGTCATTCCAGGCACCGAGTGGGGACCTGTCCGGCATATCGCAGACATCGGTGCATCCGGACAGTGACAGATGCCCTATATGCCATGGCGCACCACTACATCCGCTTCCCTGTGGACCGGGCCAGTCAAGATGCCCGGGCCGTGGACTTCTCTGTCGTGGCCGGGTTCCCCATGGTCCAGGGCGCGATTGATGGGATGCACGTCACCGTGCGGCCACCTGCAGATAACAGGGCCGTGTTCACCAATAGGAAGGGGACCTATTCAATGAACATACAGGTGGTCTGCGATCACCGCATGATGATCCTGCACGTCTGCGCCCGTTACCCAGGCAGTATACACGACTCATTCGTGTTGTCCCGGTCATCCATCCCCGGCATGTACGAGGGACGCCATCCCCGGCTGAGGGGCTGGTTGCTGGGCGACAGGGGCTACCCATTGCGATCGTGGCTGATGAGGCTGATGACGCCTATACGGAGGCCACGCAATGAGGCGGAGAACCGCTACAATGATGCCCATGTAGCGACAAGGGGAGTGATAGAGTGGGTGTTTTGGCGTGCTGAAGATGAGTTTCAGGTGCCTGGACCTCTCTGGGGGTGCCCTCCAGTATCGGACAGATAGGGTCGGCTGCATCATTGTGGTGTGCTGCGTCCTGCACAACATAGCCCAACAGAGGGGCGATGTGCCGCAGGCAGAGGAGGGCGGAGTGGAGGAGCAGCAGGAAGAGGCGCAGTCCTCCCCAGATGAGGGGGATGGGGGCAATAGTCAGGGCAGACGGGCTAGACACAGGCGGGTGGCTGTCCACCGTTACCGGCTGGCCCAGCGGGCACGGGACAGACTGATAGCCGCCCGCTTCACTGACTAGATGGGCGTGGGAATCGGGTAGTGTGGCCACAGACCGCACACCATGGCAACAGCCGACCACCCACACCCCCCACCCATCCACCCACCCAGCACCCTCACCCCCCTCCCCAACCCCAGCCACCTCACCCGCATGCACACCACCCCCCCATTGCCGATCCACCTGCGGCACAATGGCCGGGCTCACACAGTTGCGGGTGGACGCATGTCTATTGCAGGCCATGGAGGATGATGACAACCCGCCCTGCGATGAGCTCCTGGCTCCACATCGTTGGACTATGTCTGACCCATGGCCACAGTACCACCATCCACCCGGACCATCCCTGCATGCGGCTGTGACACTGCAGAGCACGGTCCCGTCCTCTGCCCGGGGGGATGTTGATGGCGGCCCAGGGGGAAGGGGGCAGACTCACCTGGGGCTGAGGTAAGACCACACCTCACACACACACTTGCGCTCAACGTATATGACACCCCCGCACGCTTTGGACAGAGCACAAAGGCAGCTTCTGTAGGTGTAACATTGACTTTAATAACCAAAGGAGTTCATGCACGTGCCCTAGCCCCTAAAACTGTGCCCTGCAGCCGTGCCAACTTACTCAGTGTCTAATTGTTTGGCCTTACGGGCCCTTTGACTACGTGTACGTGGTTCCCCAGACGGTACAGCAGAACTGGAGGTGGACTCCTGTGATTCCTGCCCTCTGACACAGGATCCCTTTGGCGGCCGTTTCCTGGGGCGTCCTGGCCTAGATGGGCCAGGCTGCGGCCCGGGCGACTGGGATGGCGAGCTGCCAGCCTGTCCTGCCCGTTGCCCACCCAGTGCACCTGGGACGGAAGGGGGGGAGTCCGAGGTGTCGCGGTGTTCCGGGACCTCCCTACAGGGGGAGCCGGGACGGACCACACCACCTCCTCCTCCCTCAGGGTGCCCGATGGCCCCTAGGCCTCTACATGGATGGGGGATGCGAACGGACTGGCCATCCGACGCCCCCCCGACATCTGGCGCTGCCAGTCCTGGAGGCCCGTGCTGGTATCGACAGGGGTCTGCAGGTTTGCAGCCATGGAGCCCAGGGGGTTGGCAAACCCTGTCTGTGACTGTGCGACGCCGGCTCGCACATGGCCACTGGCGCCGATGCCTTCAGCGATGGCCTGCTGAGACTGGGCCATGGCCTGCTGAGACTGGGCCATGGCCTGCTGAGACTGGGCCATGGCCTGCTGAGACTGGGCCATGGCCTGCTGAGACTGGGCCATGGCCTGCTGAGACTGGGCCATGGCCTGCAGAGACTGGGCCATGGCCTGCAGAGACTGGGCCATGGCCTGCAGAGACTGGGCTATGGCCTGCTGAGACTGGGCCATGGCGTTGAGCGCCTCTGCCATCTGGTGCTGGCACTGGCTCATGGCCTCCTGTGAGAGGGCAGCCATGTCCTGGGCCACAGACGCCGCCTGCACGGAAAGCCCCAGGCCTCGCAAACCGTTCCCCATGTCTGACACCGTCGCACCCATTGCCTCCACCGCGGACGCCACCCGTGCGGTGTCGGCCTGGTGGCACGCATGACCGGCACCACTCCCAGCTCCTGGACGCGGGTGGACTCCTCCACCTGCGACTGCAAGCCGCAAGCCGGCCGTCACCCTCTTCGCTCGTCTCCGGGTCGGTGGTTGCATCGGATCCATGTGTGGGTGTGGTAACTCCAGGAACCCGGGATCCATCTGAGCGGGTTATGTGGTGGAGGGGGGATGTGGTGGAGGGGGGATGTGGTGAGGGGGGGATGTGGTGGAGGGGGGGATGTGTAGAGGGGGGGATGTGGTGGAGGGGGGGATGTGGTGGAGGGGGGGATGTGGTGGAGGGGGGGGGATGTGGTGGAGGGGGGGGGATGTGGTGGAGGGGGGGGATGTGGTGGAGGGGGGGGGATGTGGTGGAGGGGGGGGGATGTGGTGGAGGGGGGGGGATGTGGTGGAGGGGGGGGATGTGGTGGAGGGGGGGGGATGTGGTGGAGGGGGGGGGATGTGGTGGAGGGGGGGGGATGTGGTGGAGGGGGGGGGATGTGGTGGATATGGAGGGGGGGATGTGGTGGATATGGAGGGGGGGATGTGGTGGATATGGAGGAGGGGGGAGGTGGAGGAGGGGGGAGGTGGAGGAGGGGGGAGGTGGGGGAGGGGGGAGGTGGGGGAGGGGGGAGGTGGGGGAGGGGGAGGTGGGGGAGGGGGGAGGTGGGGAGGGGGGAGGTGGGGGGAGGATGTGGGGGATGTGGGGGAGGGGGGGATATGGATATCGGGCGGGGGGGGGGAAGCTCACCCTGCCTGCTCTGACGAGGTTGTTCACCTTCATGTGGCACTGGGTGCCTGCCCGTGGTGTCAGGGCTGCAGCGGTGACGGCCTCTGCCACCTCCCTCCACAGACGCCGGCTGTGGCGTGGGGCAACTCTGCGGCCGTGCCCGGGATACAGGGCGTCCCTCCTCTGCTCCACTGCGTCCAGGAGCGCCTCCACATCCCGTGACTGGAACCTCGGGGCTGAGCGGCGGCCAGCCATCCAGTCGGGTGTTGCAGTCGGGTGTTCCAGTCGGATGGGGGGGAGCAGCGCGTCCTTATGAGCCGTCACGCCGTGCGGCGTGTATGACGCTGCACGGCGTGAACCACGTGCGCAAGCGCGGATCCCGTCACGTCGCTGCTAGCCCATTTCGGGCCAGAGACTTTTCAACCATTTTTCCGGCGTGACGCAAGTCGGATTTGCGCCGTTTTTTGCGCCGATCGGCGGACTTTGCGCCGATAACGGAGAATTTTGCCCCGGTCTGCGATACTACTTAAGGATACCAGAAACTATCAAAGCACCCGGATCAGTAGCTGGACCACTCTGAATGAAGTAATGAAGAAAAACATTTGGGGCGAGATTCTCCGGTCTCCCAGCCACGTGTTTCTCAGCGGCTGAGGCAGTGCGCCGTTCGTTGGCGGTGGGATTCTCTGCTCCGGATGCTGTCGATGGGTATTCCCATATAAACCACACACCATTGAAACCACACACCACCGCTGGTAACCCTCAGGAGGGGGTGCGCTGTCGGTGGGACCAGAGAATTCCTTTGGCGTCAACAGTCGGAGAATTGCGACCTTTTCTTTCAATGTAAGTCCTGATACATCTCGGTCTTGGCAGGCCAGCATGCTATATATTTACAGCTCATGTAACTGACCAGAAATAACACATGCGGCTGCTGAGTATGTTATTTGCACACACATCATCTGAGGCCAGTAACCATGGCGCTCTCCCTGTACAGTTTCAATGAATGGCTTGACCTTGATTCCTCAAGAGGAGTGAAGCTGCAAGAAAGGTTTTCATGTTTGCAGACATACATGTGGAAAAATCCCGCAAAGCAATGCCCCCAATTATACCTTTAAACTTCAATGCGGACCACCTGTACAAACAAAACTACAGATACATTCCTCGACTGACAGTCCTTCCAGTTAATGAACATAAACTTCTCAGTCACTGGGGATGGTGCTACTCCTAACTGAAGTATGAGGTTTAGGAGAAATACACTGACCAGGATGGTGTCTGCAGAACAGTTACTAATCCAGACGTTCTCTTATTAAGAACAGTCAAAAAAATGGTGGAACACCTGATCTGTACTAGATAACAAGTTACTGAATCATTTGAAATATGTCGATCGGCACCTGTGAGCTGATAATCTTGTAAAAAAAAAATCTCAAAGTATAAATATTAAATAGTCCGATTGTGCATGTCTTTAATGAAAATCAGCAATGCTTTGAGGAATATTGAACGGGATTTACCGATCAACTCGCCGCGAGTTTTTCAGCGTCGGTGGCGGCCCAGCAGCAGGATTTACCAACCCCACCGTTGTCAACGGTGGGAAACCCGTAGGTCGGCATGGAACTGGAATATCCCACTGGCGTGAAAAGCCAGTAAATCGTGCCCGTTACATATCATTTAAGAATCTACATTTGAATCCATTTTTGAGCCAGTTCAGCCTTGTCGTACTGGCGTAGTGAGAATGTCATTGGACGGTAATGTAGAGGACCACTGGGACATGGGTTTGAATCCTGCAATGGCAGTTGTTGGAATTTAAATTCATTAAATAATTCTGTAATTGAAAGTTAGTCTTGGTGAAGATGACCGTCAAACTATCATTGATTGTTGTAAAAACCCATCTAGTTCACAAATGCCCGTTTAGGGAAGTAAATCTGCCTGCCCACACATAGGACTGGCCTACATGTAACTCCAGACCCACAGAAATGTGATTTTCTCATAACTGCCCTCTGAACTACACTAGCAAGGCACTGAGTTCAAGGGCAATTGGGGGATGAACAACAAATACTGGCATTACCAGTGATGCCTACATCCCACTAAGAAAAATAAAGAAAATAAGGCTATTGGAGATCAAATATTGTGATATTAACAGGAGAAGACCGTGTAGATGAAGATAAATTGTTTCCACTGGTTGGAGATTCTAAAACTCAGAGGCATAGTCTAAAAATTAGGGCCAGATCATTCAGGAGAGATGTTAGGAAGCACTTCTGCACACAAAGGGTGGTTAGCACCGTTGCTTCACAGCACCAGGGTCCCAAGATCGATTCCCGCTTGGGTCACTGTCTGCGCGGAGTCTGCACTTTCTCCCCGTGTCTGCGTGGTCTCCACCGGTTGCTCAGGTTTCCCCCCACAAGTCCCGAAAGACGTGCTGTTAGGTGAATTGGACATTCTGAATTCTCCCTCTGTGTACCCGAACAGGCGCCGGAGTGTGGCTACTAGGGGCTTTTCACAGTAACTTCATTGCAGTGTTACTGTAAGCCTACTTGCGACAATAATAAAGATTATTCTTATTATTTGAGGTTTGGAATTCTCTTCCACAAACGGCAATTGATGCTCCATCAGTAGTTAATTTTAAATCTGAGATCGATAATTCTTTGTTGTGTAAAGGTATTAAGAGATATGGGCCCTTCATGGGCACATAATGGGGAATGAAAACATGGCAGAAAAGATAAATGATTACTTTTTTGTGTCAGTTTTCACTAAGGAAGGTACAGAAAATCTTCCAGATGTAGCGATCCAAGGAACTAGAGGGAATGCGGAGTTGAAGGAAATACGGAGTTAGGCCACAGATCAACCACGATCTCATTGAACGACAGAGCAGGCTCGAGGTGCTGAATGGCCTACTCTTGTTCCTATGTTCCTAATGAATAAGGGCTCATTAGTAATCTAGTTGTAAAAGAACCCTTAGGGATGAGTGACCACAATATGATAGGATTTTACTTTTACATTCTACTTGAAAGTGAAGAAATTCAATCAGAAGCCAAGATGTTATCAATCTAGGGCAATGCGGTGGCGCAGTGATTAGCACTGCCACCTCACAGCACCAAAGACGTCAGTTCAATTCCAGCCTTGGATGACTGTCTGTGTGGAGTTTGCACATTCTCCCCGTGTCTGCCTGGGTTTCCTCTGGCTGCTCCGGTTTCCTCCCACAGTCCAAAGGTGTACAGGATTAGGTGGATTGGCCCTCTTTCAATTGGTGGGTGCAGACTCAATGGGCTGAATGGCCTCCTTCTGCGCTGTAGGAATTCTAGGGTTCTATTCTATGGCTCTATGGTTAAAGTTGAATAAAGGAAATTATGAAGACGTTAGGGGTAAATTGGCTGAGGCGGATTGGGAAAATACATCAAAAGGTTTGACTGTGCTTCGGCAATGGATAGTCTTCAAAGAGCTGTTACATAGATTACATTCCTTCAGGGTGCAAAAACTCAAAAAGGCCAGTCAACCGTGGCTGATAAAGGAAGTTAAGGATTGTACAACATTAAAAGAAAAGGTTTATAAAGTTGCCAGTAATAATAGTAAGTCTGAGGATTGGGAGGTTTTTAGAATACAGCAAATGAGGTGCAAGAAACTGATAAAGAAAGGGAGGACAGAATATGAATGCGATCTAGCAAAAAACGGAAAAACGGACTATAAACGCTTCTATAGGTTTGTAAAAAGGAAATGTATGGCTGAGAAAAATATGGGTCCATTACAGACAGAATCGGGAGAATTCATTATGGGGAATGGAGACATGGCAGAAAAGCTAAATGATTACTCTTTTGCATCTGTTTTCACGAAGGAAGATACAGAAAATCTCCCAGATGTAGTGATTCAAGGAACTAGAGAGATTGCGGAGTTGAAGGAAATTAGTATAAGTAAGAAAGGTGTATTGGAGAAATATGGGACTGAAAGTTGATAAGGCCCCAGGACCTGATGTTATGATCCCAGAGTGTTGAAAGAGTTTTAGAAAGTGCAGATGTACAAAGAAACCTGGGTGTCCGTGTCCATAAGTTACTGAAGGCTAACACGCAGCTGCTGCAAGTTATTAGCAAGGCTGATGGAATGTTTGCCTTGATCGCAAGAGGATTTGAGTACAGGAGTTGTGAACTCCTGCCTCAATTGTATTGGAGCTTGGTTAGACCACACCTGGAGTACCGTGTGCAGTTTTGATCCCCTTACCTTAGAAAGGGTATTATTACAATAGGGATGGTGCAACAAAGGTTTATCAAACTTGTTCCCGGGATGGTGGGTCACTCCTGTGAAAAAGAAATTGGGCAAACTGAGCCTGTATTCTCTGGAGTTTCGAAAAATGAGGGGTGATCTTACTGAAACCTGCAAAATACTTCAAGGAATAGTTGGTAGATGCAGGTAAGACATTTCCCCTGGTTGAGGAGTCTAGGACCAGGAGGCACAATTTCAAATAAGGGGGATGCCACCTAGGACGGAGATGAGGAGAAATTTTGTTACACAGAGGGTTGTGAATCTTTGGAATTCACTACCCCGGAGGTTGTGGAAGCTCAGTCATTGAGTGTGTTTAAAGCAGAGATTGATAGATTACTGATTAACAATAACATAAAGAATTATGGAGATAGTGGGTGTAAAAGGCATTGAAGTGCCTGATCAACCATGATCGTATTGACTGGTGGAGCATGCTCGATGGGCTGAATGGCCAATCCACCTAGCCTGTGTCTTTGGACTGTGGGATGAAACCGGAGCACACTGAGTAAACCCACAAAGACACGGGGAGAAAGTGCAAACTCCACATAGTCACCCAAGGCCAAAATCGTACCCAAGCCCTTGGCAATGTGAGGCAGCAGTGCTAACCACTAAGCCACCATGCCATCCCAAAATGTGGCATGGATGGCATGACAGTACCAATGGGGGTGAGTGGAGGTCATGAGGTGGCATGAAAAATATGAGGGGCAAATAAAGGTGGCTACAGGGTCATAGGTTTGCAGGAGGGTATGAGGGGCTATGCAAGAGGGACATAGGTTGGCATGAGTTGGCATGGACGAGGCATGGGGAGTGAGTGCTATAAAGGTAGCTTTTGGTTTCATTTGTATTACAGCTGGGAAGAGGTCCAAGATTACTGAACCTTTTTGAACAGCCCATCTCAGGGCCTGGCAGCCCCCCAGTAAATAGCCGCACCACCTACTACCCTTCATCCTTTGTAATAAAAGGAAGCTTTGGTCATATAATTATAGAAAATAAAAAAAGGGTCCACTTTAAAACATTGAACATCCATATTATACATGATTGCCTCACCTCAGGAATTGTGCCCTCTTTTCAAAAGCATTCTGATCAGCAACTCCTGTCAAAGAAATCTTGCCCTTAGTCCCTCTCTTCATTAACTACAGCCCCATCCCCCACTTCCCTTTCCTTTCCAATGTACTTGAATACGCTGTAACCTCCCAGTCTGTGCCAATACCCTGGTCAACATTTCACTGAATCAGTCCAGGGGGTATTCCATCCCACCTGCGGCACTAAAGTGGGAGTAAGAAAGTCACGATAGAACTCCAAGGGATGGATATGTTTCTGGCATTTCTGACTGCCAGGTGCCTTATCAAGAGGGCGGTCATGGAAAATCAGGCAGCGGGATTCTCCGCCGGCAGGATTCTCCATTGCGCCGGCAGCGCACCCACACCCGCGGGTTTCCAGGTGGCGTGGGGTTGCCGCAATGGGAAATCCTATTGGCAGATGGTGGGAATGGAGAATCCCGTTACCGACGAGGGGACGCTGCCAAGGAAAATGTGGCTGGTGGACTGGAGACCTTTGAATAATTGAGAGAAGGCAAATTTCCAGGTAACAGTATAGAGCAAGGATCTGCCTGGTGTTATGTGAGAGTACCTTTAAGAAATGGATGTTTAAGCAATGTACCTTTAAGAAATGAAGCTGATCATATTACTGAAGTGATGTCAGAGGGTGGGGGGAGCTGAGCTCACTTCTGCTTTTTTGAGTTTCGGTTTGAGAACGAAGCTGGGAGTGTCTGTGTGTTTTGCTGTGAGCTTCAGGAAGAAACACAGAGCTGGTCTGCCTGTTAATGCCTGCAATCCAAAGACTATAAATATATTGAATGTAACCTAATGTCTGTTTTTGAAGGTTTGAAGTCTTTTGGATGTTTAAAGGAACAGTTTGAAGGATTATTTAGTGTTGTAGTCTTTTGGGGTTAGCTTTGAAGTAATGGGTGTTAAGATATTCAATGTTTGTTTTTAAAAGGTTAACTTGAGTTCATAGAATTAACATTGTTTTGATTTTAAAACCATGGGCGAGATTCTCCGACCCCCTGCCGGGTCGGAGAATCGGCGGGGGCTGGCGTGAATCCCGCCCCCGCCGGTTGCCGAAGTCTCCGGCACCGGATATTCGGCGGGGGCGGGAATCGCGCCGCGCTGGTTGGCGGGGCCTCCCGCTCAATTTTCCAGCCCGGATGGGCCGAAGTCCCACCGCTAAAATGCCTGTCCCGCCGGCGTAAATTAAGCCACCTACCTTACCGGCGGGACAAGACGGCGCGGGCAGGCTCCGGGGTCCTGGGGGGGGCGCGGGGCGATCTGGCCCCGGGGGGTGCTCCAACGGTAGCCTGGCACGCGATCGGGGCCCACCGATCCGCAGGCGGGCCAGTGCCGTGGGGGCACTCTTTCCCTTCCCCCTCCGCCACGGTCTCCACCATGGCAGAGGCAGAAGAGACTCCCTCCACTGCGCATGTGCGGGAGTACCGTCAGCGGCCGCTGACGCTCCCGCGCATGCGCCGCCCGGAGATGTCATCTCCGCGCCAGCTGGCGGGGCACCAAATGCCTTTTCCACCAGCTGGCGGGGCGGAAATTCGTCCGGCGCGGACCTAGCCCCTCAAGGTTGGGGCTCAGCCCCCAAAGATGCGGAGCATTCCGCACCTTTGGGGCGGCGCGATGCCCGTCTGATTTGCGCCGTTTTGGGCGCCAGTCGGCGGACATCGCGCCATTTCCGGAGAATTTCGCCCCATATGTCCATTTCTGCTGTATCACACCTGGAAAGTACGCCGTGTGCTTCCCATACCACAATCTATTAAAAGTTGTGGATCGGTTGAACTCCATGAAACACTTTGGGGTTCTGTAAACCCGGACCCATAACACTGGTCTCTTTACCTCAACGTCAACCACATTGTGCAATACACTCTGGGTGGAATTTACCCAAAAAATGAAAATGTCATTTCGGGCATGGATGGTCTTGGCTGTTCTGCCGCAATTCTGATTGCAATCTTCCCGCACTTAGGCATTTTTTGGAGGGGGCGTGTTTTGCACTGACATTTAGAGGGGCGGAACGTGCTGGCAGGTCCGGCTCCTCAGAGATTGGGGCACAATTTCTATAGCGCCCTCTCCACACCCCAAGGGCATCGCAACACCCAACCACCCCCATAAACAAGCTATCACCCCCAACTCCTGACCATGGAGGGGCAAGCTCAACCCCACCACTAAACATTCAGGTCACTCCCCATCCCCCCCACCACACCACGCAGACATCAGTGCGACCCGTGTCCCCGAACACCCGGGAACTAGTATGGCCTCCGAGATCCCCAGCATGGTCATCATGTCTGGACTCTGTTTGTGGGGACCAGTACTGATTCCTGCCACGCTGCGGCATTCCAGTGGGTGGAAACATTGCACTTACCCGGAAGGTTCGGCGTCAAGCTGACTTTCCGTATTAAAATGCATTTACATGCATGGCAATCATGTTCACGCTCTCACTGGGCATGTACCTGATTACATCTGGGGCGGGAATCTCCCTTCTGGGGACTAAGTCCCCACGCCCACCGGAAAACGGGCAAGAATCACTCCGGACATTTTCCTTGAAGGTCCGGGGTGATTTTCCATTTTCAAGGGGGCTAGCAGGGCCCCGGCGATGCCCTGCAGTTACGCCCGCGCTGCCGCGCATGCACACGGCGGGCGCAGGTCAGCGCATGCACGCGCCGGCCGTCTTCGCACCGGCCACCGCGCAACATGGCGGAGCCCTACAGGCGCCTGGCGCGGAGGAACATAGGCTAACCCCTGGAATGAGCCAGCCCGCCAATCGGTAGCCCCCGATCGCGGGCCTGGCCACTGTGTAGGCCCTCCCCCCGGAGTCGGTTCTCCCCCCCCCCCCAACCAGGATGGCCCCTGCAGCCAGAACGGCAATGTCCTGCCGGGTGGGATTACAAGTGAACCACGCCGGCGTGACTCGGCTGGCACTCGGCCCATCGAGCGCAGAGAATCGCTGCAGGGGCCATTTTCAACGGCCCCCGACCAGCGGCGCGTCACCCGCGCGCATGCACGCCGGGCACGATTCCGGCGCGGAGGGTCGGAGAATCCTGCCCCTGCTGGGGGGCCCGGGAACATGAGGAATTGTTTGGCACCCGGCGCAAATCCCGTTTCACAGGGCTCTCCCAGAATTCTCTCGACATAGATGGATTCGTGCTGGGCGCAACACGGCCCGAAAAGCAACACGGCCGGAAAATCGCCCCCTTCTATGGGAGGTGATGGCAAGTGACTCCCAAATGTTGTTGAATATTGTGGTTTTTGCCTGTGGGAAGGCAAATGTATTGTGTTGCTCATTAGGCAAATAAAATTTGACACCAGCAATATTAGCACAGGTCTGTTAGATTTCTAAGCCTTGAAAATTAATAATTTTGCAACAAATCTGAAATGAAGCAGACTTGTGATATTTTGGTAACAAGTTATTAGTTCAGCATGCAAAATCATTGGCCACTGGGGAATCCATGTAGCTGCTACAGTTTTTAAGCATTCTTTTCCAAAATTGTTTCTCTGGGATAATGCCATAACCTATGCAAAATAGCTTCCCCAACTTTACAACAAGTTTAACATTGTTCCATTAATTCCATCTGAGAATTAACCAATGCTTATGTAACACTTTTAACTGATGCATTTAATTGGAACAAGAGCACAGATCCAAATAAATAATTTGCCCCATAATATGTAGGAATTACTGCATTATGTCAGTTTGCAGACATGGTTAAAACAACGTCTCCCAGAACACTTTTATAACAACGGGCAGCATTTTCCAAAAATATGGCAAAGTTGTCAGGGTCTGACTGAAAGCCGACTTGTTTCTCCCCAGAAACACAACCGAATTTGAAGCCCAGGGCCGGGATTCTCCGAAATACCGGCCAAATGTTGACGCCGGCGTCAAACCCGGCGCGAGCGATGCCAGCGTCAACGGGCCTGCAGGCCAGTCATTCTCCCCTTCCTCGGGGGATAGAACGGCACCGGAGTGCTGTGCGCTGCTCCGGCCCCGAAAGCCGGCCCTACACGGCCGGCGCGGGTCCAAGCATGCACGCCACGACTGTCTCTGTGCTGGCCCCCGGGCCGCTTGGCGGAGCCCTACAGGGGCCCAGCGTGGAGAAACATAGGGCCCCCCCCCCCGGAAAATAAGCGCGCCCGCCGATCGCTAAACCCCGATCGCGGGCCTGCCCACCGTGGAGGCCCCTCCCCGGTGTCGGATCACCCCCGCCCCCCGCACCAGGGCGGCCCCCGCAGCTAGAAAGCTGAGTTTCCGCTGGATGGGACCATGTATAAACCATGCCAGCGGGACTCGGCGGGCACTCGAGCCGCGTGGGAGCCGCTTTCAACGGCCCCTAACCGGCACCGCGGCGAGCGCACCGGTGCGATTGGCTCCGATTCTCCGGTCGGCGTAGAATCGGCGGCATGGCGGCGGAGCGGTGTTGCGGGATTCTCGCCCCCCCCCCTCCCCCCAGTGATTCTCCGACCAGGCACGGGCTCGGAGAAACACGGCCCCAATTTTATGGCGCTTCGTGCACAGAAAATCTGCGGGCATGGTTTGCACCGTCACTCCGGCAGTGTGGGACCTGATAGAAGCAGACATGCTAACGCCATGGAAATCGGGATGTCATCTTTAAAGGGCACCCCAACCTGCATTTAAAATAAGTGCCCCCAACCTCTGCATCCCTGGCATGGTCATCACAACTGGTTTTTGCTTTTGAAAGTCAGTAGTGAGTCACATCAGCGTGACGCCACGCTATCGGGGGAGGAAGGGGGGGTGGGAAGATACCTCGTGGGCGGGAGCTACAGCAGAAAGCTGTTTAAGTATATTAAAATGTATTAAAATTCATGGAAATCAGATTCACACACTTTCTGGGCATGAACCTGATCACATCACCGACAGGGGTCGGGGAATCTCTCAGACCAAGATCTCGCCGGTGCAAATCTCATTATTATGACTACCTCGTGAGATTTAACAACCAAAATGGGATTTGCGTCCACAGAAAATTGTCTCTCTAAATTTCACTCCACAACTCATCTGGTGTCTGTTTGAAAGCAGCACCCTCTACAGGGATCTGTGGCATCTGTGTGTAAGATGAGCAGCACAGAGGCTTTTCAGGTTAGAGAGTCTTCACTGAAGCACGCAAACTGCACAGCAGGAAATAAATAGAGGAAATGTAAATTACATTTTAAACCATTGTTCAGGAATCACCCGAATGGAGATGCAGAGACGCGGTGACCCTGGAGAATATGGGTCAGGCCCACTAATGATATGACGAGGGTGTTTACTGTACATCTGTTCTGGAACGCATTGACGCTGCTGTCGAGGCAATGAAGAATTGCGATTTGGCATGTAACCAGCGCCTGCCATGATATCAGCATTGGAACTAATACTCTGTCCAATCGCGTTTCCCGATTCTGGCGTCAGAAACTGATGCTCTATATGTCTTGTAAACTTTAAGGAAAAGGGCCGGAATTCTCCCCCCCCCCCCCCCCCCACGCCAGGTGGCAGAATCGCCCGGGCGCGCGCAAGACCCGCAACACCACCCCGACGCCTGCACGCGATTCTCCCACTCCCCCCGAACCGGCGAGGCCCGAATCACGGCTGGCCGCTGGGAGAATCGCCGCTTGCCGTTGGTAATGGGCGAGCGGCGTTTCTCCGGCCCGGATGAGCTGAGCGGCCTGCCCAACAGGACAGGTTCCCGCCGGCGCCATCCACACCTGGTCGCTGCCGGCGGGAACAGCGCGGGAACGCTGGGGGGGGTGGCCTGTGGGGGGGTGAGGGGGGTTCCTGTACCGGGGAGGGGTGTCAAAAGGGTTCTGGCCCGTGATCGGTGCCCACCGATCGGCGGGCCGGCCTCTCTGACGGAGGACCTCCTTTCCTCCGCTGCCCCGCAAGATCCCTCCGACATATTCTTGCGGGGCAGCCGCGGGGAGGACGGCAACCGTGCATGCGCGGGTGATGCCATTTATGCAGCGCCAGTCACGTCATTTACGCGCCGCCGCTTTTACGCGGCGCCAAGGCCCGGCGCGCGTAAATGATTTCCTATGCCTCCCCTTCCACCCCCTCCCCCGCACTCCCTGCTGACAGCTTAATTTTTGTCAAAGAAATCAATGAATGTCTGCCGCCCCCAAGCAAACCCCTGTAATGAACCCCTCAAGGCAAATTTAATTTTTTCGAGTCTAACCCACACCCCCGACTTCAGGGGCTCTGAGTCCCTCCACCCTAGTAAGATCCGCCTCAGGGCCACCAGGGAGGCAAAGGCCAGGACGTCGGCCACTCTCGCCCCCTGGGCTCCCGGGTCTTCTGACACACTGAAGATCGCCACCTCTGAACTTGGCACCACTCTCATTTGTAATACGTCTGACGTGACATCACCAAACCCCTGCCAGAAACCCCTCAGCCTTGGACATGCCCAAAACATATGGACATGGTTAGCAGGACGCTCCGCACAGCGCCCACATCTATCGTCCACCTCCTCAAAGAACCTGCTCATCCGGACCACAGTCATGTCTGCCCCGTGGAACACCTTAAATTCTATCAGGCTGAGCCTGGCGCACGACGAGGACACATTAACTCTCCTCAGGGACTCCTTCCATAACCCGGACCAACTCACAGTTTAAAGAAACTAAATAGTGCGCTGTCCAATTTAATATCTTCTGAAATTATCAGAATGGCAGTTTGTGTGTGTAATTTCCAGCACCAGGAGCCTGCTGCCAATGAGGTGAATGACTGAGATGCAAACAGACTTTCACTTTAATCTTTACAACCAAGGTGTTTCTTCTGGTTTGCAGTTAGTTTCTAATTTCTTTGTGTGAATTGGAGGATAGAGATTGGCAGAGGTTACTGGATTGTTTGTGCTGTCTGGAGAACAATTCACAAAATGCCAGGAAATAGACAAATGAGAGCAAAATCCATATTTTCTGATCAGGCACACGTTATTTTCTAGCATACTGAATTTGGCACGTCAGACGATGCCTAACTTCCCAATATCGGTGACTTGTGGTTCAAAGTTTTCAGCTGTGTACTGAGGAAATGACAGTCGCCATCCTCTTCATTATTACACCTGTGAAGCAGATAAAGTAAAGTGGCCATAGTACCAGATGACCATAGTTAGCGACCTTTAAGACTTATCTGGATAGGCACATGAACAGACGGGTATAGAAGGATACAGGCGGTTGGTCTAGATAGGACACTTGATCGGCACAGGCTTGGAGGGCCGAAGGGCCTGCTCCTGTGCCGTATTGTTCTTTGTTGTTGTTGTTTGTCTGATTTACCCTTTGAGGGGGAGAGTGGACTGGTGGCGATTTAACCTGAGGGTCACCACACCTCAGGCGAGGGACGCGGTTGAGAATGTGGGGCCTTCAGAAATAACTCAACCGGTACGGGAATTGAACCTGCGCTGTTGGCCCTGTTCTGTATCACGAACCAGCTGTCTAGCCAGCTGAGCTAAACCGGCCCCTATTTCTGCACCTGCGAAGCAGATAATGAGCTGCTCATTTGCATTAAAGCAGAGGAGAGTTTACACCCTCGGTGATGTCCCAGTAACAGACGCACATATAGCTCACTTTGCAACCCAGTCATGGCAGTTTAAATGGATGTTATTTTTGAAAAGAAGGCAGCGAGATTGCGTTTGTCACCGGTGGGGATTTGAAGGTGGGGGTTGGGAGGGAACATCTCATTGACAAACAGAAGAGGTAGACTATCGGCTCCAGAACCATGCAGCGGGTTCAATGCCAGTGCGGCAACTGGATTTTGGGAGAGATTGAAAGAAGCAATTCTACTATTTGAGAAAGCAGCACAAGAAATGTGCTCACTGTGCTAAGGAAGCCATCATGTCTGTGCCAATACAGGGTCAATATCCACATGTCTGTATGTTCAATCTCTCTGAAAATTCAGTCTGCTGCAACATGCCACTTATAAAGAAGAGTGTCCAAGTGTTCAGAAATGTAAATAGACGGGTCAGACTAATTGCAGTGTATGTGGCAATCAAAAGGAATGGAAGTGTACTGATCCCATGAATAAACAGAAATTATATATCCTGTCAATTGATGCCGATTAATTCTCTATTCAAAGGCCATATTGGCAAACAGTAGAGCATTGAGAGGCGCCGGAGGTGGATCAAACACTCAGAGCATTTTTAGCCTAATGAAAGAAAGATGCAGTTGCAACTGCAGGCAGCAAGAAGCCTGTATCACAGAATGTCTGTATTACAATGTGCCTGTATCACAGAATGCCCATATATCAGAATGCCAGAATCACAGAATGCCTGTTTCACAGATGGCCTGTATCACAGAGCGCCTGTAACACAGTGCGCCTGCATCACAGAGCGCCTGTATCACAGAATGCCGTATCATGGAACACCTGTATTGACGAATGTGATATAAAATAGTTACTTTAGAGATACTAGTTAATGTAATGTAGAAATAAGCCTCTTTGATTCTGGCAGTTAGGGAGAAAGGGATTTGAGACCGCATGGAAAAAGCAGGAAGAGGTGTGTCTATGAGAGTGATGCTGCATTGATAGGGGCCAGAGAAAGGGATTGGAAGTGAGCCAATCAGAATAGATCAAACAGGTCAGGAGGGATATAGGCTGACCTATGGGCGTCGAGTATGTGAAACTTGATACCATTTGAATTGATTTGCAGAGATCCCTTTGTTTCTTTGTTCATTCGCTTTCTGGGATATAGGAAACTGGATGTCTCTTATATTTCTATGAAATGAATCAAGCTTGCAAGCTAAATAAATAACTTCTTTTTACGTGCGAATCCATCTCAACTTTTATTGAGGCCAGACTGACAGAGAAAGAAATTTGGGAATCAACATTTGGTGCCGAAAATCGGGATTTCTCAGGGCGATCCTGATCCAACTGCGAAATCAGAATTAGACTGATTATGAACAGGAGGATGGGGAACAAAGGGCCCTCAATGTAGAACTGGAAAACGACCGCGCATTGATTGTTCCCCTCTTCTTATCGTCTGATTAGTCTGGTCACTCGCGGTTAGCACAGAAAGACTGCCTCGACGAAATCACAGGTCAGTCTGGGGATTAGCAATTTAATTGATGGGATTTCATATTGTTGTTTCGGCTTGGGTTAGGGTTTTGGGTTGATGGGACATCTCAAATGATGATTCAATTCCAAGTATATGGGTTCAGAGGCTGATGGGACTTCAGTAATGAAGGTTCAGTCTATTATATGGGTTCAGGGGCTGATGTGACTTCAGTAATGAAGGTTCAGTCTATTATATGGGTTCAGGGGCTGATGGGACTTCAGTAGATGAAGGTTCAGTCCAGTATAACTGTTTTTAAATCTGAAGATGGTTCAACTCTATGTGTGAGTGTTTTAAATATATAGTTGATTAAGCTAAAATTGTCTCCTTGGACTGTATTGGCGAAAAACGCAGTTCCGAGGTCTAGTTGAGATTGTGAGGAATGCTGCATATTGGTTGAAGCAGAAGTCTCTCAAAGGGTTAACAGCAGCAGGCGAAGTTGAAAACAGACTGTGCTTCTCACTCAGGCTTTGAGATAACAGCAGCAGCCGTAGTGTAATCGGATACCTTTCCTTTGAGTCAGTGAACACCAGCAAAGTTACGTTTTGAATTAATTAAAGGAAACCAGTGGGTTTCTCCACCTCTTTGATAAAAGTTATTATTTTCGAAAGCAATTGATTGAAATTGCCAGAATCTGAAGTTTTACTTACTTGAAATAAGGTTTATCTCATTTTATCTGGAGATTAATAGAAACTTAAAGAAGAACATGGACACCATTTTAAAAAGTGTCAATCTGGAGATGATAGTTGATTTTGCTAATACTTATGTGTATGTAAAAGAAAAAAAAAACTTGTTAAAAGAAAAATTGTTAAGATAAAGAAATAATTAAGTTGTAAATGTTATACAAGTTTGTGTTAAGCAAATTGTAAATTTAGTTCTGAGTTGAGATCAGAGCTAAGCTTGCAAGTTGCAGTAATTCAATTTGAATTTTCAAACATTTTTAAGTTTTAAAAAAAAAAGAGCAAATAGAGAAAAGAAGGACACAGATCTTGAATGCGTTGAATAGCACATTTCAAAGGCCCATAAATCTTTCTGTTATCTTAGACCTAAAACCTAGGAAAACTGAAGAGCCAGGGGAATTTCTGGAGCGTTTTAATGAAATCTACCGGGGGCAGTCAGGCGATTTGCTGTATCAAAATGGTCAGAATTCCCTTCAATACTGTGCTATGTTAATGCATTGCCTACCACCTTCTGTGGTTACTGCTGTGAAATGTAATAACATGAATTGGACAGAGAACGACCCTTCCCAGATGGCAAGGGCAGTCAGATTTTACTGGAAGGAGGGTGTAGGCCAAGAAGGAGGCTCAGTTACAAAGGTTAAGACTGAGTATGTAATGAAAAAGGATGATCTGCGACCCCAACAAGCGGCAGAAATGGTAGTTTACCAGCAGGAGCCCCAATATAGTGACTTTGGGTGGGTGAATCAGCAAAGAGGAGGATGAGACAACAGTGCTATATTTCTATCACCCCCCAGTGGTGGACGTTAGACGTTGAACAGTCACTGCATCACGTTACCCTGGCCTATGACAGAACTGGACGAAACAGGGAGTTGGAGGACAAATACGGGCCATTACTTGAGACCGAATGGCCAGTCAAGGTTACAGCCACAGTCACGGGAAAAGAAGGTACAGCCGATTTTGTTACAATATCACCACATTTATGGCCACAGTCAGCTTCGGTAAGCCCTCATATTACACGTCAGGTCCATGACCAGTACCATGCCAGGGATATGGGGCGAATGGTCAGGAGGGCAGTGGATCATTCGGATCCAACAGACTACGCACTTCAAGTCATGCCGGACGGCACTACCATAAAATATTTTGAGGTCCCTGAAACGATTAACACTCGACTACAGCATCACAGGGGACATGATGTGTTGGAATATGTCAATCCACAGGTCTGGGCGGAATACCCATCACAAGTGGGAAAGACAAATGTTACACCTATTAAGGTGATGATTAAGGATCATGTAAAGCTACCTTCCATTCGGCGATAACCCTGAAATCTCAAGCTGCTCCATCAATAGATAAATTAATTCAAGAGCTGTTGAAACAGGGTATTTTGGTCCCTTGCCAATCAGAATGTAACACCCCCATACTTGCTGTGCCTAAACCAGCCAAACCAGACCAGTACCGATTAGTACAGGATTTACGTTCAATCAATGCCATCGCATAGCCGTTACATGCTCTCACCCTCCAACAGGATATTACGGTGTATAGCTCCCACTCGGTCATCGCACTACTGAGGCAACTGCAGACTCAGCATCTTACCGCAGCTCGTCAGAATAGGTATGAGATATACCTTTTGAACAATCCACGTCTGACATTTAAATACTGTTCCACTATCAATCCAGCCTGTTTTCTTAGTGGTCCCCCTGTCCATGAAGACGCACCTGGCCACGACTGTTTAGCCTTGATTCAGGAAACTACCACAATAAGGGGCGATTTGAGTGACATTTCGTCAGAACAACCTGACATGATTATGTGTGGTCAAATATCCCACCGGGGTTTAGTTAATGACCTACTGCAGGCCCTCCTTATGCCCGCGCAGATTTCCGTTATTAAATGCGCTGCCCACACGAATGGTACAACCCCAGTTGACGTTGGTAATGAACGAGCAGATTGTGCAGCGCGAACAGCCGCGCAAATTCAGCAAGTGATGGTGCCTAAGATGTTAAGTCAGACTAAACGATCTACTATAAATATGTCTGCTTCTGACAAGTCAATGCCAACCATCCAAGACGTCATAAGGTTACAGGAGGACGCTCCTGAGAGTGATAAACAAATGTGGAAACGGTTAGGTTGTACATATGATTCTGTTTCCTCTTTATGGACCACGCCTGCACATCAGACTTGTATGTCTGATGTGCTGGCTTTATGGGTCATTGAATGTGTACACTTTGCAACTCATTGTGGGGCTCGAGGGACTAGTGATTTGTTGCTGGACACTTGGTGGCACCCTAAAATGCAGGGGTTGGCCCAAAGTATCAGTAATCGGTGTTTGATTTGTCAGCAATATAACACCGGAAAAGGTATCCCTTGTGGGAAGGGGCAAACCCCGTTGCCCAGTGGTCCCTTTGAGACGCTCCAAATGGATTACATTGAGTTGGAAAGGTGTCAATGTTATAAATATGTTTTGGTCATTGTGGATGTGTTCAGCAGATGGGTCGAGGCGTATCCGACTATCGATAATAAAGCTGCTACTGTGGTTAAAGTCTTGATGAGGGAAATCATTCCCCGGTACGGTATACCAGCTCAGTTAAGTTCTGATAATGGGCCTCATTTTATTGGACAAATTAACAAGGAGGTTTGCTCCCAGTTGGGCATACGCCAGCAGTTACACTGTGCTTACAGACCGCAGGCGGCCGGGTTGGTTGACACAATCAGACCCTCAAAACTAAATTGGCTAAATTAAGAGCAGACACGGGACTGACATGGCTTAAGTTGCTCCCCGTTGCCCTCTTCCAGCTGCGGGTTACACCTGCGGGACCGGCCCGGCTCTCTCCCGCCGAGATTCTTTATGGCAGGCCTCTTAGAACTCCCTGGAGCCTGCAGGTTCCCAGACTGGTTCAGTTTCATCAGATGACTGAAGAAATGACCGCCTATGTTCTAGCCCTCACGCAAGTGCTCAAGGAACTCCATGGCCAGGTCCGCGCGGCTCACCAGCCATTGCGCCCAGTACCTAGCTCACTTTCAGTCCAGCCCGGTAGTTATGTCATGGTCAAAAATTGGACTAGGAAGGGGTCGGAGCCGCGATGGGACGGGCCCTTCCAAGTTCTCCTTACCACCCCCACAGCAGTTAAAGTGGAGGGGCGAAGTGCTTGGGTCCACCTACATCACTGTAAATTGAGTCCATCTCCACTACTGTAAAAGGTCGGATACTAACCTGCCTCCCTTCTCCAGTGCTATTTTACAGGTGTGGAGCATGATGGAGTGGCTACGCATCGTCTGTCTGATATTTGGCCTCACTTCGCTTGGCGTGTTATTGGCGATGGACATGGAAAAGGGGAATATTATTTATCTGTGTAGCCCCAACCAATCTACAAGGATACATCACCTATGCAAAGGTGATGTTCTTCGCTGCCCCCATATACGAGGACATGGTATCGACTCATGGAAGGTCATCAAAGTTAAGGAGAATGCAGGAGTCATGAAGCAGTTGCACCGGTCCCGGCGATGGGAAGGGAACATTATATGGACATTGCCTTGTTTTCGGAATACATGTAAATTTGATTTTGGATGTGTTAAGAGTGGTACAATAAAGGTAAAATCAGGCTGTCAGAAGAGTGTAGGAAGAGGCTATGAGAAAGAGAAAGGGACTAGAGAGAGGACGGGACGTATGAGAAGGGAAGTACAGCTAGAACGTAGGTTACCGGGAGATACACTTAAGTTAATTAAAGGCCAAACTGAGGAAAACCCGGGTAGTATGAATCTCTTCTACCAGATTTACCACCGTCTGTATGGCCAGGGACGGGTTGTCTGCTACCCAAACCCCGCAGCGGTGTCTAGGTTATTTTCTGTTTCACCGCTTTGGGGCACTCCCCAAACGATGGTTCATTGTCAGCATTCCGAACCACTGCCCGATCAGGTCACTCTTCCTTACGATCCGGGTTCAGCACCACCGGCTATTTGCCTTGCCCTTCCTCGGGATAATTCCCATTCACAGTACGATAGGCTGCGACGGTGGAGGGCGTACATACCTAGCCACTTCACTCCCAATAGGGATTCCCGGTCGTACGAGAATTGCTTCAGCAGTGAAGGATATGGCTGTTTGCTGGTAGAGGTGGACACAAATATAACATGTCTGTTTCCCACCTGTACGGACAGGAGGTGCCATATCCTGTGTCTGGCCAATGCGTTTGTTACAACACCACTTGCGTTCCATTGAACGCCGGCCTCCAGCTCCTCTGTGGCTGGGCGAATGTCTCTCATATCACTGTTGGGACTAGGGCTTTCCGCATTGCTGGGCGGCCCGAATGGCATTTCAAAGTTGGATAAACTGGGAGGTGTGGGGGGTTCCTTGGCTGTCAGTGATCGGAATTATTTTATTTGCGGCCTTACCATCTTGGGAAATGAAACCTTGGGAGCCCTCGGGGCAATAACCAAGGAGTTGTCTCAGCTACGGTTGTTTGCAATGCAGAACTGGTATGCTCTTGACTATCTTCTGGCCCGTGAGGGTGGGGTATGCGCCATAGTACAGGGCAAGTGTATCATGGGAGTTCAGGACTTGGCCGCTAACATCACTAAATTTATGGATCGCATACGGGATCACTTGGACGGGATGCAGGATCCTGGCTCTTGGGGTAACTGGGGATTTGGAGGATGGAAGGACTGGTTGATAAATATGGCCATGTATCTAGTGGTAGCTATCGACTGCATCTTTGTGGGCCTGGCCATCCTTAAATGTGTGATGGGTAGAATGCGGGGTGCACTGGATCAGATCACCGCCCCAATCACAGAAAAAAATTTAACTGTTAAAATCCATGAGGGTGAGGCAGATGAAGGGGGGCTAAGACAGGAATTGGAAATGCAGCGACGGATCTTTTAGATGAGGAACCGTAGCTATGGATTGGATAGTTCGGTTATCATGGAATGATAAAAGGAGGGAATGATGAATGTGATATAAAATAGTTACTTTAGAGATACTAGTTAATGTAATGTAGAAATAAGCCACTTTGATTCTGGCAGTTAGGGAGAAAGGGATTTGAGACCGCATGGAAAAAGCAGGAAGAGGTGTGTCTATGAGAGTGATGCTGCATTGATAGGGGCCAGAGAAAGGGATTGGAAGTGAGCCAATCAGAATAGCTCAAACAGGTCAGGAGGGATATAGGCTGACCTATGGGCGTCGAGTATGTGGAACTTGATACCATTTGAATTGATTTGCAGAGATCCCTTTGTTTCTTTGTTCATTCGCTTTCTGGGATATAGGAAACTGGATGTCTCTTATATTTCTATGAAATGAATCAAGCTTGCAAGCTAAATAAATAACTTCTTTTTACGTGCGAATCCATCTCAACTTTTATTGAGGCCAGACTGACAGAGAAAGAAATTTGGGAATCAACAGTATCACAGACTGCCTGTATCACAGAATTCCCATATCACAGAGCAGCTGTATCACAGAGTGCCTGTATCACAGAACACCTCTATCACCGAATGCCTAAATCAGAGTGCCTGTATCACAGAGTGCCTGTATCACAGAACGCCTCGATCATAGAATGCCCAAATCACAAAATTCCTGTATCACAGAATGACACATTGTTACAACAGCAAATACTATCACCCTTCAGTTGCAGAGAAAGATAGTACACATGAAATTTCAAGACCCAAGCTACCTGCTGAAAACAAGTTACATTAATATACTAAGGCACAACATCCATAGACATTGCACCAAAAGCCTAACAATTGCAATAAAAGTGTTTTCAAAACTTCAAAAGTAATTAAATGTTTGCATTAATACAGTGCCTTTCGTGACTGCAGCACGTGCCAATGTACTTTACCGCCAGTGAAGTTTGCTTTACCTGCTGTGCTGAAACACGGGGTTCAGCTTGCACACAGCAATGTGACAGTGATCTGTGTCAGCTGTGGATTACTCATTGATAGCATTCTCGCCTCTGAGACAGGAGGTTCCAGTCCAGGGAGCTTGAGCACCAAATCTTAGCTGGCACTCCCAGTGCTGTACCGAGGGAGTGCTGCACTGTCAGACGCGCCAGTCTTTGGGCGAGGCATTAAACAGCCTTTTACAGGCGGATGGCATGACATCACAGATAAAGGAAGCAAATCAAGAAAAAGTACAAACTTGAGGGAATATCTAGGATGTGACAATAACGCACGGTAAGTAATGAACTCAAATGCCACCTTGTGGAAACCAACGAAACCAGTTGGTTTTGCGAAGAGATGGTTGCAAACTGACATTGCGCACCAAAAAATAGGTCACAAAGCAGAATGAGTGGCGGAGGCTGTGGAGAGAGTTATGTCAGACAAATGCACAGGTTAAGATGCCAGTGCAGACACTCTGATGATGGAGAAACAGTTGTCACCAGTGTGGGATCAATCTTGCAGCTCCTCACCTCAAAGGCTGTAACATCTCTGAGAGTCGACCAAAGTTGGAGGTAAGGATAGAAGACAACAAAGACGTAAGTGTACCTTTTTTATCCTGTTGCTGACAGGTGATGATGTTATCTGAAGGACTGAATTCTGGCTCCCAATGACAGCACAACGGTGCATGTTTAGAATAGTTGTATTAAACTCCTGTACAATTTTTCCAAATGTCCGCAGCCTGAAGCTTTCGACTGAGAGGCGATGTGAACGCAAAGCCTAAGCTCACTGAAATCTCTGAAGGACTTCAGGACCTGGCCAAGTTAACACTTGGTTTGCCAGTGTGATCTAGCTTGAAGCTTCAGAAAACTAATAAACCTCAGAAAACAAGGTGGTTTTAGTTCCTACGGGCAGCATGGTCGGTGCAGGCTTGGAGGGCCGAAGGCCTGTGGCTGTGCTGTAATTTTCTTTGCTCTTTGTTTGTTCTGAGCTTAAAACAATGTGGGACTTGTATATTGAGAAAGGGTGAAATTGCACAAAGAGTGATCCTGAACAAGTTACGTATTATATCTAACACCCCTAGAATTCTATTTTAATGGGGTGAAGCTTATTTAGTTCAAGTTACTCTCATTTGTTTGAACAGAATCAACTGTGCAACCTCGCTCATGATTAATAATTCAACAAGACAGCCTATGATAATAACAAAATATTTATATTAATCTATGTTGCTCTGTTTATCAACAAAGATGAGAATGGGCAGCACGGTAGCATTGTGGATAGCACAATTGCTTCACAGCTCCAGGGTCCCAGGTTCGATTCCGGCTTGGGTCACTGCCTGTGCGGAGTCTGCACATCCTCCCCGTGTGTGCGTGGGTTTCCTCCGGGTGCTCCGGTTTCCTCCCACAGTCCAAAGATATGCAGATTAGGTGGATTGGCCATGATAAATTGCCCTTAGTGTCCAAAATTGCCCTTAGTGTTGGGTGGGGTTACTGGGTTATGGGGATAGGGTGGAGGTGTTGACCTTGGGTAGGGTGCTCTTTCCAAGAGCCGGTGCAGACTCGATGGGCCGAATGGCCTCCTTCTGCACTGTAAATTAAATGATAATCTATGATAAGGAAAGGCATGTGTACTTTGTTTGGAAGGGCCCTTGTTCTCTGCCATGAACCATGGAATGGTAACAGCACAGAAGGAGGTCATTTGGCTTGCCGTTACCATGACAACTTTCTGCAAGAATAACTCACCTAGTCCCACTCCCCCAACTTTTCCCCTTGGCCCTGCAACTTTTTTCCTCTATAGATAATGATCCAATTCCTTTTGGAAAACCTTGATTCAATCTGCCTCCACCACACTCTCAGGTAATGCACGCCAGACCCTAACCACTCGCTGCGTCAAATTGATTTCCTCAGGTTGCCATTGTTTCTTTGGTCAATCAGCTCAAATCAATGTCCTCTGGTTCTAGATGCTTCCATCATTGGAGGCTTCCCTCCCCACTCCGTCCAGGCCCCTCAAGGTTTTGAACACCTCTGTCAAATCTCTTAATCCTCTCTTCTCTAAGGAGAACAACCCCAGCCTCTTCAGTCTACCCATGTAACTGAAGCTTCTCATCCCATGAACCATCCTCTTGAATGTTTTCTGTACCCCCTCTGATGCCTTTACATCCTTCCTAGAGTGTGGTGCATTGAACTGGATGCAGTACTCTAGTTCAGGCTGAACCAGTGTTTTCAGCATGAATGGTTACAACTAGTGAAGAACTTTATCTGGAATCCGTTCCTGGATGCCCACAATGGTGAGGTCTCAATCATATGGCAAAGGTGTCTGCCTACATAACTAGTGGCATCATGGTCACGTTGGAAGAAACTTTTGGACAAGAATTTTCCAAGGCTGGTAGAGACAGGTTTGGATGTGGGGGTGGCCGGGAAAACTAGTGCCCATTGAGGTGGTATCTTGTTTCCTTCCATCTTTGCCAAGGGTGGACTGGAAGTAAAGTCAGGAACAACCATAGGTGATGTGGGAAGCGAATTTGAGTCGCTTAGCAGGCAATTAAGAGGGAATTTGTGCATGGATTCCCCCTTTCCCAACGGGGATCAGTCCCACGCAGTGTCCCCAACCCACAGTTTGGGGATGGTGGGAGCACGGTAGCAGGAGCTCCCTCAGTGAAATGGGTAAGCTGTGAAGATTTTGATTGCTTACACTGAGGCACTGCAGACAGGGCCAGATGAGAGGTTACTTTGCAGAGTACATCTTCCATCAGCTGAAGGGGAATCGTGCCCCTTGTCTTAGGAATTAGGAGTGTTTTAACCTGTTAATAAAAATGTTTGTGGTTGAGCCTAAAAGCCTGTGTCTGTTAAGTTTGTCCTTTATAAATTCCTGAAGTCAAGAACTGACAGTAAGAGTAAACGGGAGGGAGCATGCTGGGACAATTGGGGTGCTGACTTTCATTCTCAGCCACTGTCACCCACTCTCAGTCTCATCCACACTCACCCTCACCCACTCTCAGCCATTCTCACCCACTCTCGCCCTCAGCCACACTCACCCACTCTCACCCTAACCCACTCTTATTCACCCTCACTCACTCCATCACCCTCATCCATTCTCATCCTCACCCACTCCTATTCTCACCCACACTCGCCCTCACCCACTCTCACCCTCAGCCACTCTCACCCACTCTCATCCTAACCCACTCTCACCCACTCTCACTCACTCCATCACCCTCATCCATTCTCATCCTCACCCACTCTCATTCTCACCCACTCTCATCCTTATCCACTCTCATTCACACCCACTCTCTCCCTACCCACTCTCTCCCTACCCACTCTCTCCCTACCCACTCTCATTCTCACCCATTCTCATCCTCACCCACTCTTGCCCTCACCCACTCTCACACACTCCCTCATCCTCTCCCACTTTCATTCTCACCCACTGTCACCCACTCTCATCCTCACCCACTCTTGCCCTCACCCACTCTCACACACTCCCTCACCCACTTTCATTCTCATCCACTGTCACCCACTCAGTCTCACCCACACTCACCCTCACCCACTCACCATCTTCTCAGGTCCCCCCTGCAGCCCAGTCTCTTGAGGCATATCCCTCCCCCCGCCCCAGCTCCTCTCAGGCTCCTCCATCCCCCCAGCCCCAGTTCCTCTTGCCCCCCCCCCCCCCCCAATCCTGGCTCCTCTCGCAACCAATCCCCTCCCCCCATAATCCCTGAAGGAAGGAATCTAGTTTGGAAACTCCTGGTCTACAGGTCCAAAGTTCCTATATAGCTCATAGGAGGAAAGAGATAACGAGCCCAAGTAAAACCCAAGAAGTGGAAGTAAAGTTCTTGGAAGAAGTTAATGAAATAGAAAATGATTGTTGGAGCATTAAATTGAAAGTTGATGGTCACTCAACAGGTTTCAGGCTAGATACGAGTGCAAGTGTTTCTATATTATCTGACGTTAAATGGCTTAAAAAGAAACACATTACAGTCATCCTCTATCCAGTTGCAAGATCCAGTAGGAACAATATTAAAAGTAATAAGCCAACACTTGGCAAGATTAAGGTAAAATGTTAAAGAAGTCATTGCAACTCTGTACATTACACAGAACCAGAAGACACCATTATTGGGCCAAATACATGCTTACTGTTAAAACTGATTATAAGAGCTGAAGAGAGCCCGATTTGAACTTGGGGCTTAACGCTTGTAGTCCCCAGGGGCTTCCCGCCTTTCGGGGAGGACCCTGTACCTGGTCCCAAGTGATTGGACTTTGTCCCAATCGCTTGGTTCACTTTCTCCAATACTGGAGCGGTTCCCTGATCGATGGGCGGTCTTGAGGTGCTCATTCACCTCCTTTGTGTTGGCTCCTGCTGGCGCCGAGGAGTCTGGCTTTGCTTTGTGTGTCCAAAATGTTACTTATTGTTCCCGGGGATTGCTCATCAGTATGCAGATGGCTGCTACATTGTTATGGTGATGGTCGCTGGTATTGATGTTGTCTGGCCTTTGCAGAGGTGAATACACAGCAAAATGTTCTATTAGGTTAGATGGCTTTTGTTTTGGTGCAACATTGTGGGCCGAAGGGCCTGTACTGCACTGTATCGTTCTATGTTCTATTAGGTTAGATGGCTTTTGTTTTGGTGCAACATCGTGGGCCGAAGGGCCTGTACTGCGCTGTATCGTTCGATGTTCTATTAGGTTAGATGGCTTTTGTTTCGGTGCAACATCGTGGGCCGAAGGGCCTCTACTGCGCTGTATTGTTCTATGTTCTAAACCTGCAGCTGCTGGTTTCTGTCTATGTTGGCTGACTTTCCCATCAGCCTTTGCTGTTCGTCATTTTAAATCGGGAGTTGGCCAATTTAGGTGGCTACAATGTTGATATTGCTTTGTTTAAAATTATAAATAGCTTTTAGTCTGTCCTAAAAGTATCTATTCAAAACACAATAGCCATGGTAAAATATAGCACCCAGCAGGAGACCATTCAAAACGCAGACAGACATTTAAAAACTGATCTAAGCAACAAGACTTACAGACAATATAAGTGTCTGATTTAATTCGTAATTCACACAAAATACGCAAAGTTTGAGACAATGAGCTAATAATGCTTCCCACCCTGGAAGAATGGGCATCAGGAGATGACCACGCACTGTACATGCCTCACCTAGCCAACCAGAAGCTAATCATGTACTACATGGACCAATCTTGGTTCAGGGATGCCACTGGTCAGGCTGCGGCTGTGATTTGGAAAGGGTTAATAAGGCCTGATTTTCAAAGATACCGGAAGTTCACCTGGCAGCTGCTACATTTGTACATTGAATCCTCTCTTCTTCCCTCCCCTCCCTCCCTCCTGCCTCCCTTCCGCCTCCCCCTCCCTCCTGCCCTCCCTCCCATGCCTCCCTCCTATACTCACTCCCTCCTCCCCTTCCTCCTATTTACAGAAAGACACAGAACCAAGTAAAAAAATATATTTTATTGATAGTTGTGTTAAAATGAAAGGATATATTTTATTGCAAAGTGTTTGGAAAAGTTGTGGTAGTTATCAAAGGAAATGCCAGCCAGCAACTCTGAATCATAAGTTAACATGCCATCAAAATTTTGTGTTTAAAACATTATGTTTGTTAATAAATGTTTCCCATTAAACTTTGTAAGCTTGAACAAATGGCTTACTGAAGCATCAAAAGACAACATTTAATTATGAGATAATTCTAAATGAATAAGATAATTGAAGTCAACAAGGCAAAAACATAATAATGAAGTAACATGGTGGCACACTGGTTAGCACTGCTGCCTCACAGTGCCAGGGACCTGTTCAATTCGGACCTTGGGTCACCGTGTTGAGTTTGCACTTTCTCCCCCTGTCTGCATGGGTTTCCTCTGGGTGCTTTGGTTTTCTCCCACAATCCAGAAATGTGCAGGTTAGGTGGATCGGCCATACTAAATTGCCCCTTAGTGTCCAAAGGTGAGGTGGTGTTGCGAGGATAGGGTAGGGGAGTGGGTCTGGGTAGGGTGCTCTTTCGGAGAGTTGATGCAGACTCGATGGGCTGAATGGCTTTCTTCTGTACTGTACTGATTATCTGATTCTATAAACACAAATCAAAAAAATATCAGATGTTACAAGGACAGTGACAGCTCAAGACTCTGGGGCGCTTTTAAAATCTTCTGACCATAATCTGAAGTAAAACATACAAACACTTTTAAGCGTGTCACACGTGAAGTTATATAATAATATAGCGCTAATTTAAACAGTTTCACAGATTTAAAACAAATAACAAAACCTATGTTCACTTGTAAATAATAATCCCCTTTAATCATAAAAAATAAAATTAAAAATTACTTTAAAAAAAACCAATAACAACAGCAATGACTGTATAAAAGAAAGAGCAAAAAAAAGTTTTTTAAAACTTTTACATACCCTTAAAAGACTTGTGAAACTTTTTGCCTGTTGCCTTCAATATAAATCTGCAGGGAAGGGGAATGGCTACATCAAAACTGTGCCACATTGGAGCCTGCGCAGACTGTCCCGCTGGAGGCTCGAGATTGCCGTTGGAGCCAGCAAGTTAAGTGCGATCATTTCTCTTCCAGTATCGGCGGGCCGTGGCTTTCTGCTGATACTTGCAAGTTACGGGCCAATATTTAAACGGTGAGAGAGTGGAATGGTCTGAGATTCCGAGGAATCTGGGTGTCCTAGTGCATGAATCACAAAAGGTTGGCATACAGGTAGAGCAAGTACTTGGAAAGTTATTAGAATGCTATAATTTATTGTGAGGGAAATGATTGTGAGGAACAATGTTAGAAGAAGTTCAGAGACATTTTAGAAGACTAATAACAGTAATGGGCAGGTTGTCTTGTGAGGATACGCTAGACAGGTTAGGCTTATATCCATTGGAATTTAGAAGAGATGACTTGATCGAAACCTTTAAGATCCTGAGGGATCTTAACAGGGTGGATGTGGAGAGGATGGTTCCTCTTGTCAGAGAATCCAGAACTAGGGATCACTGCTTAAAAATTAGGGCCCGCTCATTTAAGACAGAGATGAGGAGACATCTTTCTCTCAGAGTGTCATGAATCTTTGGAACTTTCTTCCTCAGAAGGCAATGGAAGCAGTCTTTGAATATTTTTAAGGCAGATCTGAATTGATTCTCAATTAACAATGGGGGTGAAAGGTTATTGGGAGTAATCAGGAATTTAAGGGTGAGGTTACAATCGCATCAGCCATGGTCTTATTGATTGGAAGAACAGGCTCGAGGGGCCGAGTGGCCTACTCCTGCTCCTATTCAGTATGTTCTTACATATGAATCCCTAAAACACTTAAACGTGACATTCTCCAGAAAATCTACCGAAGTCACTCAAGGATAGGGAAATGCTGAGCCCAGCAGTCAGTTTGGTGGCCAATGCATCAGTCACTTCATTGAAGAGTTAACTGCAAATTGCCTTGCATTCGCAGTGAATAGTCAACAGCAGAGTGAGTCACTTCCATCATTTACTTTTCCTTCACGGCCACGACAGCATCTGGGAATGGATTTATTTGAGTTTGAAGGCAAAGTTTGCATCACAGTCATTGATTACTACTCCACATGATTTGAAGCGAGAAGCTTTCATTGCATGTATCACAGTGAAGGCAGTCATTACATTGCTAAGAAGAATCATCATGGCATCCCAGATATTGTGCAGTCGGACAATGGACCTCAGTTTGTTAACAAGCTGTTCCAAAACTTTGAGTAAGAATATAGTTGCATGTATTTGTCTAGTTCACCTAGACATCCACAGTTGGATGTGTTTTGTTACCTGTAAAGCAGGTAATCTGTGCTACTCAACTCAGTTACAGTAGAGGCTTTGGAAGAAGGCTCAACGTCGTCCAGAAGCTTTACAGAAGGTTTATTGAGCAACACAACTTAAATAACTGCATGAGTTCTTACTTTAAGAACTGTACTAGTAGAAAGGTTTTCTATGCTCTACAACTAGGCCTGACCACACTAGCAGCCCTGAGCTAAATTTCTGCCTCTGTTCTCCTCACAGTCAAATCAGCCAAAGAGACCAGAGGGCTGCTTGCGTCCTGCTTTTATACACGCCAGTGCTGCCCCCTAGTGGTCTTTCCATTACCCATCAGCCCCTTCTGTACATACCCATGTAAAGATCACTACATCCCTCTTTTTCACTTTTATTTTTCATAGTTGCAGGGCTGTAACTAAAAAAAATCAAACACAGATAGTTTCATGCACAAATACAGAACAGAGCAATGATTGTATCAGTTCATGTTCACAAGTTCAGACGGTTGGGTGCACGTCTGATTCGGGTAGACCTCCTGAGTGGGCATGGAGACCCAGAGGTTTTTATGTCCGTTTGGACACCAACTGCTGGTGTCCCGGGATGTCGCATGATAGAGTCCTGCAGATCTAACGTCGGAAATACAAGTTGATGAGGTGGAACCTTCAGCAGGTCTCGCCGATTGCATCGAAACAGTATACCATCATCAGACTTCACAACGTACGATCGTGGCGATAATTGGCGGAGCACCATCGCCATGTTAGACCAACCTCCACCAGGGTGTTGCAATCTAACCATGTCGCTGTTCGCTAACGGATGCAGCACTTTTTCATGCCGGTCATCGTGCTGCTTTTGGCCGTGACATTGGTGACGCATCTTGTCCAGGACTGGCGAGTGATCTGGATTGGCGAAGTGTAACGCCGGTAACGTTGTTCTCATATCTCGATTGAAGAGCATTTGAGCCGGTGACAGCCCAGAGCTCAAAGACGATGAACGATATGACAATAGAGCCAAGTGTATGTCGGACTTCGAGTCAGCGGCCTTGCTGATCAGTTGCTTAATAATGTGTCCATCTTTCTCCAGCCTGCCGTTCGATTGAGGAAAGTGTGGGCTCAAAGTCACCTGCTTGAAGTTGTATTTTTTTGAGAATTCCAACCACTCCCAGCTTGCAAAGCAAGGACCATTGTCGGACATGACTGTCTGTGGGATGCCATGCCTCGAGAAGATTTCCTTGCAGTCTTTGATAACTGACGCCGATGTGAGATCCAGGAGTTCCATTACTTCCGGAAAGTTGGAGTAATAATCGATGAGAAGAACATAGTGTCGACCCATGGAATGAAACAAATCAATACCAGCTTTGTCCTACGGTGACGTAGCCATCTCATGCTGTCGGAGTGGCTCCTTGCATAGTGCCGGTCAATGTTTTTGACACGTGTCACATGTGAGCACCATGTTTGTTATGTCCTCGTTTATCCCAGGCCAGTACACGGATTGCCGTGCTCCTCTTTTGCACTTCTCGACACCAAGATGCCCCTCATAAATCCTGGGGAGCATGTCCGCCCAGAGCGCCAGTGGAATGACGATTCTGTAATTTCGCAATATGATGCCATCCACTACGGACAGTTCAGTTTGGACGTTTTGGAACTGTGGGCACCGCCCTCTCGGCCAGCCATGCTGAAGGTTGTGCATGACCTGGAACAGGGTCGCATCTTCCCGTGTCGCCTGACGAATTTGCTGCAGCCTCTCATCCGTTGCCGGAAGTGACTCCCTGCACCACTGTGCATGAGCTTCTACATCATTAATGAAAGCCGGAGGTAGACTGTCAGTATCAATGGCTCGAGATAAGGTGTCAGCTATTATTAGGTCCTTCCCAGGAGTATAGACCAGTATGAAGTCGTACCTCCGCAAATTCATCATCATGCGTTGTAGGCGTGGCGTCATGTCATTGAGATCTTTGTTGATAATGTTGACAAGTGGCCTATGATCAGTCTCCACTAGAAATGAGGGAAGACCATACACATAGCAGCACGGTAGCATTTTGGGTAGCACAATTGCTTCACAGCTCCAGGGTCCCAGGTTTGATTCCGGCTTGGGTCACTGTCTGTGCGGAGTCTGCACATCCTCCCCGTGTGTGCGTGGGTTTCCTCCGGGTGCTCCGGTTTCCTCCCACAGTCCAATGATGTGCAGGTTAGGTGGATTGGCCATGATAAATTGCCCTTAGTGTCCAAAATTGCCTTTAGTGTTGGGTGGGGTTACTGGGTTATGGGGTTATGGGGATAGGGTGGAGGTGTTAACCTTGGGTAGGGTGCTCTTTCCAAGAGCCGGTGCAGACTCGATGGGCCGAATGGCCTCCTTCTGCACTGTAAAGTCTATGAAAATTCTATGATAGTGGTGGAATTTTGTTATACCCGTGATCAATCCCAGGCACTCCTTCTCTATCTGTGCATACCTGCACTCGGTGGCGGTCATCGCTCGAGATGTGTAAGCCACTGGAACCCAGTCCGACTGGTCATTCTGTTGAAGTAGCACCGCACCAATTCCATGTTGACTGGCGTCGGTGGAGATCTTTGTGGGTTTTGCTGGGTCAAAGAATGCCAGCGTCGGAGCTGCCATCAATTGGTGCTTCAGATCCACCCACTCGTCTTGATGGTGTGGAGTCCAGTCAAACTCTGTGTCCTTTCTTATCACATTTCGTAATGCTGTCGTCCGTGCTGCTAGCTTCGATATGAACTTGCCTAGGAATTTGATGAATCCAAGAAACCTGAGCTTTCTTGTCACGTGGCCGCTGCATGCTCTGAATTGCCGCGACCTTCTCAGAGTCCAGCTTCACCCCGTGCTCTGATATCGTGTCACCCAGGAAGGTCAGACAAGAACGAGCGAAGGTGCACTTGACTTGGTTGAGCTTCAGCCCAAATTGGTGGATTCTTTGGAAGACTTGTTTTAACCGAGCAATGTGGTCTTCCTCTGTCGTTGACCATATTATGATGTCATCAACATATACACGGACGCCTTCAATGCCTTCTGTCATCTGCTCCATAATTCTGTGAAATATTTTGGATGCAGAGATAATCCCGAAAGGCATACGATTATAACAATACCGTCCAAACGGTGTGTTGAAGGTACACAGCAGTCAGCTGGAATCATCAAGCTGCATCTGCCAGAAGCCTTGTGAGGCATCAAGTTTGGTGAATATGCGAGCTTTCACCATTTTGCTCGTTATCTCCTCTCGCTTGGGGATAGGGTAGTGCTCCCTTCGAATGTTTTTGTTCTAGTCTTTGGGATCTAAAGAGATTCTGAGTTCACCGGACGGCTTCTTGACACATACCAACGAACTGACCCAGTCAGTCGGCTGTGGGACCTGTGATATGATGCCTTGAGTTTGGAGGCGTTGGAGTTCTGCTTTTAGCTTGTCCTGCAACGGAGCTGGTACCCTCCTTGGTGCATGAATGACCGGTGTTGCATCGTCTTTGAGCAGGATTTTGTACTTGTAGGGTAACGTACCCATGCCACAAAAGACATCAGGATATTCACTGAGAAGCAACTGGATGGCATCGGCCAGTCGTGATGAGTCAACCGTGTTCATGAAAATCCTTTGTATCAGCCGCAAATCCTTGCTGGCTTGAGCACCTAACAGTGACCTTCTTTTGTCGTCCACAATCTCAAAACGTAGTCCTTTTGTGACTTTCTTATGAACTACTTGTAGGTGGCATGATCCCCTCGAGGTGATCTGGTTGCCATTGTAGTCTGTTAACTTGCATGCAGCTGGTATCATCTTGTGTGTCCCTGGGATGGATGCAAGATCTTTGCTGTCATCAAGTTCACGGATGCTCCCGTGTCAAGGTTGAACGTAATTGGGGAGTTGTTCACTTGCACCATGGCACTCCATTCGTTTGTGGATTCAATGGTATGCACGTATTGAGGCTGTGTGGTCAGCTCGTGCGGTTCCTCTGTGACGTTTATGATTCCAACGCCGTATGTGTTCTCCCAGGAGTGGAACTCTTCATGGTCGGAAAAGCTTTCTTCAGGTGTCTTTGAGTGTCCATTGCATCTACTGTGCGAACCTTGAAGTTTCTATGTCTTTGCATTGGAGAGTAATATTTGGCTGTGGACTGACAAAATGATTCATCTTGGAGCACTTTAAATACCTTTTCCCTAGTGCAGGACATTTCCCTTTTAAATGGGCGGTGCCACAGTGGTAGCACGTCATGACGTCCATGATGTCACGCGTCGGCAGCGATCGCGCATGCGCGACTCGCTTTTCTGGCTGGGGTCGGTACTTTACATACTGCGCATGCGCAGCTTCCTGCACATGCGCATACCGGGATCATGCGTGATCGCGTTTCTCCTGACTGCGCCCATGTGCAGACATGCTGTAATGGGCGCCAGCAGCCGGAAAAGAAAGCCTGTGAGGAGAAGCCACCATTTTAACATCTTCTACCTTGTAGAGTACTTTATCCATGTTTTTTTTTTCAAGAACCTCCAGGTACTGCTGTTTTTTTCTGCTCTTGCTGTAAACATTTTGCAATGGTAGTTTTTAAAGTTAAATCATTTTGCTGCATTAATGCTGCATTATGAGAGACCATAAATTGATCCCTGATGATGGCGTCTGTTACATCAGCATAGTTACAACTTTGTGCTAGCAAGTGGAGATCTGTGACAAAATTGGAGATAGTATCCCCGTTTTTGGGGAATCTGTCACGCAGGTTAAATCGTTCCATGATTTCATTTGATTGTGATTTACAGTGTTCATCAAATTTTGCCATTATCACTTGAAAGCTAGTTTTATCTTCATTGTCACCATACATAAAAGAGTTATAAATGTCTACAGCTTGCCGGCCTGCCAATGAGAGTAATATTCCAATCTTTCTCTCGTCGGTGGCTGCATTTAGGGCAGTAGCTGCCATGTATATTTGAAGCTGCTGTTTATACATTTTCCAGTTACTATTTAAATTACCAGTAGTTTTCAGCAACTCTGGAAGTGGCGTGTGGTCCATCGCTTCGGTAGGTTGTTTGGAATCAAAATGCTGCGAAGTCTTCCACAGTCGAGCGTCGGCCCATTACTTGTGCTGCTTGTTTTGGTTCTTTCTGGTCTCTAACCTAATCTATCTAGCACTGTCCGATTAAAGCCAATCTGGTACCATGTTTTGTTACCTGTAAAGCAGGTAATCTGTGCTACTCAACTCAGTTACAGTAGAGGCTTTGGAAGGATTCTCAAAGTCGTCCAGAAGCTTTACAGAAGGTTTATTGAGCAACACAACTTAAATAACTGTGTGAGGTCTTACTTTAAGAACTGTACTAGTAGAAAGGTTACAACTTTTCTATGCTCTACCACTAGGCCTGACCACACTAGCAGCCCTGAGCTAAATTTCTGCCTCTGTTCTCCTCACAGTCAAATCAGCCAAAGAGACCAGAGGGCTGCTTGCGTCCCGCTTTTATACACGCCAGTTCTGCCCCCTAGTGGTCTTTCCATTATCCATCAGCCCCTTCTGTACATACCTATGTAAAGATCACGACAGGATGGAGAAGCGGAAAGTAGATTTTGAATAATCAAGGAACGGATGAAAAAGAATGATGATATTGACTTAGCCCTGCTTGACTACATAACTGCATCATTAAAAAATGAGTTCTCGCCATGAGAACGATTGATGGGAAGAGGCCTGTGAACACAATATCTAGCTCCACAACAAACACACAACCTGACATTGCCTCAGAAGATCATGAGGAGATTAGGAAGCATGGGAAGCAACAAAGAGATGGTCAAGTTCATCATTTCAACTTCAGGCACAGACACAAGACTTGATTGTGCTACAGTCTGGCGAGGGAGTGGGGATACGAGTGGGGATACGAGATCAACAGAAAGACTTCATCGTAATAGAAAGAACTCCACAACAGAGGTCTTATAGAATTGAGATGGACCAGGGAAATATCAGAATTATAGAATCATAGAATTTACAGTGCAGAAGGAGGCTATTCGGCCAATCGAGTCTGCACCGGCTCTTGGAAAGCAATTTAGCATATCTAATCCACGTAACCTGCACATGTTTGGCCTGTGGGAGGAAACCGGAGCACCCGGAGGAAACACACGCAGCTACGGGGAGAAAGTGAAGACTCCGCACAGACAGTGACCCAAGCCGGCAATCGAACCTGGAACCCTGGAAGCGCTTGAGATGCAAATAGATCTGTAAATAAACAAGAATAACAGTCTACAGTAGCATTTTTAGGGGAACAGATAAGCCCTAAAGAAACCCCATATGGACTCCGAACTCAAGATGAAACACTGGTTAAGTCAGAGAGTGAGGCTTGCCACCCAAAAGTGTTGTGCCACTTGCCTGCCAGCGCACCTGAGGTCCTGGATGCTCTTGACTCCCTCACTCCAAGTTGGAGGGATCACAATGGTGCTGCTCAGTTTCTCGGCCACATACATCCATACTGGCTTGCTTGGAGACATTATCCACTTCCTCCTATCCTTGCAAAAGCTCACCCCACCAAGAAGCCGAAGCTCCTCAGCTCCCTCAGCTAAACCTTCAGGTAATAGTAGTGACATAGAGGGCAGGAATTTCCACACAACCCACCAGTTGCCCGGCGACGGGATCTTCTGGTCCTGCCTTTGCCAATGGGGGTTTCCCATTGAATGGACCCCTTGCTCCAGGAACCCACGGGAGGGTGGGGGGGGAGGGGGGGGGCGGGGTGGGGGGGGGGGGGGGCGGCCCGTTGGAAGGGACTTTGGCAGGACCAGAAAATCCCATCAGCGTAAATGACTGGAAAGTTCCTACCAGAGGATTTGAAACCTATCTCCCTGACAAAGGTTTTGGTCATCTGTCTTGTCAACATTTATTTAATAAGGCTCCGATGAAGTACATACGCTAAAAATATTACGGCTGACACTCTACGGCCTCCCAGCCGCAGGAGGTGACGTGCCGTTTGCTGGCAGCGGGATTCACTGCTCCCACCGCTTGTCAATGGGAATCCCCATTGGAGTCACCCCACACCGCCGGGAAATCCATTGACGGAGTAGCGTTGCCAGTGGGACCAGTCCTGTCACCAGCGAACAGCCGGAGAATTCCCGCCTATATAAATTAAGGTTTTGTTGTAATATCGGAAATCTGGCCATTACCCATCATTCATTAATCTGTCAATGTATTAACATTTTGATTATTTTCCTTGGCAGAAACTGTTTGAATTTCAAATTGGTAAATATCCTTAAAATGTCACAAGGCTACTCCCCTTTGTTTTTTAAAACACACCTTCCACTTTTAACTGACTGAAAATGCTGCAATTTGAAATGATACAGAACAAGCTACTTAAAAATGCAATGCCAATGTGAAGGTGGAAAACAAATAAGTTGCCCCCCCCAGGGGAGAATGAAAAGAGAGACATTTCCAATCATTTTGACACCCATCGAAACCACCAACTTTCTAAGGGAGAGACATTCAAAGGCAAAGTGCTGGACATTGAAACAATGGCTGCCACAGACAGAGACACCCAAATCCCTTGGAAATACACAATGGGTGAAGTATAACAGACCAGGCTGTAGCCACTGCAAAGAGATTTGCAAGGAAGCTTTCAGCCGAGGAAAGAGGCTGAAAGCTGGCTCTTTCTCTCTCTCTCTCTCTCGTTTATAACAAGTGTATTATCCAATTCAGAAACCAACATTACTAGAAATCTACCAGCATACTGGGATCTTGTAATAATTGCAACATCTTTTCCATCTAACCACTTCCACAAAACCAGTTCATCCAGATTGGCCACAATGTTCCAAAATCTATGCCTCAAAGAGCACTTAATTGTATATTCTTTTAACATTTTTTATTGAACTCTACCTTCCCTTATTTCTGAAGCCTGTGTATGTGACGTTGCGTTTTTATTTATTTTTTTGAATTTAGCGGTTCATAAATTTGTTCTTATTTCGCCTCAAGAATGCTTTGTTTAATTGGCTTTTATTGTTCACAGCTTAAATAGTTAAATACACTTGGATTCAGAAAAGGCATATCCTCGTGAACAAGAAACTTAAACCTTTGTTCTGACCAACTGAGGAGGTTGACTCCAGGGGAGCCAATTCCCCCTTTCTCACCTGGTCATAACAATAACCCATTGTGTTCTACTCCGCATCATAGAATCCCTACAGTGCAGAGGGTGGTCTTTCATCCCATCGAGTCTGTACCAACCCACCAAAAGACCATCCCACCTAGGACCACTCCCCCGTCCGATCCCCGTAACCCTGAAACCCCATCTAACCTTCGGACACTAAGGGGCGAATTAGCATGGCCAATCCACCTAATCTACACATCTTTGGACTGTGAGAGGAAACCAGAGCACCCGAGGAAACCCACACAGACACGGGAAGAACGTGAAAACTCGACACAGACAGTGACACAAGGTCAGAATTGAACCCAGGTCCTTGATGCTGGGAGACAGCGGTGCTAATCACTGTGCCATTGTGCTGCCCAACTAGCATTGATCATCATCAACATTGTGTCTAAGATGCTATGTTCCTTTTCATGCCCAACCACGAACTGTAGCTTAGGTTTTCCACTGGTGTCTGCCTAATTTTCTAATGCTAACTGCGAGCCAGCATTGGGAGGGAGGAGATTAATCCATGCCATTAAGTCTGCTGCCATGTTCATATCCAAATTTCCATACCTTTTCTGGCCATTATTGCATTGTTGTCTCTGGGAGATTAATGTGCACAAATAAATTAGCTGCCATGTTTCCTATATTTATAACAGTGCGCTGTTGACAAATGGATGCTTATTTTCGGGCTGGCAAGTGAAACGGTCATTACCACCTCATTCCTATTCACATTGCTGCAGAGCAGGAATCCAGGTTCACTGAGCGCAACGCAGAAGTCTGAAGAGAATATACACAGATCAAATGCAAACTTTACCGGGGGCAGTTGTGACTTATTTCCCAGTCTAGCTGCTGCCACCTGGGAGGTGACATTGAGACTCTGCAGTCATGGTTGCTGACACCAGCTGTCCCCTTTCCCAAGGGAATTGTTGAGCCTTAAAACTCATTCAGCCACTAGTGTCCCCACTGGGTTCACCGCCAACACGCGTCAATTGTGGATGGGCAACAAATCCTGGCCTAGGCAGTGATGCCCACATGAAAGGCTCAAGATCCCGTGGCATGGCTTGAAGAAAAGCAGTTGAGTTCACCTCTGGCCAATGTGTATCCCAGAACCAAAGTCTCTAAAACAGTTTTGGTTATTATCGCCATGCTGTTTGTGGATCCTTTCTGTGCAGAAAATTGTTTCTCATTTTTCTTACACTGTGACAATGACTGCACTTCATTGTGCATTGCTTTGGGGCTGTACTGAGGTCATAAAAGGTGCTATATAAATGCAAGACTTGGTTCTATTGATTATACACAGCAACTAAATCGATGAGATAAAAAATGTATTTTATTTAATGAAGGTATTCAAACACGTGAGATGTGCCAACAGTTTTGTGCTTCCCATATACTTTTGTTGCATTCCTTTGTAATTCAAGATGTATTTAATCTGCAACATATGGGGCAGTGGGCCTAGATGTGATATTCTTTCGGATGGTCGGTGTGCACTTGATGGGTCGAATGGCCTCCTTCTGCACTGCAGGAATTCTATAATTCTATAATGATATGATTGCAAAGGTTACTTCTATTTACCATATCAGTCTCTCAGGTGCCTGTGTCAATCTGGAAGCGTGCTGCAATGTAGATTTGGCTCTTGAGGATCATGGTAGTGGTGCTACATGTTGCATACCTTTGACTGCAAACACATCACCTCTGGGAGTCTCAGGAGGATGTGGGGGACGAGGCAGCCGCAAAATGCATTTGAGGAACAGTGATATAGAAATCCCTCTACTGCCCATCACACCTTTAACAAACGGTTTTGCATTTATACAACTCCTCTCGTGACCTCAGGACGGACCAAAACCCTTAGGAACCAATTACATCCTTGTGATGTACTTTCCCCATTGTGCACAGCAATATAACAATGTCCGGATAGTCTATTTTAATGATGTTTTAATGACGGCGTAATGTTGGCCAGGACGCCAGGAATAACTCCCCTGTTCCTATTCAAAATGCCACAGGATCTTTTATGTTTACCTGAGAGGGAAAGGCCATAACGTACAGGAGCAGAAATATTGATTGCAAAGGTTACTTCTATTTACCATGCCAGTCTTTCAGTTACCTGTGTCAATCTGGACCATTCAGCCCATCGCATCCACTCTACCATCCAATGAAATCACGGCTGATCTGTTATGATCCTCAACTCCACCTTCTCGGGCAGCACGGTGACGCAGCGGTTAGCACTTCTGCCTCATGGCACCGAGGTCCCAGGTTCGATCCCGGCCCTGGGTCACTGTCCGTGTGGAGTTTGTACATTCTCCCCGTGTTTACGTGGGTTTCTCTCCCATAACCCAAGGATGTGCAGGACAGGTGGATTGACCACGCTAAATTGCCCCATAATTGGAAAAAATGAATTGGGTATTCTAAATTTATAAAAATAAAACTCCACCTTCTCGCCTTATCCCCACAACCCTTGACTCCCTTATTGATTAAAAATCTGTCTATCTCAGCCATGAACATACTTAACAACCCAACCTCTACAACTCACTGCAGTAAAGAATTCCACAGATCTGCTCCTCTCTGAGAGAAGAAATTCCTCCTCATCTCTGTCTTAAATGGGCAACTCCTTACTCTGAGATGATGTCCTCTGGTCCTAGACTCTCCCACAAAAGGAAACATCCTCTCAGCACCTACCCTGTCAAACCCCCTGAGAATCCTGTATGTCTCAATAAGGCCACCGCTCATTCTTCCAAACTCTAATGAGTACAGGTCCGACCTACTCAACCTCTCCTCATAAGAAAATCCCTCCGTACCCGGGATCAATCGAGTGAACCTCAGTTTATGCCTCATTTGAAAGATGGCAATCAACAGTACTAACTCTGGGGTTTGACCACAGTGTGCGTGGCGCTCAGATCTCTGGAGTGGGATCTGAACCCACAGCTTCCTGATTCAAAGTTGAGATGCTAACTAAGCTACAGCAGTTTTGTATAGTGATATCTGCTACCTTTCCAGTTAACAGACAATGCAATGGGCATCTTTGCATTCTTTAGCAAGTAATATAATTTGGTCATGGTTAATCATTGGATCCAGGTCATGCTACCGGAAGGCAACAGAGAATGGAGGATGACTATCAATTCGCCAGCCGGTTTACAGAAACCGATTAAGTTGCAGACACGGGTTAAAACTTTTCGAGAAACCTGTAACAGGGACAGAGCTGAAAGTCAATCACACATACCCTCACCCTCGCCACACAAAGACTGCCTCTTTACACATCTGTAACATTGCCCAACTCAGCCGCTAGTGTAGAAACTCTCATGAATGCCTGTGATTTCTCCAGCCTTGATTATTCCAAAGCTTTCCTGGTCATCTTCCCATTTTCCATCCTTCATAAACTTAAATTCATTTGAAATCCTGCGTCCTAATTCACACCGAGATTCATTTACCCATCACCCATTGCTGATCTACCTTGGCTCCAATTTTAAAATTCTCCTCCACATTTTCAAATCCCTTCCAAGCCTTGCTCCCTCCTGTCGTGTTGGGTGTTGCGATCCACAAACGAACCAACACGGTTGTGGATGGTACAACTCTGTTTTATTATTCTGTACAATAATAACTATTAACTTCTGGCTGTGGTTCGTACTTCACCAGCTAACCTGTGGACCCAGCCCTAGCACTATCTTTGTGAGGCACTCAGCACATGGTGTATGTCTGAGTGGCACGCTGTGAGCTCTGTGCTCTGAGCTATCTCCTGGTAGAATGAGCGGGAACTGTGGTGTTCCCTGTTTTATAGTGCATGTGCTCTCACTGGTGATTGGCTGTGATGTTGTGTGTGTGTTGGTTGGTCTATCTACCTGTCCATCAGTGTGTGTGTGTGATTGCACATGATATGTTAATATGGATATCATGACACCTCTTAGTTCAGTAAACTTCTCCAGTCCTATTATTCTCCAAGGTCTCTGTATTCCTCCAACTCTGGACTCGTGATAATTCCTCATTTTAATCACGTCACCATCGGCGACCGAGCCTTAAGCTCTGGAATTCCCTTCCTAAAATCCTCTGCCTCTCCATCCCTCATGACAGGATTTTCCAGCCTGTCCCACTGGCAGGATCTTCTGGTCCCGCAGTAGTTGACACCTGCTGCAGGTTCTCTAATGGTGGGACCGGTGAGCCAGGCACATAGCCATTGACATTGGCAGGACTGGAAGATCTCGCTGGCGGCTAATGGAAAGCTGGCTCTGCCGTGGGAGAACCCACCATGGGGAGGGTTCTGGGAAATTCCAGCCTCATTGTTTCTTTAAGACATTCCCTTGAACACATCTCTTTTTGTCCTAATTGTTCCTTGTGTGGTTTGGCATCAAACCTCTGTTTCATAATGCTCTTGTGAAGTACTTTTGGACATTTCACAACATTAGAGCTGTTGTATAAATGTCAGGTGTTTTCAGACCATGGGTTCACAATAAGCTCAAATCCATGATCCTAATTCCTTGCGTTATGGAGCTATTAGTCAACTAAAACTTCTCTGAGCAGTATTTTGGATTTTAATAATGTTCATGCACCTTATATCTGGATTACCTCAGCTTTTCAAACATTGCAATATAATCAATTTCTTATTAACTTCAGACACATAAATTTGCCAACTGCTAAAGGGACTGCAGATTTTTCCCTATTGAGTACAATTCACGTCCTTCAAAAAGGAATTGGCTAAATAAGTAAAATTAAGAGGGGGCGGCACTGTGGCACAGTGGTTAGCACTGCTGCCTCACGGCAATGAGGACCCGGGTTAGATCCCGGTCCCGGTTCACTGTCCGTGTGGAGTTTGCACATTCTCCCTGTGTCTGCGCGGGTCTCAATCCCACATGATGTGCAGAGTAGGTGAATTGGCCACGCTAATTTTGCCCCTTAATTGCACAAAAGAATTGGCTACTCTAAATTTTGTTTTTTAAAAAAACAAAAGAGAAGGGATGGGATTTTTCGAGAAAATGACAAAAATGTCATTTCGGCGAGAGATTCGGTGTAATTCCCATCGGTCCTGGCGATGTGATCAGGTACACAATTTTCAGGCACTTTGAAAAAAACGCCAAATATGTGGCACAAAGCACCTGATTCGGCCAGCCTGGGGATCATCTGAACACTTTGGTGAAGCAGGTGCTCCATTTAAACAACTCCACAGCACTTGCTCTCATTCAAGCCAGGATGATGGCAGCAAGGAAACCAGTTCCTAGATTTACAGAGGGGGACCTCAGCTGATTGCTGGATGCCGTGGAGGAGCGGCGGGCTACAATATACCCTCCGGCTTGCAGGAGGCACTCTGGCAAGCTGACAAATCCCATCTGGGTGAAGGTGGCAATACTGGTCAGCGACAGCAGCCTGACCAAGAGGACGGGTGTGTAATGCAGAGAAAAGATGAATGACCAACACCGATGAGCCAGGGTGAGTGCTCCTTGTCTCCTCTCTGCACCCAACCCTCTGTTACCTCCGGAATGTCATCTCGATCTCTCATGCTGCCAACTTGCAAGGCCCCAGAACCCGATCTCCCACTTCATCCTCAAACTACGTCCATGCATGTGTGGTAGTCGGTATTAAGGGTATTATGGTACCCAGGTTGATGCTGTAAGATCATTGGTGTGGGAGGTACCTGAGACAGAACTATCATTGGTGAAGCCTGCCTGCTAATTCCGCCCCGTAAGGCGGAGTATAAGAGTCTGTGTCTCCCTCGCAGCTGCAGTCTGTACCTGCGCTGCTGGGGGAAACATCTAGTCCAATAAAGCCTTCAATTGTCATCCAATCTCACTTCTGGAGTTATTGATCGAGCATCAATTTATTGGACTAGATTTTAAAGAATGGAGCTCCGAATCAAGCCGGAGTGTCTGCAACTCAGCCCCCACGCGGCAAACTCGGCGGCAATCTTCAAACACTGGCTGGCGTGCTTCAAAGGGTACCTCAGGACGGCCACGACTGCACCTACGGAGGACCAGAAACTGCAAGTTCTCCATTCGAGGGTGAGCCCAGAGATCTACACCCTCATCGAGGATGCGGACGATTTCGAGGCCGTAATGACCCTGCTAAAAGGACATTGTATTCGCCCTGTAAACCAGGTCTACGCCCGACATCTGCTAGCGACGAGGTGACAAATCCCCGGGGAAATCGCTGGAGGAATTCTACCGTGCGCTCCTGGTGTTAGGTAGGAACTGTGACTGCCCGCAAGTTTCAGCCAGTGACCACACAGAACGTTTGATCCGGGTCGCATTCGTTGCAGGTATGCTGTCCTCCCAAATCCGCCAGCGGCTGCTAGAAAAAGAGAAACTAGACCTCAAGGAGGCGCAGGCCCTTGCTAGCCCCCTGGATGTGGCCTCCCGAAACGCCCGCGCGGTCATCCCCGACCGCATGGCAGCCCCTTGGGCAGCATGAAACCCACCCGCGGCTGACTCTGATGCATCCCCCATCCACCCACAAGCTTGTGCTGCATCACTACCAGGCAACCCCGGAGGGCCCAGCTGCTATTTTTGTGGGCAAGCCAAGCACCCCCGGCAGCGCTGCCCGGCCCGCTCCTCCACCTGCAAAGGGTGCGGCAAAAAGGGCCATTTCGTGGCGGTATGCCAGGCCTGGGCAGTCGCCGCGGTCTCCAGGGGCGAACCGGGACCGCCACCCCAAATCTCTCCACGAGCCACGTGCGGCCAGCGGGCGCCACAATCTTCCTTTTGCAGAGCCATGTGCGGGCCCCGGGCGCCGCCATCTTGTTCCCCAGGGATCACGTGCGATGGATGGGCGCCGCCATCTTGCCCACCCCCAGCCATTTGCGACCCGTGGGCGCCGCCATCTTGGCTGGAGTCTCAGGACCCCGACTCGGATGACCACACACCGCCCGAGGAAAAGCTCCAACTTTTGCCGCGACTTGCCTCGGTGACCTTGGACCAGTCTTGGCCCCGAACGCTCTCGACCGCGACGACAACCGTGCTCATCAATGGGCACAAAACATCCAGCCTGACCGAATCCGGGAGCACAGAGAGCTTCATACTCCCCAACACGGTAAGGCGCCGTTCTCTTCCCATCCACCCAGTTAACCAAAAATCTCCCTGGCCTCCGGGTCTCACTCTGTAGAGATCAAAGGGTTCTGCATAGCGAACCTCACGGTCCAGGGAAGGGAATTAAAAAATTTCCGCCTCTACGTCCTCCCTCACCTCTGCGCTGCCACGCTCCTAGGATTAAACTTCCAATGTAACCTCCAGAGTTTAACTTTATATTCGACGGCCCTATACCCCCCTCACTGTCTGCAGCCTCACGACCCTCAAGGTCGATCAGCCTTCCCTTTTTGCGAACCTCACCCCAGATTGCAAACCCGTCGCCACCAGGAGCAGACGGTACAGTGCCCAGGACCGGACCTTCATTAGGTCGGAAGTACAGCGGTTACTGAAGGAATGCATTATCGAGGCGAGCAACAGTCCCTGGAGAGCTCAAGTAGTGGTTGTAAAGACCGGGGAGAAACATAGGATGGTCATTGATTATAGCCAGACCATCAACAGGTATACGCAGTGAGGCATGATCAATTTGACTGGAGACGAAGTTGAATCCAAACTGAGGCTTTATTAGTATCAGGGGCGAAATTCTCCAGAAATGGCGCGTTGTCCGCCAACTGGCGCCCAAAACGGCGCAAATCAGTCGGGCATTGCGCTGCCCCAAAGGTGCGGAATGCTCCGCATGTTTGGGGGCCGAGCCCCAACCTTAAGGGGCTAGGCCCGCGCCGGACGAATTTCCGCCCCGCCAGCTGGCGGAAAAGGCCTTTGGTGCCCCGCCAGCTGGCGTGGAAATGACATCTCTGGGCGGCGCATGCGCGGGAGCGTCAGCGTCCACTGACTGCATTCCCGCGATTGCGCAGTGGAGGGAGTCTCTTCCGCCTCCGCCATGGTGGAGACTGTGGCGAAGGCGGAAGGCAAAGAGTGCCCCCACGGCACAGGCCCGCCCGCGGATCGGTGGGCCCTGATCGCGGGCCAGGCCACCGTGGGGGCACCCCCCGGGGCCAGATCGTCCTGCCCCGCCCCCAGGACCCCGGAGCCCGCCCGCGCCGCCTTGTCCCGCTGGTAAGGTAGGTGGTTTAATCTACGCCGGCGGGACAGGCATTTTAGCGGCGGGACTTCGGCCCATCGGAGCCAGAGAATCGCGGGGGGGGGGGGCCCGCCAACTGGCGCGGCGCGATTCCCGCCCCCGCCGAATCTCCGGTGGTGGAGAATTCGGCAACCGGCGGGGGCGGGATTCACGCCAGCCACCGGCGATTCTCCGACCCGGCGGGGTGTCGGAGAATCTCGCCCCAGATATGTGGCCTCCCACAGCAGCTGGTAAAATGGCTGCGAGCTGGAGGCCACGCATATTTATAACCCGCCTCCCGGGCGGAGCTAGCATGCAGGGGCCACAGGTGAACCTGTAGTGCAGGTTCTACCATACAACCTCTAATATCAGAACACAGTGGTTTACCATACACAGCTCAACGCGTACCTCCTCCCCTGCATATCTGATTTGGTCAATCATATTGCACAATACAAGGTCTTTTCCATGGTGGATCTAAAATCCGCCTACCACCAGCTCCTCATCCGCCCTAGCGACCACAAATACACTGCATACAAAGCAGATGGGCAGCTCTGCCACTTCCTAAGGGTTCCCTTTGGTGTCACAAATGGAGTCTCGGTCTTCCAACGGGAGATGGACCGAATGGCTGACTGGTACGGTTTGCGGGCCACGTTTCCGTACCTCAGTAACGTCACGATCTGCGGCCACGACCAGCAGGACCACGACACAAACCTCCGAAAATTCCTCCATCCCACAAAAATCCTTAATCTAACCTACAACAAGGCCAAATGCGTGTTCAGCACTGACCATCTAGCCATCCTCGGCTACGTAGTGCATGATGGAGTTATAGGCCCAGATCCCGAACGCATGCACCCCCTCATGGAGTTTCCCCTCCCCCACTGCTCCAAGGCCCTGAAACACTACCTGGGATTTTTTTCATATTATTCCCAGTGTGTCCCCAACTATGCGGACAAGGCCTGTCCGCTAACCCAGTCCACGGTTTTCCCCCTGTCGGCAGAGGCCCGCCAGGCCTTCAGCTGCATCAAAGCGGACATTGCAAAGGCCACGATGCACGCAATCGATGAATCCTTTCCCTTCCAAGTCGAGAGCGACGCGTCCGACGTAGCTCTGGCGGCCACCCTCAACCAAGCAGGCAGACCCGTGGCCTTCTTCTCACGCACCCTCCATGCTTCAGAAATCCGCCATTCCTCAGTTGAAAAGGAGGCCCAGGCCATAGTAGAAGCTGTGCGGCACTGGAGGCATTACCTGGCCGGCAGGAGATTCACGCTCCTCACTGACCAACGGTCGGTTGCTTTCATGTTCGATAATGCACAACGGGGCAAGATAAAGAACGATAAGATCTTATGGTGGAGGATCGAGTTCTCCACCGACAACTATGAGACCTTGTATCGTCCCGGGAAGCTAAACGAGCCTTCCGATGCCCTATCCCGCGGCACGTGTGCCAACGGACAAGTGGACCGACTCCGGGCCCTCCACGAGGACCTCAGCCACCTGGAGGGTCACTCGATTCTTCCATTTCATTAAGACCCGCAACATGCCCTACTCCATCGAGGAGGTCAGGACCGCTACCAGGAACTGCCAAATCTGCGCGGAGTGCAAGCCGCACTTCTACAGGCCAGAGAAAGTGCACCTGATAAAGGCTTCCCATCCCTTTGAACGCCTCAGTATGGACTTCAAAGGGCCCCTCCCCTCCACCGACCGTAACACATACTTCCTGAACGTGATTGACGAGTGCTTCCGGTTCCCATTCGCCATTCCCTGCCCCGAAATGACCGCAGCCACCATCATAAAAGCCCTCCACAGTATCTTTACACTGTTCGGTTTCCCCGCCTACATACACAGCGATAGGGGGTCCTCCTGTATGAGCGACGAGCTGCGTCAATTCCTGCTCAGCAAGGGCATTGCTTCGAGTAGGACAACCAGTTACAACCCCCGGGAAAACGGACAGGTAAAGAGGGAGAACAGAACGGTCTGGAAGGCCGTCCTACTGGCCCTACGGTCCAGGAATCTCCCAGTCTCCTGCTGGCAGGAGGTCCTTCCGGATGCTCTCCACTCCATCCGATCACTGCTGTGTACCACGGCCAACCAAACACCTCACGAACGTCTCCTTGTCTTCCCTAGGAAGTCCTCCTCCGGGACCTCGCTCCCAACCTGGCTAGCAGTTCCTGGACCCATCCTGCTCCGCAAACACGTGAGGGTGCACAAGTCGGACCCATTGGTCAAGAGGGTCCACCTCCTTCACGCTAACCCTCAATACGCCTACGTGGCGTACCCCGACGGCCGACAGGATACGGTCTCCCTACAGGACTTGGCGCTCTCTGGCGCACCCCTCAGCCGCCCCTTTCCCAGGTGGATCGGTCCTCCCACCGGTCCCATATAGGGGTGATGGAGCTGCCGAAGAAGCCGAAGCCATGCTCCCGGAGCCACGGATGCCCGAGACGATGCCTGCATCACCGCCAAAATTCCGACGATTGCAGAGTACGCCCAGGGCCCCTGATCGACTAATTGCTTCCTTTTGAATGTAAATAAATACTGTAAATAGTTGCGACATGCGACGAGGCAAATCACTGTACTAATGTATACCGAGTACCACCATAACCTCAATCTCTACCACTTTATAACGTGAGACCACCACCCCTGCTGGACCCTTTTTTTTAACAGGGGGTGAATGTGGTAGTCGGTATTAAGGGTATTACGGTACCCAGGTTGATGCTGTAAGATCATTGGTGTGGGAGGTACCTGAGACAGCAATATCATTGGTGAAGCCTGCCTGCTGGTTCCGCCCAGTAAGGCGGAGTATAAGAGCCTGTGTCTCCCTAGCAGCTGCATTCTGTACCTGAGCTGCTGGGGGAAACATCTAGTCCAATAAAGCCTTCAATTGTCATCCAATCTCGCTTCTGGAGTTATTGATCGAGCATCAGCATGTCTCATCACAACCCCTCCTTGCTCTGGTGCAGTGTTCATACTTGCCAGGTGTCATCGACCTCTGACCCACCAGGCGCCAAGCTCACATTATCGCCAATTGTGTTCCTGCAGGAGAAACTTGCCCAAAACCGCCGTGGGTGAAAGAAAATGGGTGGTGGGATGCCCGAACTGGGGATCCTAACCCATACAAGGAGAGGGCCATAGAAGGCACAGGGGGTGAGCAGGAGGAGGCCTGCGCTGAGCGTGAGGTGGGCCTGTGAGAGAAAAATGAGGAGCCATTGAACCTACATCCTGATGACCCGTCTTAAGTGAGTTCTCTGTCCTCCAAACCTTTGACGCGGCCATGTACTAAAACCATGTCCCTTACCTTGCAGAATAATCAATCAAAGAGCCTGGCCAGTCCACCAGCAGTATCCCACCACCCACACTCAACATGACCTCGGAGGAGATCTTGGAGGAGGACACAGATGAAGCATCACAGCTATTACCCGCAGCATCCACCATCGCAGAGACGCGCACCTTGGTGGACAAACTTACTAGGCAGGTTTCAGGGTCACTATCTGTGAGCACAACACAGCTTCTGATGCACATCAGGTGGAGGTGGAATGTCCCAGGGATCGGGCAGTCGGAGGCCTGCTAGATCCAAGGGCTCAGCTGTGCCCCAGCCAAGTGCCGTGCCTCTGGCCACATTCATCCCGAAGCTGCTGGAGATGCAAAGGCAGAGCCGGGAATACCAGGTGGTGTTGTCAGTGACATTCCTGTAGCTACAAGGCAGAATGGATTTGCGCCCGTGGCTCGCGTGGCTGCTAAATCCCACCCTAAAGAGTTGAGTTCCTCTGAAGGATACGCCATTGGCTGAAATCCTACTTCAAAGTACTTCACTTCATTGACCATCGATTGGGATTTGCTGATATTTACAACTACACTTAAAACAAAATAGCTCAAATGTCCTTGTTTACAATAGATCCTACGACATCTTCATTGACCTAACAAACACCAGACTGGAATGGGAAAACTGCAATTCACCTTTGGATTCAATGAGCTACTTGATGATATATGCTGCATGGGCAAAATAGGTGAAATGCCACCACCCTTTCCGAACCATTGAACTTGATATATGGGGGTCAGGTGGTGCAATATTCTTATGCTCGGGCCATTTTAGTCTCTGTTTTGAAGGAGTGATAAATAATGGCACAAAAGATCTGAATAAGGTTGCGAGCATCAGATTTCAAACAACTGGCAAGTTCTCCATCTGGAGCACACCTGACATTTCTATCAAGATCAGCAAAGAGTGTATGACCTTCAGTTTGCACTTGAAATGCACAACAAAAAGGATCTGCAACTTATCATGGACAGAGTTATAACAATTGTGTATTATTACAGTCTGACTATGTGCCTGAAAACAACAGGGGCATTGTATCAACCTGCATCCAGTGAACAGGAAAGCTAAGGTCATGGATATGGTGATATCAGCAATTATGGCCTTCACCAGGCGAGGAAAGGTGCTTTTGAGTCTTTGAAATATTGTGAACTTTGGGCCGTGCTACTCGCATCATCTCAAAGAACTCAGCAGATCCAAACTGAAGGACCAAGTTACAAGGTGCTGAACGATAGTAAATCAGAATAATGATAACAAAAACAAAGTTCTGAACGTTGTTTGAATGGATGAGAACGCACCAAGTGTGCTCTTCTGAATGAGAACCAGCAGCAGAAAATGCTCACTATGTAAAGGTAAAACATCTTAACTCCCCATTCATTATTATACAAACCACTGGGAAATACTGACTGACCACAATGTCCACAAAACCATAGAATCCCTTTGGCCCATTGAGTCTACGCCAACCCTCTGAAAGATCACTCCCCCGTCCTATCCCCATAACCCCACCTAACCTGCACATCTTTGGTCATTCAATGTTCTGACACATCTCTAGAATAGCAATGGCAACAAAAGTATCTTCTGCGACAACAGGTTCACAGCCATGGCATAGGAACATAGATATAAGGAGCAGAAGTAGGCAATTCAGCCTTTCGAGCCTTCCACCATTCGACCAGATCATGGCTGATCTCTTCCTGGTCTCAAAGCCACCTCCCTACCAGTTCCCTGAATCCCTTTAACTCATTTTTTATCAAAAATATATCTATCTCCCTCTTGAAACCATTTAATGATTCGAACTCCACCACATAATGGGGCAGCGAGTTCCACAAATACACCATTTTCTGCGAGGAGTAGCCATGATGTGGAGATGCCGTCATTGGACTGGGGTGAGCACAGTAAGAAGTCTTACAACAAAAGGTTAAAGTCCAACAGGTTTGTTTCAAATCACTAGTTTTCGGAGCACTGTTCCTTCCTCAGGTGAATGAAGAGGTAGGAAGAGAGAATAAGACAGGTGGGAGGGGTCTTTGATTATGCTGCCCGCTTTCCCAAGGCAGCGGGTGGTGTAGACAGAGTCAGTAGATGGGAGGCGGGTTTACGTGATGGACTGGGCTAACTTCACAATTCTCTGTGGTTTCTTTTGTCTTGGGCCGAGCAGTTGCCATACCAGGCTGTGATGCAGCCAGATAGGATGTTTTCTACGGTGCATCTGTAAAAATTGGTAGGTGTCAATGCGGACATACTGAATTTCCTTAGCTTCATGAGGAAGTATAGGCGCTGTTGTGCTTCTTTGGTCATAGCATCAATATGGTGGACCAGGACAGATTGTTGGTGATGTGCACACCTAGGAATTTGAAGCTGTCAACCATCTCCACCTCAGCACCATTGATGCAGACAGGGGTGTGTACGATACTTCTCTTCCTGAAGTCAATGACTAGCTCCTTAGTTTTGCTGATGTTGGAGAGAAGATTAGCAAGAGTCAGCACGTATTTCTAAAGGGGAAATCTTATTTAACTAACTTGCCGGAGTTTTTGATGAGGTAACAGAGAAGGCCGATGAGTGTGATGCAGTTGATATGTATACATGAGTTTTCAAAAGGCATTCGATATAGTGCCACACAACACTATAAAAGAAAGAGGGAAGAAAGAGTAATGCCCAATGGATATTTTTCGGGCTGGAGGTAGGTTTGTAGTGGTGTTCCACAGGGTAGGTGTTGGGACCCTTGCTTTTCCTGATGTATATTAACGATCTAGATTGTGGTGTACAAAGAACAAAGAACAAAGAACAAAGAAATGTACAGCACAGGAACAGGCCCTTCGGCCCTCCAAGCCCGTGCCGACCATACTGCCCGACTAAACTACAATCTTCTACACTTCCTGGGTCCGTATCCTTCTATTCCCATCCTATTCATATATTTGTCAAGATGCCCCTTAAATGTCCCTATCGTCCCTGCCTCCACTACCTCCTCCGGTAGTGAGTTCCAGGCACCCACTACCCTCTGCGTAAAAAACTTGCCTCGTACATCTACTCTAAACTTTGCCCCTCTCACCTTAAACCTATGCCCCCTAGTAATTGACCCCTCTACCCTGGGGAAAAGCCTCTGACTATCCACTCTGTCTATGCCCCTCATAATTTTGTATACCTCTATCAGGTCGCCCCTCAACCTCCTTCGTTCCAGTGAGAACAAACCGAGTTTATTCAATCGCTCCTCATAGCTTATGCCCTCCATACCAGGCAACATTCTGGTAAATCTCTTCTGCACCCTCTCTAAAGCCTCCACATCCTTCTGGTAGTGTGGCGACCAGAATTGAACACTATACTCCAAGTGTGGCCTAACTAAGGTTCTATACAGCATGTACATGAGACAATTTCAAAGTTAGCGGATAACACAAAACTTGGGAGTATTATAATCTACGAAAAGGACAATGTAGAACTTCAAAAGGACATAGACAAGTTGGTGGAGTGGACAGGTAGATGGCACATGAAGTTCAATGTGGAGAAGTGTGAGCTGATTCATTTTGGTAGGTAGAACATGGACAGACAATACAATAAGAGGTTAAATTCTTAAAGGAGTGCAGGAGTAGAGGGACCTGGGTTTTTTTGTGCATAGACCATTGACAATGGAAAAAGCAGTTAATAAAGCAGATAGTATTCTGGGCTTTATTAATATGGGTAGAGAGTACAAGAGCAAGGAGGTTCATAGAATTTACAGTGAAAAAGGAGGCCATTCTGCCCATTGAGCCTGCATTGGCTCTTAGAAAGATCACCCTACTTAAGCCCCCACCTCCACCCTATCCCCGTAACCCAGTAACCCAACCTTTGGACACTAAGGGGAAATTTAGCATGGCCAATCCACCTAACCTGCACATCTTTGGAATGTGGGAGGAAACCGGAGCACCCGGAGGAAACCCACGCAGACACGGGGATGAAGTGCAAACTCCACATAGACAGTCACCTGAGGCCGGAATTAAACCCGGGTCCCTGCAGCTGTGAGGCAGCAGTGCTAACCACTGTGCCACCGTGCCTATTCTGAACTTATACAAGACACAAGTTAGACCTCAGCTAGAATATTGTGCACAGTTCTGAGCACCACACTGTAGGAAGGATGTGAACCCATTGGGGAGAGTGCAGAAAAGGTTTACAAGAATGGTTCCAGAGAGGAGAAACTATGAGGATAGATTGGAGAGGTTGGGACTGTTCTCCTTGGAGAGAAGAAGGCAAGAGGAGATTTGATAGAGATATTCACAATCATGAGCGGGCTCGACAGAGTGGATAGGGAGAAACTGTTCCAGCTTGTAAAAGGATCAAGAAAGAGAGGACAGAGATTTTAAGTGATTTGCAAAAGAAGCAAATGTGATGTGATAAAAAAAACTTTTCACACAACGAGTGGTTGGGGTCTGGAATGCGCTGCCTGAAAGTGCAGTCTCGGCAGATTCAATCGAGATATTCAAGAGGGCATTAGATGATTACTTGAATAGAAACAATGCACAGGGGTGCGGGGGGAAGGCAGGGGAATGGCACTAGGTCACAATAATCGTTTGGACAGCGAGACAAATGGTCTCCTTCTGCAACATAACAATTCTGTGGTTCTGTGGAGAACACGGGAGGGCCACAGATACATGCATGTAAAATTCCCCGGTGGTTAATTAAACTACAGCTTTAATTGATTTATTTTAAAAGGAGGAGTTGTGGCAATAGCCTCCTCATTCCAGGTACACTTCAAAGAAACTAAGCATTCCACAACAACCCATCTGCTTAAGATTTCCATTTGTCAGCTCTTTGTGGTTTGCTTCCCGTAAACTTTCTCATTTTATTCCCAATTAATTTTCCCTATTATTCACTATTTTCCATTATCTGCATATTTTCTGAGTAAATTCATCTTAAACTTCCTTCCTCCCTCAACCAAGATCACACAAAAAAACAGACTTGTTGATGATTCATCCATTCACTGTTTGTGGGATACTTGCCAAGTTCATATTGACCACTGTGTTTGATGGCAGAAGGACATTTCAGAAAATAATCAATTGATGAAGTGCTCTGATATGAGAGTGTAATAAAGTTCTCTATAAAGGTAAGGTCAATCAACAAGGGCAGGGGGAAGTGATAATGTGGGGTTGGGTGGGGGATGTCAATTTGGGAAGGCAGAGGTGATTTGGGGGTGAAAGATGATTGGGAGGTGATCGTGATTTTTAAAAATGTTTTATTCCTATCTCAGAGTTACAAAACAAATGAGCAGAGCGGACAGGGAAAGCCCTTAATCCATCTCCTTGAATGCTCCAAAAAACAATTCAAATTCAAATTGAATCCAATGCATGGCCCACAAGAGAGACATACTTAGATCCAAGCTGAGAGGAACAGGCATTATTACACCTGATCTTGGGCTTGATCCTACACTTGATCTGAGTCAAAAGGCCGAGAATTAAACTGAACGGCAGCCGGTGGTTAGGGAGTGATTGGCAATATTCGCTGTCCTTTCAATGTGGCATTTCAGCTCCACATGAAGTTAAGTATATCATAAACATTTATGGTGGCAGCCTGCAGTGGTTCTTTTTAGGAAGGCACGTATTAGACCACAGGCCTGAGGTTTTCCTAAGTGCAGGCGTCAGCTACCTGCAGGAAAACCAAACTTACAGCGGAGGCTTTAAACAGCTGTTAGGCCCCTAATTTGCAAGTGATAATATTTAGCCCTGTTCCACTGCAAGGTGCTTTTTCTTGGCCTTTACTAACATGGCAGGGAGCGCACATCTGGCTTGTAATGACATGTGCTTCCTGCCTTCCGTATTGCAAGTATATGAGGCTGCTTAGAACCGTGAGAAATTAACGCCGCACAGTCAACTTGCTTCGCTATGATACCACATAGCAAAGAAATATTTGCATGCATTGAAAGTTTTCGGAAATGGGGACGGGAACCCCGGGGGGCGGCGCGAATCCCGCTCCGCTGCCCCGACGCCGGCTGCCGTATTCTCTGGTGCTGTTTTTTGGGCGGGATTCATGCCACGCCGGTCGGGGGCCGTTGGCAGCGCCCCCCCCCCCGCCCCCGGCGATTCTCCGGGCCCCGATGGGCCGAGCGGCCATCTGTTTTCAGCCAGTCCCGCCGGCATGAATCACTCAACTCATGTACCGGCGGGACCTGGCAGGTGAGTATGCGTGGGCAGGCCGCGGGGGGGATCCGACCCCCACAGTGGCCTGGCCCACGATCGGGGCCCACTGATCTGCGGGCGAGCTTGTTCTGTGGGGGGCACTCCTTTCTTCCGCACAGGCTCTGTAGGGCTCCGCCATGGCCGGCGCGGAGAAGAGACCACCCCCGCGCATGCGCCAAAATATACCAGCCGGTCTGCGCATGCATGAGATCACGCTGGCCCTTCGGCGCATGTGCGAACTCGCGCCGTCCCTTCGGCGCCGGCTGAAGCGGCACCAACCCCTCCGCCGTCCACCTAGCCCCCGAAAGTGCGGAGAATTCCGCACTTTCAGGGGCTGTTGACGCCAGAGTGGTTGACGCAAGGGGCGCCATTCTCCGACCCCCCGCCGGGTCGGAGAATGGCCGTTGGCCGCCGTGAATCCCGCCCCCGTCCCCGCCGAAGTCTCCGCTCCCGGAGATTGGGTGGGGGCGGGAATCCGGCCGCGCCGGTTGGCGGGACCCCCTGCTGGATTCTCCGGCCAGGATGGGCCGAAGTCCCGCCCAGGAATTGCCTGTCCCGCCGACGTAAATCAAACCTGGTATTTACCGGCGGGACCAGGCGGCGTGGGCGGGCTCCAGGGTCCTGGGGGGGGCGCGGGGCGATCTGACCCTGGGGGGTGCCCCCACGGTGGCCTGGCCCGCGATCGGGGCCCACCGATCCACGGGCGGGCCTGTGCCGTGGGGGCACTCTATCCCTTCCGCCTCCGCTACGGCCTCCACCATGGCGGAGGCGGAAGAGACTCTCCCCACTGCGCATGCGCGGGAAACTGACAGCGGCCGCTGACGCTCCCGCGCATGCGCTGGGAAACTGACAGCGGCCGCTGACGCTCCCGCGCATGCGCCGCATTTCCGCGCCAGCTGGCGGGGCAACAAACGCCATTTCCGCCAGCTGGCGGGGCGGAAATCCCTCCGCCGTCGGCCTAGCCCCTCAATGTTGGGGCTAGGCCGCCAAAGATGCGGAGCCTTCCGCACCTTTGGGCCGGCGCGATGCCCGTCTGATTGGCGCCGGCTTTGGCGCCAGTCGGCGGGCATCCCGCCGTTGGGGGAGAATTTCGCCCCTGTTCTCCCGCTGGCGAGGGGACTTAGTCCCCAGAAGGGAGAATCCCGGCCCAGTTCTGCCACTAACAATTAATTTTGGGAAGTCTTTCCATAGATTCACATTGTTTTATACCATTAGTGGGCGACATGACCACTTTCAATAAGAATGTTCAAACTATTCCCCAACAGAGGAAACCTTTGCCCTGAGCAGAAATTTCTACAATTTATTTCTTCAAAAAATTTAATATTCAGGTTATGGCAGGCTGATTTTACTAACCATTGTAAACCCTGGGCAATGGATTGCAAAACTGGGCAGTGGAAATCTGTTTGAGTGGAAGTTCACCCTGCTCAAAATAGGCTACCAATGAGCTCCTCGATTGGCATCTTACTACCTATTAGGTCATTCTGGTGACAAAGTTTGAGGGTGTGTCTCATTTGTCTGGAATAGACAATTAGAATGTGGATTGAGAACAGCCTAATGTGAGAGGCCGGAAAGCCATATTGCACTAATGAAAGACCATCGCCCCAAAACATGAATTCTTCTGATTATAAGACAAATTATAGGTTGGGAATTCAAAGTAGGAAATAGAAGTTTCCAGAGTGATCTCTGGCTTGATTAAAGATCCTCAATAGATCACTCCAAGCTTTCGGCAGTGAGGAGAGCATTCTGAACCAAACGTTCCCGCGCGCACTTCATTTCCCTTTCATCAATATCTATGGCGGAATGGCTTGTGTTAACTTGTAGGATAGAGCAGCTCCGAGGGATAGGAGGACAGTCTTCCATTGTTGCTTTGGATAGGAGGGAAAAGGGGCACTGTCTATGCGGAGTCTGCACGTTCTCCCCGTGACTGCGTGGGTTTCCTCAGGGTGCTCCGGTTTCCTCCCACAGTCCAAAGATGTGAAGGTTAGGTGGATTGACCATGCTAAATTGCACGTAGTGTCCAAAAAGGTTAGGTTGGGTTACGGGGGTATGGTGGAGGTGTGGGCTTAAGTAGGGTGCTCTTTACAAGAGCTGGTGCAGACTCGATGGGCCGAATGGCCTCCTTCTGTACTGTAAATTCTATGATTCTATAAGGCAACCTGGAACATAGTGGCAATGAGAGAGGGGCTGAGCTCAGGTAATTCTTGAGCAATGCTCTGGCGTTATGTAGACTGGCAGCATTCGGGATGGGGGTGTAGAATGGGGGAGAAGGTGATATGCCCCTGGGACATGGAATTTCATTTTTCATTCTGATATTCAGCATTAGATCTTGGGGTAAATTGTCTGGTCTTGTCCACCGTGGGAAGTGTCATGGGCGGGACGGAAAATTTGACGGACCATTCAACAGCCCGTTGACTTTGGGTGGGAATTTCCAGTCTCAGGGCAGGAGCAGGCGGAAAAATCCCATTCCTTATTTCCCCGAATATGCTATTTAGATGAGTCCCATATTCACCCCCCAGAAATGCACCTGGAATCATGGGCATGTCACAAGTTGGAGATGTAAGTATTTTTCAACTTGCACCCAGTGAGATTCTGCATCGCCAATTGAAACTCGTAAAATCAATCCTTATGTCTGGTCCACCCTTATGGTTTGATTTGAGCAAGGAGGGGTAAAATATAAATGCAGCTCACTAAATTGTGAACAGTGATTTCAAACAACTGCCTTGGCTTTGTAAAGGCTCTTATGGTGCATCTCTGAACAATTGTGTCTGATTTCTCTGACCATGATCACAGTTTGGTCTAACCACAATAGGAACAAACAGCTCCTCTCCCAGACATCGGAGGTGGCTTATATTTTTGTCTGGAACAGAGGTCAAAATGCCACAATATGTGGTGATATAATGAGGAGTTTAACAGACCATAAAACAACTGTAAAACCTACCGACAGTGTATTGTAACAGACTGTTACATGGGCAATGCAAGTTCATCTTTTTTGCCAAATGTCCAGTGTATGTCAGTACTTTTTTTAAAATATTTTTATTGAGGCATTTATATATAAACATCAAACACAACCATACCAAAAAGAAAGCAAACAGGAATACAAATAACAAATAAGTGAATAAATATCTAACACTTCACCGTCCTTCCTCCTTGACGCTGCCCTCCACCCAAGACCACTCCCACCCCCACCTCCCCCACCCCAGTGCCCATGTTCATTCCTCTTCAAGCAGATGTCCTTTTCAACATTACTGTTGAATCTGTCACCAACATCTCTTCAAGCAGTGCATTCCAGATCATTAAAACTTGCTGAATAAAGAAAGAACGTTTCTCATTCTCACTCTGGTTTTGTCTTGCCAACTGATGTAAATATGTGTCTTTTCGTTACTTACCCGTGCATTAGTGGATATAGGGTGGTCCTTGCTTTCCTCCATATTAGGTTAGTTAAGAAGTCGTCGGACTATAAATCACAACATGTGTCATTTCGCCAAAACTAACCTTCAGACAAGGCCCATATCAAACCCTTTTGCATGATATAAAGTTATGCAATTGCCTACCAGCCAGGCTAATGCACTGGGGGAGAAAGTTAACTCAAAAGGTGGTTTGTGGAGGAGATGTTGTCAAGTGACACTTAAACCCGAAACACTTCTTCAGTGTTTCCCTCCCTACCCCCTCCTCTATAAAGATCAAGAGGAAGGCTCGAGGGCAGGTAGAAGTAGAAAGATGTTGAACCGTGACATCACAGCCTGCAGGTAAGTGATTGGCTGGTGACTGGTAAGTAGTTTTTCTTTTCTTTTCCCTCAGGTGTTATCGTGCAGGGCGCAGAGGTTGCTGAGTGAGTGCTTGCTGAGAAAGGGAGTAAATTTTTTAAAAACATACTGTAGGGAGTTTCCAGCTGAATCCGGTCGGAGTGAGGATAGAGTGACTGCTGGGTAAGTAGTAAAGATTTAAATTGTTTGCGCAGGCCAATAACAGCTGATTGCTGTTTTTGTGTGGGGCGCAGTGGTTGCTGGTTAAGTGTTTTATTTTTTAGCTGTATTTAAGTTAGGCAGTTTCTAAACCCTAGACACTACACTTGTAGTGTCCCCCACCCTTCCACCTCCTTTAACCTAAGGGGTAGAGTGAATAACAGGTAAGTTCTTTCTTTCTTTTTCTTATTTTATCTAGAGGGGATGGCAGGGAAGGTAATGCAATGTTCCTCCTGCAGAATGTTTGAGGTGAGGGACACCGTCAGTGTCCCTGCTGATTTCATCTGTGGGAAGTGCACCCATCTCCAGCTCCTCAGAAACCACGTTAGGGAACTGGAGCTGGAGCTGGATGAACTTCAGATCATTCGGGAGGCAGAGGTGGTCAGAGATAGAAGCTCCAGGGATGTAGTTACTCCGAAGAATAAAAATAGATGGGTGACGGTGAGAGGGGCTGCAAGGAAGCAGTCAGTACAGGGATCCCCTGTGGTCGTTCCCCTTAGTAACAAGTATACCGCTTTGGATACTGTTGGGGGGATGAGTACCAGGGGTAAGCCATGGGGTTCAGGTCTCTGGTACAGAGTCTGTCCCTGTTGCTCAGAAGGGAAGGGGGGAGAGGAGTAGAGCATTAGTCATTGGAGACTCCATAGTTACGGGGATAGATAGGAGATTCTGTGGGAACAAGAGAGACTCGCGGTTGGTGAGTTGTCTCCCAGGTGCCAGGGTCCATGATGTCTCGGATCATGTTTTTGGGATCCTTAAGGGGGAGGAGGAGCAGCCCCAAGTTGTTGTCCACAGAGGTACCAACGACATAGGTAGGGATAGGGATGTAAGGCAGGAATTAAGGGAGCTAGGGTGGAGACTTAGATCTAGGACAAGTTATTATCTCTGGGTTGTTACCCCGTGCCAGCGAGACGAGGAATAGGGAGAGAGAGGAGTTGAACACGTGGCTACAGGGATGGTGCAGGAGGGAGGGTTTCAGATTCCTGGATAATTGGGGTTCATTCTGGTGTAGGGGGACCTCTACAAATGGGATGGTCTACACCTGGACCAGAAGGGTACCAATATCCTGGGGGGGGAAATTTGCTAATGCTCTTCGGGAGGGTTTAAACTAGTTCAGCAGGGGATTGGGAACCTGAATTGTAGCTCCAGTATACAGGAGGTTGAGAGTAGTGAGGTCATGAGTAAGGTTTCAAAGTTGCAGGAGTGTACCGGCAGGCAGGAAGGTGGTTTAAAGTGTGTCTTCTTCAATGCCAGGAGCATCCGGAATAAGGTGGGTGAACTTTATTGGTACCTGGGACTTCGATGTTGTGGCCATTTCGGAGACATGGATAGAGCAGGGACATGAATGGTTGTTGCAGGTGCCGGGGTTTAGATATTTCAGTAAGCTCAGGGAAGGTGGTAAAAGAGGGGGAGGGGTGGCATTGTTAGTCAAGGACAGTATTACGGTGGCAGAAAGGACGTTTGATGAGGACTCGTCTAATGAGGTAGTATGGGCTGAGGTTAGAAACAGGAAAGGAGAGGTTACCCTGTTGGGGGTATTCTATAGGCCTCCAAAAAGTTCCAGAGATGTAGAGGAAAGGATTGCAAAGATGATTCCGGATAGGAGCGAAAGCAACAGGGTAGTTGTTATGGGGGACTTTAACTTTCCAAATATTGACTGGAAACACTATAGTTCGAGTACTTTAGATGGGTCCCCTGGGCCAGATGGGATTTATCTTAGGATTCTCTGGGAAGCTAGGGAGATTGCTGAGCCTTTGGCTTTGATCTTTAAGTCATGTTTGTCTACAGGAATAGTGCCAGAAGACTGGAGGATTGTAAATGTTGTCCCCTTGTTCAAGAAGGGGAGTAGAGACAACCCTGGTAACTATAGACCAGTGAGCTTTACTTCTGTTGTGGACAAGGTCTTGTAAAGGTTTATATGAGATAGGATGTATAATCATCTGGAAAGGAATAATTTGATTAGAGATAGTCGACACGGTTTTGTGAAGGGTAGGGCGTGCCTCACAAACATTATTGAGTTCCTTGAGAAGGTGACCAAACAGGTGGATGAGGGTAAAGCAGTTGATGTGGTGTATATGGATTTCAGTAAAGCGTTTGATAAGGTTCCCCACGGTAGGCTATTGCAGAAAATACAGAGGCATGGGGATTCAGGGTGATTTAGCAGTTTGGATCAGAAATTGGCTAGCTGGAAGAAGACAAAGGGTGGTGGTTGATGGGAAATGTTCAGACTGGAGTCCAGTTACTAGTGGTGTACCACAAGGATCTGTTTTGGGGCCACTGCTGTTTGTCATTTTTATAAATGACCTGGACGAGGGCGTAGAAGGATGGATGAGTAAATTTGCAGATGACACTAAAGTTGGTGGAGTTGTAGACAGTGAGGAAAGATGTTACAAGTTACAGAGGGACATAGATAAGCTGCAGTACTGGGCTGAGAGGTGGCAAATGGAGTTTAATGCAGAAAAGTGTGAGGTAATTCATTTTGGAAGGAATAACAGGATGACGTACTGGGCTAATGGTAAGATTCTTGGCAGTGTGGATGAGCAGAGAGATCTCGGTGTCCATGTACATAGATCCCTGAAAGTTGCCACCTAGGTTGAGAGGGTTGTTAAGAAGGCATACAGTGTGTTAGCTTTTATTGGTAGAGGGAGTGAGTTTCGGAGCCATGAGGTCATGCTGCAGCTGTACAAAACTCTGGTGCGGCCGCATTTGGAGTATTGCGTGCAATTCTGGTCACCGCATTATAGGAAGGATGTGGAAGCATTGGAAAGGGTACAGAGGAGATTTACCAGAATGTTGCCTGGTATGGAGGGAAGATCTTATGAGGAAAGGCTGAGGGACTTGAGGCTGTTTTCGTTAGAGAGAAGAAGGTTAAGAGGTGACTTAATTGAGGCATACAAGATGATCAGAGGATTGGATAGGGTGGGCAGTGAGAGCCTTTTTCCTCAGATGGTGATGTCTAGCATGAGGGGACATAACTTTCAATTGAGGGGAGATAGATATAGGATAGATGTCAGAGGTAGGTTCTTTACTCAGAGAGTAGTAAGGGCGTGGAATGCCCTGCCTGCAATAGTAGTGGATTTGCCAACACTAAGGGTATTCAAATGGTCATTGGATAGACATATGGACGATAAGGGAATAGTGTAGATGGGCTTTAGAGTGGTTTCACAGGTCGGAGCAACATCAAGGGCCGAAGGGCCTGTACTGCGCCGTAATGTTCTATGTTCTATGTTCTAAAATCATCTGCCCAAAGGAGTGTCACTCCCTCCGGTTATTATTATCAAAAGAATTCAACAACAATGATCTGCGTTCATATAGCATCTTTAAATTAGCACATTGCCCCAATTCTCTTGGCAGAGGTGTAAGGTAAATAGACACTGAGCCAAAGAATCAAAGAATCCCTACAGTGCAGAAAGGGACTATTCGGCCTAACGCGTCTGCACTGGACCTCTGGAAGAGCTACCTAGCTCCACTCCTCCGCCCTACCCCCGTAAACCTGTCCCCATCTAATCTGCACATCTTTGGACACTAAGGGGCAATTTAGCATGGCCAGTTCACCTAACCTGCATATCTTTGGACTGTGGGAGGAAACCAGAGCACCACGGAGGAAACCCACGTTGACACGGGGAGAACATGCAAACCCACACAGAGAGTTATCCAAGGTCGGAATTGAACCCGCGTCCCTGGCACTGTGAGGCTGTGGTGTCAACCACTGTGTCGGTCTTGGTATTTCCTTGCATTACTCAAAATGAACAGTTATGTACTGCAGCTGTTACCTATCCCTTGGATTAGTTGATGTAGGAACAACCATTGTGAAATTTGAGAGGCGATAGTCCTTTCATTGGTGCTGGAAAGACAACATTTAGTCAGAAGCTGCTTGATAATCGTGTCCTCACGCTTGGAAGACACTTGTGCTGGAGTTTGTGGACACTGATTGTTGGCATTGCTAAAAGAATTTAGGCTCAAACACCTGGAAATGAAGGGATTATCCTCAATAATCTTACTTTCCCCACCTGATCAGCTTTTTTAGAAAAAAAAAGCAATGTTGATCTTTTTGAATGAATGAATGAATGAAAAGTACTTTAAGTATGGCTTGTTCTCATAACAGATTTGCTTTGTATATGCAATACATAAAAATCAGATTAGAAATTGTTCATTCTCAGCAAATTGCCACCTTCTCAAGGGCAACTAGGGATGGGCAAGAAATGCTGGCCGATCCAGCGATGCACACATGCCGTAAATGAATATCAAAGAAAGCAAATTGCTGCATTCACAGTCGGAATGGGCTCATATTTAGCCAACTCAGATATCTTGAAATCCTCCTACCTTCCAAATCAGCAGCTCAGCAATAATGTGAGTCTACTGACCTCTCCTGGTGTTCTTGTCAAACAAAAACGGAATTAAAAGATTCTCAATCAGCCTTTCTTAAAAAGTACCTTTCAGATTTCAATGCACCAGATATCTATTTGGAGAGGTTTTTATTTTTAACAGTCATTTCTACAGCTAATTTTCTGGTTAAGCTTCTTTGAAAAATCTTAATTTTTCATGTCTCTCGAAAATTGCAAATCTAATTATTCGCAGTATTTCGGAAGTGAGCAAATGGCTGCTGAAAAAAGCGGCAACATTATTTTTCAAGCAATTGAATCAGTCAGTTTTGTGGCGCTCACTGGCCCATGAATGATGAATTTGAAGAAATGATTGTGAGAATTGAATATTTGGTTTTCTTGCCGGCTGCTCCACCTTCATTGGTACCTTCTGGTACCTGTTGCTTGCATCGAGCTGATCTTGATTCGTTCAGCTATAATCAATTAGACATGTGATCATCTCAGAGATCATGGGTGAGATTTTCAGTCCCACCAGTTCCGTTTCCTGGCACGGTGTGCCCCTGCCGGCAGCTGGATCCTCCGTTCCGGCAGCCAGCCAATGGAGTTTCCCATTGTGGCCATACCACGCCGTCAGGAAACCCACGGCGTGATAGTGCTGCCGACAAAGCGGAGGATTCTGCCGATGGAGAATCCCGCAGCATGATCCAGTGACACTCATCGCAATCTTTTTGCCTGACAAGCATCTTCAAGAGTATGATGCCTCTGAGGTGAGCTTCGACACTACAGAAGTACATTAACAAGATCATAAGATCAATGGAAATAGAAGTATGATTAGGCCATTTGGTCCACTGGGCCTGCACTGCCAAAGAACAACAAAGAACAAAGAAATGTATAGCACAGGAACAGGCCCTTCGGCCCTCCAAGCCCGTGCCGACCATGCTGCCCGACTAAACTACAATCTTCTACACTTCCTGGGTCCATATCCTTCTATTCCCATCCTATTCATATATTTGTCAAGATGCCCCTTAAATGTCCCTATCGTCCCTGCTTCCACTACCTCCTCCGGTAGCGAGTTCCAGGCACCCACTACCCTCTGCGTAAAAAACTTGCCTCGTACATCTACTCTAAACCTTGCCCCTCTCACCTTAAACCTATGCCCCCTAGTAATTGACCCCTCTACCCTGGGGAAAAGCCTCTGACTATCCACTCTGTCTATGCCCCTCATAATTTTGTATACCTCTATCAGGTCTCCCCTCAACCTCCTTCGTTCCAGTGAGAACAAACCGAGTTTATTCAACCGCTCCTCATAGCTAATGCCCTCCATACCAGGCAACATTCTGGTAAATCTCTTCTGCACCCTCTCTATAGCCTCCACATCCTTCTGGTAGTGTGGCGACCAGAATTGAACACTATACTCCAAGTGTGGCCTAACTAAGGTTCTATACAGCTGCAACATGACTTGCCAATTCTTATACTCAATGCCCCGGCCAATGAAGGCAAGCATGCCGTATGCCTTCTTGACTACCTTCTCCACCTGTGTTGCCCCTTTCAATGACCTGTGGACCTGTACTCCTAGATCTCTTTGACTTTCAATACTCTTGAGGGTTCTACCATTCACTGTATATTCCCTACCTGCATTATTACCTCACATTTGTCCGGATTAAACTCCATCTGCCATCTCTCCACCCAAGTCTCCAGACAATCTAAATCCTGCTGTATCCTACGACAGTCCTCATCGCTATCCGCAATTCCACCAACCTTTGTGTCGTCTGCAAACTTACTAATCAGACCAGCTACATTTTCCTCCAAATCATTTATATATACTACAAAGAGCAAAGGTCCCAGCACTGATCCCTGTGGAACACCACTGGTCACAGCCCTCCAATTAGAAAAGCATCCCTCCATTGCTACTCTCTGCCTTCTATGGCCTAGCCAGTTCTGTATCCACCTTGCCAGCTCACCCCTGATCCCGTGTGACTTCACCTTTTGTAATAGTCTACCATGAGGGACCTTGTCAAAGGCCTTACTGAAGTCCATATAGACAACATCTACTGCCCTACCTGCATCAATCATCTTAGTGACCTCCTCGAAAAACTCTATCAAGTTAGTGAGACACGACCTCCCCTTCACAAAACCGTGCTGCCATTCAATAAGATCATAGCTCTTCTGAATTTGACCTTAACTTCACTTTCTTGCCTGCCTGCCATAACCCTTGACTCCCTAGTAGATCAAAAATCTGTCCAATCCAGCCCTGAATATATTCAATGACCCAGCCTCCACTGCTATCTGGGGAAGAGAATTATGAAGACTAAGTGTAATACGTCCACAGAGGCAGAAGTTCCTTCACCAGAATTCCTTTTATTCGCAAAACCAACAGCAGTATAACCAAGTGCACTCAGCTTGCTGTCTACACCGGGAGTGCAGAGGATCTGACACTTCCTGTTAGATACAAAGAAGAGGTTCCCTGATTGGCCCACTAATCAGGGAACACGTTTTCCAATTGGCCAATCTCAAAGACCTGGTCTAAGTCACTACACTAACGACCCTCTGAGAGAAGAAATTCCTCCTCATCTCCATCTTACACTGGAGACCTGTGGTGATACACCACTGTACTTCCCTAGCATTGTACATAGTTATATAATAGTTGTGTGTAACGTGGCCCTGTAATCCTGTGTATTGTACTGTGTATTGTACTGTAGCTCTGTAGAGGTTCGGTCACCTGTATGTAACCTGACCTGGCCACGGAGAGCTCCGCCTTGGCCACTCCCCCAGGAGCTAGGTATACGACCCAGCTTCTGAGACCTGACCCATTTTGTCTGGGGTCGTCTGTGTCGGGTAAGCTTCCTATGTAGTGTATTAAAGCCTTGGTTAAAATCTCACATGTCTTTGTGGTTCTTGACCCGTCTTTTTTTTAAATTTTCATGGTCTCATTCAGAACCAAACAGAGGCAGGACCATAAAAAATGGTCGCTGGCCTGTGTTTCTGCCCGCAGCCATTTTCATGAGGGCAGGGGAGGGAACCTGCCCACTCCAATGAAGAAGGCAACTCACAGCATAGTGGGCACATTGGCAGCTCACCCCAGGTAGTTTTTCATGGTGATAGCCAGACTTTAGCAGCTGTTGGGTTTTACACCAGCTGTGTGGACATGTGAGCCATAGATTGGAGAAAGGAAGAGTTTAAAAGGGGACAGTATACATGATCCGGGGGTGGTCTGTTGGATTCATGGATGATGAGCCCCGAGACTGGGGACAACCCCCCCAATGATAGCGTCTGACCCCCTCAAATGGCCCAGCCACCAGTCATTGCGGTAGCTTCACGTTTTTAAATAGGTGTGCTGAATGCACACGCGTGATTGCTCGCTGGGGAGCCAGTTAAATCACGGGAGGCCGTTCGATAGGGGGTCCGTCCCATTAACGATACGGAGATTGACCTCAATTGGTGATTATTGGTTTTACACCATGTCCAGGCAGGATCCAGGACCCGCTAACGGGAGTGGGCTGGTTAGATCAGAAACTGACCAGCACAGGGCGCAGACCCCGATTTCAGCCTCTCCCGCAATCAAACCGGCTCGCATGGATCCGCGCTGGGTGCAACGTGCCAATTAGATTGCACCCAATGACTTTGTAGATTGTTACTTCTGCCAACTGGTAAGGGGTCAATTAACAAATTAACTTTGCAAATTTGGCAAAGTCTTCAGATGAATTTTGTTTTAAAGTTTTTCTAATAGATAAAAAATAGAGTACGTTTTGCAAAAAGGTATTTAGTGTGATAACCAAGTGTAAATGTTTAATATTTTCCCATTATTTTTCTGCATTCGGTCTAGACATCTGTTGAGACAGCAGTTCCAAAGTCTTTTTATTTACTTGGGGGACTTATGGGCTCTTGGCTGCAATATACCTGCCGAATCATTTTACAAGTGCTTGAGTTTGTTTACACAGTTGTTTTGAAAAGTCTGTTTGCTTACTTCAGGAGTTGTATAGACTATTCAGTGGCTTCCAACAGTTATAATGGGGCTTGTCAGTCCTATTTATGGGATGGATAATGGTTAGGGTGAACGAGTTTGGGTGAGGGTAGAGATAAAGTGGTCAGAGGTTCAACAATGTATCACTGATTACATATTAAGACTGGGTCGAGGTTCTTCCGGAAGAGAGGCGAAACCTTTAACCTGCACCCTCTTGACTTGGCATGCCTCCATTTTGTCTTATACAGATTGGTTTACAGGACTAAAATTGCCACTTTAGATGAAGGCAGGGTGGCAACAGCAAGATTAGCCCCGTCTCTCAAATCCCACCACCAACATGGAGCTCTGGCTTCGTTAAGTCAGTTTCTCTTTCTGCAGATGCTGCCTGACCTGTTCAATATTTCCAGAAATTTCTGTTTTTTCATCGTGTGCAATATTTTGGTTTAATAAGAACTGAACTGCACAACCTTTCAATAGAATCTTTGAACGATACAGTACATGATGAGACCACTCAGCCCATTCTGCCTTTGCCAGCCTTTTTGGTAAAATCAAATCAGTCCCAACCTCTAAAAATGCCAAGGAATTTTATACTCAGAAATCACAATGAAAAACAGCTCCTGCTTTGAAGGCCATTCTGGAAACAGATGAAATGGCTAACAATTCATCACATGCAAACAAGAAGGGTGTTTGGGTGGCAGCCAGCAGAGTCTGTCAAAACATACATCGCTGTAGTCAAGTCCACGGATTCATTGTCACGACATCCAGTCCCAGTCCCATTTGCGGTACACTTGTTGTTAATAACTTTGTATTTAAATTAAGTAGTCTTTATTTTGTCTGGTAGGTCCTTTCATAACCCTGATTCTTGACTGACATAAAGGCTCTTTCTTTGTTGCATGGCCTCTGTTTGAGTAACAGATTTTCAAGAGCATCCATTTTAAACCATACCCCGTAAAGGAATGTAAACAATGGTGAAGGTGTCACATTGACTCCTCAGCCAGGTCCTGTAGGCAGTGACCTTGGAGGCCAGCTCCCACCCACATGCTGCATTACTGTCTTTGGGAGAGAGTGATCTGAAAGGTCAAGTCGGGAAATTCCCTGTAACCTCCATGTAGCTGCTGCACATCACCAGTCAAATGGGGCTTTGTCTGCCGTGCCACTCCATTACTTACACTCAATCAGTGATAGTTACTACGACTGTCACTGGCTTGATATTCCAGATTTATTAATTGAATTTAAATTACATTAGTGGGATTTAAACCCATGTCCCCAAGGCCAGTGGATTACTAGTTCAGTAACATTTCCAGTACACCAGCATCACCTTATAGAATCCCTACAATGCAGAAGGAGGCCATTCAACCCATTGGGTCTGCAACAACCCTCCAAAAGAGTACCCCACCCAGGCCCACTCCCAATCCCCCCCATCCTGTCCCTGTAACCCCATCTAACCTGCACATCGTTTGGACATTAAGAGACAATTTAGAATGACCAATCCACCTAACTTGCACATTTTTGGACTACGGAAGGAAACCGAAGCACCTGGAGGAAACCCATGCAGACACGGGGAGAATGTGCAAACTCCACACAGTCACCCAGGGCTCCCGGAATTGAACCTGGGACCCTGATGCTGTGAGGCAGCATTACTAACCACTGTGCCGCCGTGCCGCCAATTACGCTGGTAAAGTTTTTTTCCCCACTTGACCATTAAGTTGCGATTAGTCTGCCCTATATATTGCGACATATTTTAAATGTAACTTTTCAGATGGAATTTGAAGGTCAAGGATCAATTGCACTGTGGGAATTTTGCTGTTTATTTTCAACAAAAGGTTTTATTTTGAACGATTCTGTGAAACAATATACTTTGCCTGTTTTTGAACTGATGCATATTTTCAGCTGCAAATATTGTATTCCTCTCAGTTTCAATAGCAGCATTGCAATCATTCTCCAGTTAAGCAAACTGTTTGTTCCCGGGTTCCTACGGAAATGTTTCCCATAAAACAGATTAAAATGACTGGATTTTTACATCTGAGCAATCGCGTCAAATAAAAAAGTCACTTTGTTTTAAATTATTGCAAATGATGGACAGAAGAGCCACCTTGTGATTTTTAGCCAACATTACTTTTTCAAAGGAGCTCAGAAATAATAGCCGATTATATTAGTTATCATCTTCGTATAACATTCCCCCAGCTGCTATTTGAACCCATTTACTTTAAAGTGGGTAACGGCTTATTAAACCTGGTTGCTGTTATATAAAATGCATTGCATTCAAATGTAATATATCCAACAGCAATTTTTAAGCATCATCAGTGTCCCAAAGCCATTGAATTGAAAGGGTGATTTGAAGGGATCAGTAACTTTTGTCAATTTTATTAGCTCCAGAGGTGGTGCTGTAGCCTCTTTATAAAAACAACATTATTCCACAAGCACAAAGGCATGGACAAACCAGTTAATAGAGAAAACATGCACAGAAATGGGGAATTTTAATTGGAAACGGGATTTGGCTGGGAAACATGCCAAACATGCCCAACCACAGCAACGTGGGACCGTCGCGATTGTGTGGAAATTTGCAATTTTTATGAATTAAGAGCTCCTTACAATATTTGGAAAGGTTCTCTGGCATTTGGAAGGGTGTGACCAGAAAATGTTACAAAATCTATTGATGCTAAAGCTTTTGAGTTTCAAAGTTCTAAATTCTTTCTGAAACTTCCCTTTAAATGAATAAGATGGATGGACAGTGTTTTTGGCCATTTCTTCGACAGAGCCACAGTGGATGCTGGTGACCAAGGACAACAAACTAACTCCAAGTTTCACCACATTCTCTTCAAGAGTGGATTGCTCGGAAATGACAATTTTTCCAATTCTGTTCATTGTGAGAAGCGTATACGCGTAAAGGGCGGCATGGTGGCACAGAGCCAGGGACCCTGGTTCAATTCCAGCCTTGGGTGACTGTCTGTGTGCAGTTTGCACTTGCTCCCCGTGTCTGCGTGGGTTTCCTCCGGGTGCGCCGGTTTCCTCCCACAATCCAAAGATGTGCAGGTTTGGTGGATTTGCCATGTTAAATTGTCCCTTAGTATCCAGAAGGTTAAGTGGAATTATGGGTGGATACCTGGGCTAAATCTAAGCTAAAGCTATGCCCCGCTGAAGTGTGTGTCTCTGCATTGGTGGAAGGCGAGAGTGAGCACTGTGACGGTACTTCATCAGCCCCTCGTCTTCAGAAGAGCTCTGGGGAGCTTGGCATGCTATACAGCTGTGTGAATGGCCCCGGTTTGCTGATGCCTGCAAGAAATTAATGACAGTTTTGGTCGATAAGATGAAGCTATTTCAGAGTACATTTGACTCACTGTAATTGCCAGGATTTGACAAAACGATGGAGCTGAGATCCATACTAGCCTGTTGGGAGAGGCCAATCACTGAATCGCCACAGGAGTGATCCTGTCCTCCCCAGCAAGGTCAGCTGCAGCCTCCTCAAATTCCATGAGGGCAATGAACTCTGCCACCCCTCCCCCATCTGGCCTTGCTCACATTCGTGGTGCGCCAGCTTGCCCTATATGAAGACAAAAGAAAGACATGTGATCATAGAGATGGAGCAGAGGTTGGGTGAAATGTATGTCCCCTGCGTGTGATGAGCCTGCCCCAGAAGGGCCAGAGGACGGAGTGTGAGTCACTTGATGGATGGGACGGTGGTGATGTAAAAGTGTCCAAGACAGTGTAAGTTTTGACAGGTGCCCCCCCGCTCATGGATGCATGAGATACGTGAAGCGTACACGATGCCATGATGAGAGTTTGAAACTGGAAGGAGCTAAGAGAGGACTTGCCCTGGCAAAAGTGGATGAGATCGTTCATCCGCTTCCTGCACTGCATGGCTCTTCTGGCACAGTTGCCAGCTGCACTTACCTCCAGGGAAACAGCCTCCCAGGCTGGAGAGCTGAGGGTGCTGTGCTTCCTTGAACCATCCTTGAGGTAGAGGACATGCCCATGTGCCCAGACTCCTCGATTCAAGGCCTAGCGTGCACGACGGTTGAAAGAGGGTGCAGACTGCCTCTTCAGGCTGCTAACCTTTTGCCTCTGGGTTGCTGACAACCTGCAAGGTCTTGTGAAAACATATGGGCTGGAGAGAGCGATATGAGCGTCTTGCTCTGGCTTTTAAAATATGGCAACTGGACCTTTGAACCCGTCAGCTGACGGTGGGTGAACGAATCAGCTCCTGACATGACATGTGATTCGGAGAGATACTCCCCCGTGAATTAATGAGGCTCCCAGCGCTGAATCAGGCGAGACTTCACACCATTCCAACCAGCAGAAACAAAAATGGAGAATTCCACCCTTAGAAACTAGTGTGCTCTGTGCATTGTTCTGAGATACATACAATCTGCAACAGTAATCTTACAGCCACTGGTTGTTGGGTGCCAGCTGGACACTGCACTCAACTCTCCGCAGTGAAACTTGAATTCTTAATCTTCTGACTCAGTGGCCGGGACACTGCCCACTGAGCCATGGCTAATGTTATGACCCTTGTGGGTAAGTGTAAATCAAAAATAACCAATTTTACTGAATGATCCCCAAATGAAGAAATTAGCAACAAGATTTCACTGTTTTGCAGCTTTTACTTTAACACAATTCAGAACCAATGCAAATCACACATGAAGTAACAGGTAGATTATACTTCACATAAAAAGGTAAATTTCACTTTCAATAGTGGATATAACAAAAATATGTCTTACGCAAGCATAAGCACCCATATCACACCCCAAACAATTGTGGCACTACATAACTACACAGTTCCACAATATGCTGTTCTTTATTCATACAGGATAGGTTAGGAGTCTTATCCAATAAAAACTTCCACCTTCGGGTTTCACAAGTACAATTATCATCAGCAAGGCACGCGTCTACAAATCCTCTCTCCCTCAGGTCATGATAGCCCCGATGGTGTAGCTTTCCAGAGTTCCTATTCAACCAACCAACCAATAACACGCTGATTCATAGTTTGGACACTTCTCGCAAAACATCCAGTTCCTTGACATCTCCAAGCTATTCACAGTTTTCTAGGTTTTTGCCAACTCACACATTGCCTTCAAGAACTCCTGCCTCCAAACAGTAAAGCTGATCTCTTCCCGAGAGAGATTTGCATCTTCTCCTTATCAGAATTCCATGTTCCTCTTCCTGTCTCTGTCTGCTTTCTCCTTGTATGATGGAATCCATGTGCTGACCAGCTGGACCCTGCAGCTCCTCTGCTTATAGCTCACATTTGTGTCTGCCAGCCACATGGCTTCTTACTTAACTTCCTGTTGGTACAGCTTCCAGATCAACGGTCGCCAGGTCACGTGAACCGGTATTTTTTATTATCCCAGAAACTTACATTCGATCCCTTTGCAATTGATACATTCTCTTAAAAGGGCTTTTGACACAATCCTAAAAACAGTTACAAATTCCACAGACACTTCAAAAGAAATAACATTTCCTTTCTACACTGCATCTAGTTCATGGGTCATCACACTAGCTATCATTTTTCGAGTAGAAGAAAGATGCCGAAGGATGGTTAGGGTGGAGACTCACTGGAAGGACAGTGCCCTGAACAAAACGTCAGCATCTCGGCCAACTTGCTTTTGCCAGGCTTTGAACCTACTGGAGCCTGTGCAAATTATCTCACAACATTTCACAGTTCCCTTTCAGCCCACCTCTTCCGCCACAATTTTCTGCTTTCAGCTATTGATACCAATCAATCCAGTCGAAACGGCAGTTAACAAGAACTGTGTTTTTAATCAGCTAGAATGTGCCCACCAGTAGCTCCTCCCGCACTGAGAGGCTGTCCCGGATCGATGGGTTATATACCTTCTCAGAGGGGCGGAGCCACAGGCGGAGCCAACAACAACATCAACACAACAACAGTAACAGTGAGTAAATACAATAATATATACAACAGCCATACGTGGCTCACCACATTCACCCCCTGTTAACAAAAAGTCCGCCGGGTGTGAAGTGGACTCACAGGGTCAGTCTCACAGGCGGGTGTATTGTCCGCTGTGAACGTCGCAGTGTAGGCGCTGGCGTCGAGACCTTCGACTCCGGGAACATGTCGTCCTCACAACAGGGTCCCGGAGAGGGTGACGGTGCAGGGGCGGTGTTAATGGACCCCGGATGAGCTGATGGGGTAGATGGGGAGGTAGAAGGAAGCAGTGAGGTGATGGTGGGCACAGGGGTACCGGGGGGGCCAGGTCCCTGAGGGAGACTGTCCTGCCGTCCGTCACGGTATGCCATGTATGCGTACTGAGGGTTCGCATGGAGGAGGTGAACCCTCTCGACCAAGGGGTCGGCCCTATGGCTCCTCACGTGCTTCCGGTGGAGTACTCACCCAGGAGTCGTGAGCCAGGTCGGAAGCGAGACCCCGGAGATCGACGTCCTGGGAAAGACAAATACACGGTCGTGAGGGGTCTCGTTAGTGGCAGTACACAACAGTGACCGGGTGGAGTGGAGCACGTCAGGGAGGACCTCCTGCCAGCGGGCGACTGGGAGACTTCTAGATCGTAGGGCCAGAAGGACAACCTTCCAGACCGTAGCATTCTCCCTCTCCACCTGCCCGTTTCCCCTGGGGTTCTAGCTGGTAGTCCTGCGCGAGGCGATGCCCTTACTGAGCAGGTACTGACGCAGCTCATCGCTCATGAATGAGGATCCCCGATCGCTGTGAATATAAGTGGGGAAACTGAACAGGGTGAAGATGCTGTGCAGGGCCTTGATGACTGTGGCAGAGGTCATGTCAGGGCATGGGATGGCGAAAGGAAAACGTGAGTACTCATCAACAACGTTGAGGAAGTACACATTTACGATCAGTGGAGGGGAGTGGCCCTTTGAAATCCAAGCTGAGGCGTTCAAAAGGGCGGGAGGCCTTCACCAGGTGGGCCTTGTCTGGCCGATAGAAGTGCGGCTTGCACTCCGCACAGACTTGGCAGTCCCTGGTCATGGCCTTAACCTCCTCTGTGGAGTAGGGCAGGTTGCGGGCCTTGGCAAAGTGGAGAAGCCGGTTGACCCCCGGGTGGCAGAGGTCATTGTGGATAGTCTGTAACTGGTCTACCTGTGCGTTGGCGCAGGTGCCACGGGACAGGGCATCTGGGGGTTCATTGAGCTTCCCAGGACGATACAAGATGTCATAGTTATAGGTGGAGAGCTCGATCCTCCACCGCAAAATCTTGTAGTTCTTAATTTTTCCCCGTTGCATGTTGTTGAACATGAAGGCAACCGACCGTTGGTCTGTGAGGAGAGTGAATCTCCTGCCGGCCAGGTAATGCCTCCAGTGCCGCACAGCTTCCACAATGGCGTACCAGCCTCCCTGAACAGGCGCCGGAATGTGGTGACTAGGGGCTTTTCACAGTAACTTCACTTGAAGCTTACTTGTGACAATAAGCGATTTTCATTTTTTAATTTTTCATGGCTTGCGCCTCCTTTTCAGCAGAGGAGTGTCAAATTTCGGAGGTATGGAGGGTACGGGAAAAAAAGGCGACAGGCCTCCCTGCCTGGTTAAGAGTGGCTGCCAGGGCAAAGTCAGACGCATCGCTTTCCACCTGGAACGGGATGGATTCATCCATGGCATGCATCGTGGCCTTGGCAATTTCGGATCTGATGCGGTTGAAGGCCAGGCGGGCCTCAGCCATCAGGAGAAAAGTGGTGGACTTAATGAGTGGGCGGGCTTTGTCCGCGTAGTTGGGGACCCACTGGGCATAGTAGGAGAAGAACCCCAAGCACCTTTTCAGGGCCTTGGGGCAGTGGGGGAGGGAGAGTTGCAGGAGGGGGTGCATGCGTTCGGGGTCAGGCCCTAGGACTCCGTTTTCCATGACAGAGCCGAGGATGGCTAGCCAGGTTGTGCGGAAAACGCATTTTTCCTTATTATATGTCAAATTAAGGAGTCGGGCGGTGCGGAGGAATTTTTGAAGGTTGGCGTCGTGGTCCTGCAGGTCATGGCTGCAGATGGTAACATTATCCAACTACGGGAACGTGGCCCGCAGCCCGTATTGGTCGACCATTCGGTCCATCGTTGGTGACGCCGCAGGGGACTCTGAGGAAATGTAAGAAACAGCCATCTGCCTCAAAGGCAGTGTATTGGCAGTCCTCCTGCTGGATAGGGAGCTGGTGGTACGCGGACTTCAAGTCCACTGTAGAGAAGACTCGATACTGCGCAATTTGATTGACCATGTCAGATATGCGCGGGAGGGGGTACGCATCGAGCTGCGTGTACCGGTTGATCGTCTGACTGTAGTTGATGACCATCCGGTGTTTCTCCCCGATCCTGACGACCACCACCTGTGCTCTCCAGGGGCTATTACTGGCCTCAATGATCTCTTCCCTCAGGAGTCGCTGGACCTCTGACCTGATGAAGGCCTTGTCATGAGCACTGTACCGTCTGCTCCGGGTGGCGGCGGGCTTAGTCTGGGGTGAGGTTCGCGAAGAGCGAGGGAGGGGCGACCTTCAGGGTCGCGAGGCTACAGGCGGTGAGAGGGGGCAGGGGTCCCCCGAACTTCAGGATGAGACTACGGAGGTTGCACTGAAAGTCTAAACCCCGTAGGAGAGGAGCGCAGAGATGGGGGAGGACGTAGAGTTTGAAATTGCCGTATTCGACGGTCTGTATTGCCAGGTTGGCGGTGCAGTACCCCCGGATCTGCACTGAGTGTGATCCGGAAGCTAGGGATATGACTTGTGAGACGGGGAGGACCCGGAGGGAACAGCGCCTTACCATGTCCGGGTGGACAAAGCTATCCGTGCTCCCGGAGTCGAAGAGGCAGGACGTCTCCTGCCCGTTGAGGCTGACGGCCATCATCGAGCTTTGAAGATGGCAAAGCCGGGACTGGTCAAGTTGAATGGAGCTGAGTTGATGGCGATGAGTGTCGTGCTGGTCGCAAATTGCCGGCGTCGACGAAGTCGGACAAAATGGCAGCCCCCATGGATCACACGCAGCATTCGGTGTCGATGATGTCAGACAAGATGGCAGCCCCCATGGATCGAACGCGACAAGTGACGCATCAGCAGAGGGCGCTCCGGGCAGGCACGATGCCACGCTGCAGTGTCTGTGAGTCTCAGACTGGGCTTGACAGGCTTTTGGTTTTTGATTTTGATTTTTAGGCTTAGCTAGGCATACCTTAGCGCAGTGCCCTGTGATGAATGGTTACTGTAATACTGTAGCCTTGTCATCATGTAAGGTGATGTCCCCTTTAAGACCGGGCTTGGAACCCTGGGGGACTTCGCCTCTGGCTCCGCCCATCTGGGAGCCGTATATAAGGGGCCACCTTGTGGGCGGCACCTCTGTTAGTACCCGTCTCGGCACCAGGCTAGTTCTTAGCTTATTAAAGCCTTCTTTACCGTTTACTCTCTAAGCGTCGTTATTGAGGGTACAACAATTTAATAAGCTAAACTACATCAGGATGGACTCAGGCCTAAAACCAGAGAAACTCAACCTGGAAGCACGGACACCGGAGGCAAAATAAATTTTTAAATACTGGCTCCGATGTTTCGAGGCCTATCTGGACTCCTCAGAGATCCCCATCCTGGAGCCACGCAAGCTGCGCCTACTCCAGGCCTGGGTGAGTCACAGAATCTCCACCACGCTCGAAAAGGCGACTACTAATGAAGAGGCAGTCGAGTTACTCCGCAAGCGGTTCGTCAAACCCATGAAACAGGTACACGCCAGGCATCTGCTCTCTACCTGACGGCAGAGCTCGGGGGAATCACTAGATAATTCGTTGAAAAACTCACCGCGCTCGCCAGGGACTGTGACCATCAGGATGTGACAGGGGAAACCCATATGAACCTGCACATCAGAGACGCATTTGTGTCCGGCATCCGCTCGATCTACATCCGGCAGCAGCTACTCGAAAACGGGGCAAAAGACCTCCAAGACACGCTAACGCTCGTTTCCTCGCTGTAGGTGGCCCGACATAATTTGGGTACGTACCCCGTGGACTCTGCGAATCCCCCTCGGACTTCCTCAGACTCAGGCACGTTACGGGCCTGCGCGCGCGGCGACCCGCTCATCCTGGGGGCACACCGTGCTACTTCTGCGGGCAGCGCCAGCATCCATGCCCACGCTGCCCAGCCCGCTCTGCGATCTGCAGCGACTGTGGGAAGAAGGGGCATTTTGCGAGGACTTGCCTGGCCCAGCCCAGGGGCCAGAAACACAAAGAACAGCCGGCCCAAAAATCAGGCTCTCAGGCCCACAGGCCTCGCAATGCTGCTGTGCACTGACCCGACATGCCCCCTTCTGATGCGTCATCCGCCTCGTGCGAATCATGGGAGTGGCCATCTTGTCGGCGGCCACCTTCTCGACCCGACACGTGCGACCGAAGGCGGCGGCCATTTTACGAGTCCGACTCGGCTGAGGACTCGGACTACCCGCGAGTGGGAGCGATCACCCTCGACCAAACTCGGCCAAAACATCTGCAGAACTCGATGATGAAGGTCCAAGTCAACGGGCGCGACACTGCATGCCTCTTCGACTCCTGGAGCATGGAGAGATTTATTCATCCAGAAACGGTAAGGCACTGCTCCTTGCTCACCCATCCCTCATCCGGGCCCCACTCGGTACAAATCAAGGGGTACTGTATCGCGGATCTCTCGATCCAGGGCGCCAAATACACCCGTTTCAAATTTTATATCCTCCCCCATCTCTGCGCCCCACCTGCTGCTTGGACTGGATTTGCGGTGCAGCCACCGAAGCCTGACACTGAAGTTCGGCGGACCCTTGCCCCCCCTCACGGTATGCAGCCTTGCAACACTGAAAGTCGCAAAACCCCCTCGCTATTCGCGAACCTCACTCCCGACTGTAAGCCCGTCGCCACCAGGAGCCGGCGGTACAGTGCCCAAGACATGACTTTTATCAAGTCAGAGGTCCAGTGTTTACTGGGAGAGGGGGTCATCGAGGCTAGCAACAGCACTTGGAAAGCACAAGTGGTGGTAGTCCGGTCCGGGGATAAGAAACGGATGGTCGTGGATTATAGCCAGACCATAAACCGCTTCACGCAGCTTGATGCGTACCCCCTTCCTCGCATAGCAGAAATCGTCAATCGGATCGCTCAATATCGAGTCTTTTCCACGGTCGACCTCAAATCTGCCTACCACCAGCTCCCCATCCGACCAAAAGACCGCCCCTATACTGCCTTCGAAGCAGCCAGCCTTTCTTTCAAAGGGTAATGGACCAAATGGTGGACCAGTACGGTTTGCGGGCTACATACCCGTACTTGGACAACGTCACCATCTGCGGCCATGACCAGCAGGACCATGACGTAAACCTTAAAAAGTTCCTCCAGACCGCCCGAGCCCTCAACCTGACCTATAACGAGGAAAAATGCATTTTCCACACAACCCTGCTAGCCATCTCGTCTGTGTCGTGGAAAAAGGGGTCCTAGGTCCCGAACCCGACAGCATGCGCCCCCTAAAGGAACTCCCCCTTCCCCGCAGCCTCAAGACCCTCAAACGGCGCTTGGGGCTCTTCTCCTACTACACGCAGCGGGTCCCCAATATGCAGACAAAGCCCACCCACTCATAAAGTCCACCGTATTTCCCCCCTCGGCTGAGGCTCGATTGGCCTTCAACCGCATCAAGGCCGATATCATCAAGGCCGCTATGCGCACGGTGGATGAAACTATCCCATTCCAGGTAGAGAGCAATGCGTCGGACATCGCCCTGGCTGCTACCCTCAACCAGGCAGGCAGACCAGTAGCGTTCTTCTCCCGGACCCTCACTGCCTCCGAGGTTCGACATTCTGCAGTCGAGAAGGAGGCACAAGCCATTGTGGAGGCTGTACGGCACTGGAGGCACTACCTAGCCGGTCACCTATATGTTTGATAACACGCAACGGGGCAAAATAAAAAACGATAAAACTTTGAGGTGGCGGATCGAACTCTCCACCGACACGTATGATATCAAGTATCGTCCAGGGGAGCTCAACGAGCCTCTAGATGCCCTGTCCCACGGCACATGCGCCAACACACAGGAGGACCGCCTGAAAGCCATCCACAATTACCTCTGCCAGCCGGGGGTTACCCGGCTCGTCCACTTTATCAAGTCCCGCAACCTAACTTACTCAACCAAGGAGGTCACGACCATGACCAGGGCCTGCCAGATCTGTGCGGAGTGCAAACCACACTTCTACCGGCCAGACAAGGCTCGGCTCATGAAGGCCTCGGGGCCCTTTGAGCGACTGAGCGTGGATTTCAAGGGACCCCTCCCATCCACCAATCTCATGCCTATTTCCTCACTGTTATCGATGAGTTCTCCCGTTTCCCATTCGCCATTCCCTGCCCTGACATGACTTCTGCCACCGTGATAAAGGCACTGCACAGCATCTTCACCCTGTTCGGTTTCCCCGCTTATATCCACAGCGACCGGGGTACATCGTTCATGAGCGATGAACTGCGTCAGTATCTGCTCAACAAAGGCATCGCCTCGAGCAGAACGACCAGTTATAATCAGCAGGGAAACGGGCAGAACGCGACAGTGTGGAAGGCTGTCCTTCTGGCCCTACGGTTGAGAAATCTCCCAACTACCCACTGGCAGGAGGTCCTGCCCGACGCCCTACGCTCCATCAGGTCGCTCCTCTGCACGGCCACGAATGAGACCCCTCACAACCGATTGTTTGTCTTCCCCAGGAAGTCTACCTCCGGGGTCTCACTTCCACCTTGGCTGACAGTTCCGGGACCTGTTCTTCTCCAGAGGCACACGAGGAGCCATAAAACGGACCCCCTGGTCGAGAAGGTCCGATTACTACACGCCAACCCCAGTTACGCCTACGTCGAGTACCCCGACGGCAGACAAGATACAGTTTCCCTCCGGGATCTGGCACCCGCTGGTTCCCCCACTACAGGCGCCCCTTCCCGTGCCGCTCCCCTGCAGGACCCGGCACCTTCTACAACACACCCCCTCCCGGCTCCACTCCCCGTTGGTGGGCACCTACCGCGTGCGCCCCCTAGCGCCCCCCTCTACACACCCCGCCGGCGCCGGCACCGCTTTCCCCACCCCCACCTATTTCCCCTGCACCCCGTTCCCCTACCCCGACCCGGACCCAGGCTCCGACCACCGTGCTCCCGGACGTACCCTCAACTAAGACGTCCGTATCCGCCACACACCGCCCGAGCTGAGGAGGTCGATGAGGGCGATCAGGCCACCGAGACGAATGGACTTATGATGGCACTTCACCCCCGCCGTACTTTCTTTTAAACAGGGGGTGAATGTGATGAATGGTTACTGTACTACTGTACCCTTGACATCATGTAAGGTGATGTCCCCTTTCAGGCCGGGCTTGGAACCCTGGGGGACTGCGCCTCCGGCTCCACCCATCTGGGAGCCGTATATAAGGGGCCGCCTTGTGGGCGGCACCTCTGCTAGCACCCGTCTCAGCACCAGGCTAGGTCTTAGCTTATTAAAGCCTTCTTTACCGTTTACTCTCTAAGCATCGTAATTGAGGGTACAACATGCCCCTTCTTGCCACACTCGTTACACGTGGAGTTGCGAGCCAGGCAACGCTGCCTGGGTGCTGGCCCTGACCGCAGAAGTAACAGCATGGTCCTCCGGAGCTCGACAGCTGCCGCGCAGCGCAGGAATGAGGCACATTTGGGTCAGGTGATGGCTGCGCCTCCGACGTCCCCGAGGATGCCGCATGGTCAGATGCTCCCCTTTGCCTCTTGTTGATGTCTTTCATTGTCAGATCATTTTTAGACCTATTTATATAGCTGTCTTTTTTTATTATTTTGCTCTGTACGTTGACATTTCGTCTGAATGAACTTTTCCTTTGTTGTACTTTGATCTTTGGAAAGTAAGAAAACAAATGCTCTGACTTCTCACCAGATTGTGTGAGCTCAGCAATGTTTGATTCACACTGAGATAAAAAACTGCCAGAAATTCTGGACCATTTTCACCAGCAGAGGATGCTCATGTATACAATTATGTTGTTCTCTTTTTACAGCACACTGTGGGTGCTAAGACTAGGCTGGGTAGTACCCATTCATTGGGTGCCATGAGTGCCATTGGGGATCCATTGACCATAGAATCCCAACAGTGCGGAAGAACGCCATTCGGTCCATCGAGTCTGCACCGACCCTCTGAAAGAGCACCCTACCCAGACTAACCCCCCATCCTATCCCCGTAACCCCACCTAATCTGCACATCCCTGGGGCAATTTTATCATGGCCAATCCACCTAATCTGCACATCTTTGGACTGCTGGAGGAAACCCATGCAGACACGGGGAGAAAGTGTCACTCCAGGTCAGAATTGAACCCGGGTCATTGGTGCTGTGAGGCAGCAGTGCTAACCACTGTGCCACCGTGCTGCCCCCAAATGGTATTTACAGTGCGTGTGCACAGTTCAGATGCAAAGTGTGCCGTATGTCACCTTCGTAAAGCTGAGCCCACTTGTCGTCAATTTTTGATTCAAAGCCAGAGTTGCCATTTTTGGAGCTCAGCATTCCAGCCAACACCATGTCTTAACCACTCAAAACTGAACACGCATTTAGCAGCTGGAATGCCCCTCCCTCACCACCAACAACATTTAAAGGGATCACCAACTACTTACTGGTGAGTTGCTGGTTGCTTTCTTCAGGCTGTTTCGAGGAGTCGACACATTTCTGGTGCTTACTAATGTTGACCCAAGTTTCAAAAATCTACAAGGAGTATCATGACAGCTGCTGAAGTGTATTTCTGTTGTCTTCAAAGGTTCAAAGCACAAACCAGCTGCTGTTGGACTTGGGTGCACTAACAGGCATCAGTCAAAGCTTTGACAAAGAGTCATCCAGACTCGAAACGTTAGCTCCCTTTTCTTTCCACAGCTGCTGTCAGATCTGCTGAGACTGTCCTGCATTTTCTGTTTTTGTGTGGTTACAATACCGATGGATGCTATTTGGTCCATTTAGTCCATGCTGTATTTCTATAGAACAATCCAGTCAGTCCCTGTTGTCTCTGAATTCATTTCCCTAAATGCCCATCCAATTTTCTTTTGAAATTATTCCTCGTCCCTGCTTCCAAAACCCTCTTGGGCATCGAATTGTGTTCTTCTTGTGCAACAATGGTTCTTCCACATAATCTCTCCCTTGTGTCCAAACCTTAAATCTGTGTCCCCTTGGTCCTTGTACCACAGCTGATGGGTACAGCTTTTCTTTGTTTACTTATCTAAACTTGTCATAATCTTCAACACTTCTATCCGATCTCCCCTCAATCATCTTTGCTCCAAGTAAAGCAGCCCCACCTTCTCCAGCCGAGTCCTTGTGTCATGTGAGAGTACCTTTCAGAAATGGGTGTTTATAAATGGGTGTTTATAAATGGGTGTGTATGTAAATATCTGCTGTGAGAGTACCTTTAGGAAATGGGTGTTTATCACTGCAGTGATGTCAGAGAGTGGGTGGAGCTGGGCTGTCTGTCAGCTTTTTACTTTCGCTTTCGGCTCTTTGCTGCATGGTGGGTTTGGTTGCATTTTTAGTTTTGGAGCAGCTGCAATCACAGCAGGATGTGTGTGAATCTCTGCAAGCTTATGAATGTCCATTTGCTGATTTCAACGTGGTAACTGTTCTCAGTAGTGAAGTTAAACCTGAGGTGCTTCTGTTAAAGGTTTTGTTTTTATGTCTTATGGATGTTAAAAGGAAAGCTTAAAAGGATGACTTGGTATTGTAGTCTTTGGGAGTAGTATTTGAATTAATGGTTGCTACAATCTATTAAAGGTTGTGGGTCAGGTGAACTCCATGATACACTTTGGGCTTCTCTAAAACCTGGCCCATAACACTTGTGTCTCGCCTCATTTCCACCTCCCCCACCAGGTGCTCCAACGCAACGCAGGAAAACATGGATGCTCGCGTCATCCCATGAACACTCTCCTCCTCTCTTTACCAGGTCAGATTCAGCTCACAAGGGACTCCTGGCACAATTTCCCTCTCCTCCGGAGATGCAGGATAGCTTTAAGTATTTATGCACCAGCAAGGATCGATTTTGGGGTCTCCTGCTGACATGTGCAGCTAACCAAGAGCAGATTAGTGCTGGCTGCACGCAGAGATCATGATTTCGGGTTGGCAGCATGAAGAAGCTGAATTGATGCATTGCATCAAGTGGGCTCGGGGGGTAATCATGCATTGCGATTCCTATTTCTATTTTCGGGGCTATCCTACGGAGCCACACATAAATTCAACAGATATGTTTTTATAATTTGGTTGGTTCATTGAATAATCATTTCAGCTTTCATGGCAGGTTACTGGGAACACACTGTTGTTGTTCTGCAATGACTTTAAGTTTTTTGTCTGTTTAATCGCTCATCTATTTCATTTTCAAAACTAAATATCTTCCATAGATACTTCACTGAGAAAAGGTTGCTGGATTATTCAACAATGAACAATAAGGGCATATATGTAAAAAAACAATTTAGCATGCAAGAGATTATCTTAACATGTTTCATTTATTTCTATTACTTCCTTTCTGTTTGGATTTCATTTTGTGATTGGATCCTGTTTGATTTTTGTTTTAACAAAATTGTTCTCCATAAGGTATTGAGTTACCAGGAATTCGTAACGATACATTAATAACATTGTTTTGGGTTTCAGGTTTATGTTTTGCACTTTTAATTGGAACATCAGGCTTTCAGATTGTAACTGCCACCATTACTGGGCAGCACTGTGGATAGCACAATTGCTTCACAGCTCCAGGGTCCCAGGTTCGATTCCGGCTTGGGTCACTGTCTGTGTGGAGTCTGCACATCCTCCCCGTGTGTGCGTGGGTTTTCTCCGGGTGCTCCGGTTTCCTCCCACAGTCCAAAGATGTGCAGGTTAGGTGGATTGGCCATGATAAATTGCCCTTAGTGTCCAAAATTGCTCTTAGTGTTGGGTGGGGTTACTGGGTTATGGGGATAGGGTGGAAGTGTTGACCTTGGGTAGGGTGCTCTTTCCAAGAGCCGGTGCAGACTCGATGGGCTGAATGGCCTCCTTCTGCACTGTAAATTCTATGATAATCTATGATTACGAGCTTGTTGATAAATATTTTGGGCTGGATTTCCTGGCCCCCCAGCGCGCCTTTCGCTGGTGATGGGATTCCTGCACACGCCGCTTGTCAGTGGAATTTCCCATTGAAACCACGCCCCGCTGCCGGCAAACCCGCAGGGGCGGGAGTGGGCTGCCGGCAGGAACAGTGGGCGGGATTCTCCCAGCCCGCGACGGTTCGGAGAATTGCCGGGCCGGGCGCGATTCGCACGCCGCTGCTCCGCGCCGATTCTCTGGTGACCGGAGAATCGGCACCATTGGCGCCAGGGCGGTCGGCGCGGTGCCGGTCGGGGGCTGCTCTCCACGGCCACCCCGGCGATTTTCTGCCCGGGATGTGCCGAGTGGCCATCAAGGAAGCCCGAGTCCCGCCGGCGCCATTCACATGTGGTCATGCGTGGCAGGACCTCGGCGTCCATCCTGTCAGGGGCGGCCTGGTAGAAGGGGGAGGGGGATCCGTCCTCGGGGGGGGCGGGCTCCACCGTGGCCTGTCCCACGATCGGGACCTAGTGATCGGCGGGCTGGCCTCTGCTGGTGGGGGCCTCTTTTGCTCCGCACTGGCCCCTGCAGTCCTATGCCATGTTGCGTTGGGGCCAGCACGGAAAAGGAAGCCACCGCGCATGCGCGAGTTCGCGCCGTTTGCAGCGCGCATGCACAGACCCGCGGTGCACATTTGACGCCGGTCTCGGCAGCTGGAGCGGCGTGAGTGACTCCAGTGCTGTGCTGGCCTCCTGTAGGGCAGAGGATCGCTACACTTAGCGGTCTGATGACGCCGTCGTTTACCTCTCCGGTTTTTACAACGGCGTCAACACTCTGCCGTCAGAAGGGAGAATCCTGCCCAGTGAATCCCTGTGGCTGGAGAATTCCGGCCTTTTTCTTATGTCGATGTATCAGACTTGATTTTTGTCCTCAGGGGCTGCACTGAATCCCTCTGTCAAATCGGTCAGGGACACACAACTTTTAAAATCAATAAGCGGTGAGGGATGAAGTCATCGGGAGGGAGTTGAAGAGACTTAATTGTGACAAACTCCAATTGTCCTAGGCTGGCACCGTGGCACAGCGGTTAGCACTGCTGCCCGACAACGCCAGGGACCCGAGTTCAATTCCAACCTTGGGTGAGTGTGTCGAGTATCTCCACATGTCTGTGTGGGTTTCCTCTGGGTGCTCCGGTTGCCTCCCACAGTCCAAAGAGTGCAGGTTAGGTATCGCTTTTGTTACTGTTTCCCTCGTTCTTTTCTTCCTTCTCAATTAACTGCCTACGGAACGTCTTCACGACCTCCTCTGTGCCTCGCAACTGTGCCAAACAGGACACTATTGCCATCGGCTTTCTGACTTTCCCTACATTTTTCTTGTGGGCCTCGTTTAGGTTCTCCCACCAAGTTTGTCCTATCTTTCCTGGATCTGATTCAAGTATTTCCTTAACTATTCCTCCCATATGGGGCATTGCTCTGCTCTGTTGGTCGCTGCGACCTCAGGTTCCTGTGGATTCATCAAGCTTCCCATTGCTTTAGTGGCCATTACTCCTCTTAGCTTTCTCTACTTTTAATTTGGGACAGGGGAATAAGGCAGCGATTTGAACGGCGGGTATCGCTTAAGCTATTTTCCGGCTCACAATTTCTCGATAGTTGTACACAGTTCTAACAAGTTTACCTTACTCTTCCTGTGAGGTGCGCATGCGGGTTAGTACACACTTCCGAAATTCGGTTATTTGGTCGATATGAGACTTGCATTTGTGGTTCTTTCTCTTTCTCGCAATTGGATTAAAAGTTTGTGGGTTCTCTCGGAGTGACAAAGTCACTTCTAATCGAGTCCCGCCAGAGTTCGGCAATAATGTTGCCAATAATAATGTTGGTGAACCACAAGCCTTCCCTAATATAGATCAAATTACCACACAACCAGTTAGTTAGTTCAAAAGATGGTTTATTTACATACACAAGAGTTATCTAGACATGCAAACACAATAGTACGAGTTAAACTACACCTATCAGCTACAATAACCTATACTTAACTTCAGGGCGACCGGCACTGTGCAAATGGATATGGCCTTTGTCTGGATTTCACTTGGCTGGTTCGAAGAAAGTGGCTCTGTCTCTGCTGGGCTCATCCATCAGGTAGCGATCGTTGGTCTTAAATTTGGCTGGCTGTTCCTGCTACGATTGGGTTGGCACAGGCCGGATCCAAAAGAGTCAGAACACATGGCCGTGTCCCCTTTCATCCCCCTGGGGTTTTGCACTCTTTGGGGCGGTCCTTAACCTTGGACCCAATAGTTCGACAGGGCTCTGGTCACTGTCTTTGATTTTGGCCAATAAAGGGGCGGGTGCCTTGGTGGCTGGGCGGGTCCTTAGCGGTCATTGACCTTGGCAGTTGGGCTTTCTGAGTAAGGGGAGTGGCACTGATCAGTCTGTGGCTGTACCGGTTGCTTGATTGGAGTTCTATTGTCCTGGGAAAATGGGCTATTAAAATGCAAAACGAGCGGGGGTTTCGATCAGGTCTGGTTACCTGTGTTTCAGATACACATAGGCTCTGTATCTGTCTGAGGCCTGGGTTGGCCATTATTCCCATGGTCCTTTGCAGGTGGCCATCTTAGATGGCTACAGGACGACATCATCCGGACATGTGGACAGACCGGGGAAGAAGCCACCATCAGGGGAGGTGACTGTCAGCATGGATGGGGATGTAGGCCTCAGGCTGAAGAAGTAGGCAGAGCAGATTGCTGCACAGCAAACACAAATTTAATCCTTGCTGCGCTATCACTACAGTAAACCTCACCACCGAGCACATCCAAGGAACACTCTAAAGAGGTGCTGGAATTGTAACAGGGTTGGGTTGGCACTTTCAAAGAGACTGCCCTCAGCAGCCACAAATACCACAGGCATCAGGCATGGTTAACCCATTCAGTGCAACTCAATTCCTCATCCCCCACCAGAGAAGATACAAGCCCGGCAAAGAGAATGGAACCACTGAGGCTCCCAGCCAAGGAAGGTAACCCCCCTTTTGTCAGCTTAGAGAGGACTGTGGCTGAGGCTCTGCCCATGCCTCGGGAAAGGCAGCGTTTGCACCACAATCTTCTGTGGAATCCAGATAGGGAGTTGTAAAAGTATCACCGATGTGGCTATGAGGGAGATCCAAACCTGACTCAGAGGAGCAGAGCCACGTACGGTTTCATTTTTGCCAGCCATCTCAAAATAGGACCTCATTGGCTTCATCTGGTCGATACAGACCTCGGTAGACTTCACTACGACTGGCGAGCCCAACAACCACCAACCCTGGCACTATCTGATGAGGGAGAGCAAACAGGCGCGGAAATTGTTGAAGGGCTGGAGGAGGATCCAGCAGGAGGGTGGAGTTCTCTCCTGACTGACAAGCGAAGTGAAGTAATTCCCCTCAACCGGCAGTCTTAAGAGTCAAGAGTCGACCGCGGTTCATAATCAAGCAGGCGACTGAGTGTCAGTAAAGACAGCTGCACCGACAAGGTGGTGGTGTTACTGGCCAAGGATGGTTGCTGATATTGCCACCTACTGCCGGAACTGTGAGACGTGCACTTCGGCCAAAGCAGGGAAGCAGCTTGACACTGGTGGTAACATCCATGACGCTGAACCTGTAGCTGAAGAAAAATCCAAGAGGGGAGTTTCTTGATGCCAACAATCTGGTGAATGGTGTGGAGCCAAGTAGCCCACTTACCAGCATACTGAAACCTGAAGCCGGCAGTGGATTGAGTGAAGAGGAATCGGATAGCGATTGGGAATCCTGGAATGTGTGTGTCAGGAATTCCGGGTGTACATCCAGTGTGAGGAGGCCATCTCCGATGCCAAGATGTCTGGCAGGGAGGCTGAAACTATAGCAACCAGTGCCGTTGACCACATGATCCCTTCTCGGGGGCGGCAGCTAGCACAGTGGTTAGCACTGGGACTACGGCGCTGAGGACCCGGGTTCGAACCCTGGTCCTGGGTCACTGTCCGTGTGGAGTTTGCATATTCTCCCCGTGTCTGCGTGGGTTTCACCCCCACAACCCAAAGATGTGCAGGGTAGAGGGATTGGAATGCTGAATTGCCCCTTAATTGGAAAAAAAAATAATTGGGTACTCTAAATTTATTTTTAAAAGATCAAATGATCTCTCCAGACATGACCAATCTAGACCCCCTACATGGCTGACGAATCACAGAGCATGGGTGCTATTGAAAGTGCCAATCAGAAGAGGGGTTGAGACGGTCATCTCAAGCAAATCCTGAATATCACCACAAACCTTTACCATTTGCCCAGATCGGAGAGGCACAAGGGGAATGCTGCCACCAATGTGGTCTCAAACATGTTAGCTTTCATAGTTCAATTGAACCCGTTGATCACGCGATTGCTCAGTAAACAGTCACCATGTCATATATCCAGTTGCTGGGATGGCAACTTGCAAGCAAAGCCTTCGGCAGCAGGTGGCGATGATGGGGGAGAGAGCAGGGAACTGATTGGCCCCTGAGGGACCCTCCTTGCTGGGAGCAGGGTCTTTGACAACCTTAGGGTGGAACCAGAAGTGAGGGGGAAAGCAGTAAGGACAAGGCGAAGACTTGTGAGTGGCTGTATGGGAGGAGCTTAGGGAAGCTTGAAGCTCCCGAGGGTGGCTAAAGAGCCAGGAAGGGAAGCTGGAGACCTTGCCAGGCCAACTGGCAGCACCACTGAGTCTGAGGAGTCTCATTGAGACTGCGACCAGAGGGCAGTAGAACAAACTTGTGCGTCACACTGCTGAGGAGCCGAGGCGCCATCTCTGACAAAATCAGCCCCTCTGTATACAAGATCACATATCCCAATGGCAAGTCTGCGTGGTTTCACATAACCCAGCTTAAGGCTTATGGCTCGCAGAACAACCATGCACACCACATCTCGCTTGCAGCAGCAGATGAGCACGCCCCGACCACGAATGACGTATTCCTCCCCTCCCCCAACCCGTCCAGCCCGTCCTCAGACACGACTTCGCCTCCACCCCCAGAGGCACAACTCCGCCTCTCCCTTCCTTCAACCATCAGCGACAGCGATAGCGATAGTGACAGCCCCAGCACACCACGCTACGATTACACCCCTGCACCAGGCCCCACTCCCAGCGATTCCAAACATGATTCCAGCGACCCCTTCGAGATAAAGTACATTAAAGCCCCTGACCCAGACCCACCACCCGACGATTATGGATTAAAACCTAGCAGCTCCAACCTCAACACAAGATTCTGGCACCGAGACAATTCGTTCAGGCTCATCCGGAATGATGAGATGGACCCTAATTCGCCCCATGCAGTTTTAGCAAACCTACTCCAGTCAAGAGTATGGCAGCCGGGAGAAGAGGATGACATAGAGTCTGACTCCCATCAAACGATTTCCTTTGCGACTCTGTTCGCTACTGAGCAATGAGGTGTCCAGATGATGGTAAAAAGGAACCAATGGGGAGTTACAGTGTCCTTTCTGATGGAACCTGCACCATGTTTATAATGAATATTTGTTTGTTATTGTGAATGTTAAATGGTGTTTGTTCATTTAAAGTTTTTCATGGCCCCACGCGACCACTCTTTTAACGCCCACTGGCAGTTAATCGAACAAGTTTGTCGACAGACAACCGTTCAGAGGAACTAGTTTGTCGGCAGACAACCAATCATAGCTACTCTTCTGATTCAAAGGTAATCATAAGAGGCAGCCCCCACGACGACCACAAATTCTTACCGTTCTTGTCGGTCGCTCAGGCAGTGGAGAAACGGCACTGGTCCCCGCTCTGCCTGAAGACCCCCCTCTGGTCAGCTACGCTCGGGTACAGCACACATGGCACTGGTCACCGTCCAACCCGGGGATTCCACCCATTCTTACCCGCCGCGGCCCATACGCACCCTATTTCGGCACTTTAGTTCAAAACTTTTAGTTTGTTTATGACAACTCTTAGGTTGCTTCCAAATGCTATTTAGATCCTTGAACACTGGGATGGCAGATCGCACAGGCTGCGAGGCGGCTCGCACTATGTCAGTTTTTTCTCGGATGTCTTGGCCAAAATATTTGCTTTAAAAAAAAATGAGGGAGTCACAGATGGTGACCAATTATAATGGGCAATTGGCAATAAGAGGATAGACTGACAGACATACGAGATCTTAAGCAAGATAATAACAGATATTATGCTTGTGTCCATAGAACTTCGGAACCTCAGGACCTCAGAAGAAGAAAAGAAGAAGACAGAAAGAAGGAAAGATGAAGACAACCATCATGCTCTACAGTTGGATCTTAGCGGGATCCCTCCAGTTGCACGTGGATGCTACCCCCCTGACCCCTACCACGCAGGCCCTGAATGTTTCCCACCCCTGCCATACACTAAACCCTAAGATAGTTACCGATACACCGACCTGGTGTGACAAGTTCATCACCTGGCATTCCCTATCCTACATTGTGGAATCACCATTAGTACTTGCGATACTCTGCTGTGTCATTCAGACTCTAAGACTGAGGAAATGGCAGAGGAAGGCCTCCTGCACTCGCACTCCGATATACACCCTTAGATCCCCTATTTTTGGACTTCAACAAACCCCCCAACCCCTTTAAGTGAATTAAAGTGCATCCGTTTGTTTTGTGTGTGTTTTGTTTGTTCCAATAATAAGAAATGTAAAACTCTGTGCTTGACTGCCAAGCCAGAGAGACCTGTGTTGCTGCTATTGGTACAGTTTAAAATGTTGTAAATTCTTTTGATTTGTTTGAGTAAAGATAGTTTAGTTAAGGAATGTTAGAGGTTCCAGTTTTTTTATTTTGTAATGCATGCCTGAATGTCATAGCACCCTGTAGAATTTTATAATGATGTATGTACATCAATAATTTAGGTAAAAGTTGCAATTCATAGGACAGAGCAGTGGAGAGCCTATCAAGTGCTTACAGGTGCCCAACATGGGAGGAGAACGAAGACAACGCGGTTATTTGATCCTTCACGCTTCGCGTTGAGGAGCACAAGGAGGGAGTGTAGCCATCTGGGATGGCCACTTCCAGAATACAAAATGGACATTTGCAAAGATTGCAGGGAAAAATGGACAATGTTAAGAAAGCAAGCAGGCACAGAGCCTGTCTGCATATTGGAGCCGTAGCTCCCAGACAAGACTGAAACTGTAGGCCCGTTAGCATATAGATGGCCCATCTCCGGGAACAAAGGGAGATACTTAAGTAACCAATCTGGCTCCAGACCTCGCGGCGCCAGTTCACCAAACCGAAAGCAGAAAACAAAGCAGGCCAACGGCCACCTAGGACATGCCCAGCCATCAGGGCACCCACCCCTTTATTGGTCAGGATCAATGCGAATAATCAAGATGCGGTACAATTAATTGGGGCCAAGTTCAAGGCCCGCCCAAAAGCGCGCAAAGCCCCCTTCAGGTATAAGAAGAAGGCCCCGAGAGAGAATCGCTCTCTTGGACTTGATTCTCACAGTGGAGAGACCCATCCACCAGCTGCAACAGAAGCAAGTAAGTCCAAGGTCAACGTTCGCTACCAAATGGACGACATTAGTTGTTTCTCCCCTACCACTTCGACCCCAGCAGCCTCAGAACCGAGCAACGGCCATTGTTCCTCTGACTGAGTGGGCGCCCGAAACTAAGTATAGGCTTTAGCAGTAGTGATAGTTTAGTCTGTAGTATTTTGTGCATGAGTAGATATTATTGTGTGTGTAAATAAATAGTATTGACTTTGAACTAAGTGGGCAGCACGGTAGCACAAGTGGATAGCACTGTGGCTTCACAGCGCCAGGGTCCCAGGTTCAATTCCCTGCTGGGTCACTGTCTGTGTGGAGTTTGCATGTTCTGTGTGGGTTTCCTCCGGGTGCTCCGGTTTCCTCCCACAGTCCAAAGATGTGCAGGTTGGGTGGATTGGCCATGCTAAATTGCCCGTAGTGTCCAAAAAGGTTTGGAGGGGTTATTGGGTTATGGGGATAGGGTGGAAGTGAGGACTTAATGTGGGTCGGTGCAGACTCGATGGGCCGAATGGCCTCCTTCTGCACTGTATGTTCTATGTAATCTATGTAACTGGTGTTTTGGCTCTTTGATCAGTATTCGGGTTTGAACCTTGTGGCGGTACCAAGAGGTACCTGGCGACTCTAGAGCAAACATAATTAGGATTAAGGAAGGCGACCATATTCAGAGCCAACCAAAGAGAGCAACACAACTTAACTACAAATCCTATCCATCCTCTCCCCAAGTCACAGTTTTGGTGGATTCAGTCTCCCACAGCATTCTTGTCCCTTCAGGAAGGTGTCTTAGAGACATGCGGGATGGGATTCTCCATTTCTGAAACTAAGTGTAGGATTCGTGCCAGCAAAACTGGCACCGAACCTGGATTGATTCAGCAACTGTGGAGGGGCTAGCACCGGCGCCACGTGGAACACAATCAATTCCAATTAAAAACGGTGAAGCATTCACCGGGTCGATGATTGATACTCGGGAGCCTGACAAGCTGCAGCCGCATATAAACATTTTACTCCCCACATGCAGCATCCCAGCCAACAAGATGGCACTGGTTGTGCTGGAGCGGCACAGACAGCTGATGGGTCGGCTGGGGCCAGAGAGCACTTAGGGGGGTGATCTACATGACCCGTGGCCTTAGGTTGACAGTGGGCTGTTAGTGGCATGCGCAGCTCCATGGCTGCCTTGCAGGCTGCGGCAATGGTGTTCTGTGCCTGTCCACCCCAACACCATAGTCCACCTCCTGGCCACCCACCATTACTCCCCCTGGCCCTGGCAGAAGCCGCCGGCCAGCGGCACAACTGTCAGCAAACTATGGTGATGTTGGACACTTTCTGTACTCTCTCAGCAGGCACGATGCCAGTTTCACGATTTTTAAAAGCAGAAGTGAACTGCGCCATCGGGAACTTGACCCATTGGAGGTGGAGCATTGCGGAGGCCCCAGAGAATATCGGGTTGAGCCCGCTAATGACATGCAAGCTTTGTTTACTGTACGTGCGTTCTGGACCGCATTGACGCCGCTGTTGAGGTGACGGCTTGCGATTTGGTGTCAAATCGGCACAAGCCGCTATTTAGCCAATGGAACTTATTCTCTGTCCAATCGCTTTTCCCGATTTCGGCGTCAGCCAACAGAGAATCCCGCCCAAGAGCTTTCTTTTGCATCTGGTAGGGCACTATCATCTCCAGAGTAAGACAGCACGAATGGAGCTGGAACAAAGGGTTGGCGGGAAAATCTGTAGCTGAACAATGGACTACCTTCAAAACAGGAAGAGTCCAGGAACAGTGAAGTTATATTTTCTTTAAAGGGAACGGCAGGACAAACCAATCCAGAGCTCCCAGAATGAAAAAGGAGATAGAGACTAAGAAACTAAGAAAAGTAAAAAAAAGTGTGGTGACTGGTGTCAGGTAGAAAATACAATTGAGAACCAAGAGAAATACAGAAGGTTCAGAGGGCGGTGAAAAAGCTCATTAGAGAGTCAAAGAGGAATTATGAGAAAAGACCGACAGCCAACATAAAGGGAAACCCCAAAGCGTTTTATAGACAATCTAAGCAAGTATAGTAAAAGAACACTCCAGATCAAAAAGGGAATTTACACGTGGAGGCATGGCTGCGGTATTAAGTGAATACTTTGCATTTGTTTTTACCTGGGAGGTGGATGCTACCCAGGACATGGTGACAGACGAGGAAACTCTGTCCCCAGAAGAGTTCAAAATTGATAAGGAGCAAGTGTTGAATAGACTGTCGGTATTGAAAGTACGAAGTCTTACGACACCAGGTTAAAGTCCAACAGGTTTGTTTCGATGTCACTAGCTTTCGGAGCGCTGCTCCTTCCTCAGGTGAGGAAGGAGCAGCGCTCCGAAAGCTAGTGACATCGAAACAAACCTGTTGGACTTTAACCTGGTGCCGTAAGACTTCGTACTGTGCTCACCCCAGTCCAACGCCGGCATCTCCACATCATGGTATTGAAAGTGACAAGGCGTTGGGACCGGATTAGATGCATCTAAGGATATTGAAAGAAGGGAGAGTGGAAATTAAAAGGGGTGGAGGCAGGCTCAATCGAGGCATTCAAGAGGGCATTAGATGATTAATTGAATAGAAAAAATGTGCAGAGCCATGTGGAGAAGGCAAGGGATGGCACGAAGCCAAGATTTTTGTTGGAAAGCCAGTACAGACATGATGAGCTAGCTGGCCTCCTTGGTCATTGCAACTGCCGTTAAAACATGTTCGCTCAAGTGCAACACGCTGGCGCAGTGGGTTAGCACTGTGGCCTCACAGCGCTGAGGTCCCAGGTTCAATCCCGACTCTGGGTCACTGTCCGGGTGGAGTTTGCACACTCTCCCCATGTTGGCCATGCTAAATAGCCCCCTAATTGGAAAAAAATGAATTGGGTACTCTAAATTTATTTTTAAAAAACATATTCATTCAATTACTAAATATTGTTTCAGGCTAAAATAAAAGTTGATGGCTTTAAGAATCGAGTCAAAATTCACAGTGGACTGCTGCACACCCTGCCTTAGGAGAATGTTGCCTGCTACTGGACCTGCTGCCTAAAGGAACTAACGTGAAGCTCGGTTCCTCTTCATGAGGGCCTGATGCTGCTCGATACTGGAAAAAATGGCATTTCCGTAACTCCCACGACTGGCCTCTCTGTGGGCCCTCGGGTTGGGGCAAAGGCAAGGACTGCTCACCAAGTACAGTCATCCTTACCTCACTCCAGTGTACCTCCTTCATATTGTCGTGTTGGGTGTTCTGATGCACAAATGATCCAACACGGCTGTAGATGGTACAACTCTGTTTTATTGTCTAATCAACGGTAACAACTAACTACTGGCTTGGGTACATGCCTCACCAGCTAACCTGTGGACCCAGCCCTATCACTATCTTAGTGAGGTACTCAGCACATGGTCTATGTCTGAGTGGCACACTGTGAGCTCTGTGCTCTGAGCTATCTCCTGGTAGAATGAGCGGGAAATGTGGTGTTCCCTGTTTTATAGTGTGTGTGCTCTCACTGGTGATTGGCTGCGATGTTATGTGTGTGCTGGTTGGTCCAACTGCCTGTCCATCAGTGGTGTGATTGCACCATGATATGCTGATGTGGATATCATGACAGTTATGACAAAATTTCTTGAGCTGGTATCTGCTTAACACTTGTTTATTAATACAATTCTAAACAGGTTACAGAGTAGGCATGTTGCGCCTCGGCATGATTCCAATTCTTCTCTCAAGAGCCGAACACATAAGACAATTAAGTGCTTACCAACCATCTCCCTTCACCATTGATTGACTTTGAAGTGGTCAGCTGTGAAATTAACAGTACTCAACTCTGCTTGAAGTGTTCCAGGAGCTGTCAATCAAAGCTTGATGTTTAGAAACATGGCGGTTGGTTTCACAGATGACGACTTCAAAGATACTGAATCATTAAGGGAGATGAATAAATCAATGCAGACAGTTGAGGGTGTATGGAAGCTGTCAATCGTAGTCTAGTAAAATCAATATCAAAAATAAATTAATGAATGGCTTGTAGATCAATGATCTCAGGGGATTTAAACCCATCTGACTGGTTTTCTCTTTCGAGGAACTGACAGGTGCTGCTTCCTCAGCCTGAGACAGCAGGTGTATTGCCCAGGTGAGTTTTAAAGCAATGATTTGTTTTCACTGCCTCTGTCTGGACTGCTCTCTAGCTTCCTAACAAGAGTCTCTCTTCTGCGGGGCTTCCTGATAGGAACCTCTCTTCTGGATGGTCTGTGGGGGGTCTCTTTATTTAGGAAGTCTCTGGGGGGGTTCCCTTTATTGAGGGGTCTCTGGGGATCTCTTTATTTGGGGGGTCACTATGGGGGGTCTTTTTATTTAGCAGTCTCTGTTTATTTAAGGGGTCTGTGGAGGGTCTCTTTAATTAAAGGGTCTCTGGTGGGGGTGGGGGGCTGTGGAGGGGTCTGGTGGGGATGGGGTGAGCAGGTCTTGCATTGTGGGGGGAGAGTGGCCCTCTGATGGACTTTGGGGGAAACTCCCTTAAAGAGGTACCCACTTAGCCCACAGTGAGTTCCATGGCATCAAATGCACGCCTGACATGACCAGCACCAATTCTCGCCCACGCGATTCCCAGCTCAGAAGACCAGAGAATCGGGCAGGCCCAGAGAATATGGTGCCCGGCCCAGTAATTGGAAGCAAATGGGTCTCAATGACCCAATTGCATCCTCCTGCTGGTGCGGGGCGCGAACCTTGATCCTGTCACCAGCGGGAGGCGGGAGCTTTGGAAACAGGTCGGCACCCGGTGCCAATCCCGTTTTTTCCGCGACACTGGATTCTCTGGTTCATCAGGAACTCTGCTACCGGTGGCGTGAGGTGGAGAATCCACCCTCTCATATTCCAGAAACCCTGGGTCTGCTCGTTAGATGCAGGAACATCAAGATGCAGACATCAAATTGGGATATTCTGCTTCTGTACAACTGGAGGGGAAAGACCTTCTGCAGCATTGCTGGGGCTGTGGGGATGGCCTTTACCATTGGCAGGTTCCACTTTGGGCCTTGGATAGTCCATCCCAAGAAAGCCTTAAGGAGGCTGCCTGCTTGTAGCTGATAGCCTCCAGATTCCCGTGTGATGAGGGGGCATTTCTGCTGCTGGCAGTTTGTGAAAATTACCCAGCCATTCCACCGCTGGAAACCCCCCGGCAATGGGTGCCAAAGCAGCATTCTGGCACTTCGCATGCCCCCCACCACCTGGCCCATCATCAGGTGTTGGGGGTCAGGTTCAAATTCCAACCTTGACCTCTGACACGCAAAGAGAACAGGACCACCAACAGACACTTGGCCTCAATAGGACTCAACGTTGCCTGCTATTTGTTTTCTAAGGCTGCGCAATGTAGGCTTCTGTGAAGCAATGCAAAACGTAGGCACCACAGGCAGAGTGCTGAGTAAAGACTTGGAATGTGACCTAACCTGTCAACGAAGCTTCAGGCATGGACTGCAGCCCCCTGTGCACTGATGAATGATGGAGCTGCAGGCTCTGCGAGAGGCCATGGGTGACAGTGACAGCCCGGAGATTGGCAGCAGCAGTTTGGAGGTCAGGAGCGAGCGATGGTGGGGCACAGTTTGTTTTCACAAGATCAATAAGAGTTTGAGAGGATCAGGAGAAAACGCAAAGTAGAAAAAAAATTTAGGAAACGTATCGGAGACTACTTACACGGCCTAGTATAATTGCTGGTGTTCGAACCTTTTGAATTAATTTAGATCACAGAGCAACCGGCGGTAAAACAAGATAAATTGTGTACGTACTTCTGTACATTTGTAGCCATTGCAGAATTTTGAAGGGTACAGCCAAATCATACTCTTGTTCAATGAGAATCCATACAGAAGCAGAATATCCCAAGTTGATGTCTGTCTCTTCATGTTATACATCCAACTAGCAGACCCAAGATTCCTGGAAGATGAGGTTTAAAGTGTTTAGCAGACTCTCTGCAATTGTACAGGAGCTGTAATGTTCCAGTGTTAAAACTGCTGAAATAGGAGATGCTGCTTTACTTTTTCAGGAGTATTGCTTTAATACACAATTAAACTAGTCCCTCGCTCCCTTCTGTCACGTTTGCAGGCTACTTCTCCTTGACAGATATTTTCATGTTGCCGGCTGCTTCTGCTATTCTGCTGTAACCTTTCATACCTCCTCTGGTCTCGTCCTTTGCTTTTATCCTTGCCTTATTATCACCTCTTTCTGCTTTGCACCATCCCCACTCTCGTCATTTAAGCAGTCTTCCGCCCTATCACAGTCCTGTTTTTTGTTCTTTTGCTACCCGGTTTTTTTCCCCCTGACTTTATACCTGATTAAAATATGTTCATCTTTAACATCTTTGATTTCTGATGAAAAAATCAACTCTGCTTCTCTCCCCACAGGTGCTGCTTGACCTGCTGAATATTTCCCACCTTTTTCGCTCTTTTCTGATCTTAAGGATAGGTATTCTCCAAAGTGGAATGATTAAGAAAGAAGCAGGTGAGAAAAGTAAATATGGGTCCCTAACAGGCTGCGACAGGAGAAATTCAGAATAAAGAATAAAATGCAGAATAAATAAATGCCAGAAACATTATTTTGTGCCTGTCTTCACAGTAAAAGACGTAAATAACAGCAGAAATCAGGAATCACGCCGGGCGCCGATCGGTTTCTGATCTAACCGGCCTGCTCTCATTGGAGAGGTCAGGACCCTCCCACACCGTGGTGAGAAACCAATAATCACCAATTAAGAGCAATCTCCATCCCATTAACGGGTCGGATCTCCTATTGAACAGCCTCCCGTGATCTAACCGCCTCCCCACTGAACGGCCACGCAGGCGCCGTTCAGTTCACCTATTTAAAAACCTGAAGCTGGTAGAGTAGCTGTGTGGTGATCCGAGGAGGGACGTAGCCATCATCGAAATCGGGCAGTCAGCCCGGGGCACTGGGCCGCTCTCCCAGTGTGTGGGGGGGGTGGTGGGTGGGGGAGGCTCCGGTGGGGGGAGCTCAGTCGGTGGGGTGGTGGGCTGCCATCGTTGGGGGGCCGCCCCAGAGCTGGGAGGTGTGCTGCGCCCGTGGGTTCGGCATGTAACCCCACCCCCACCCACCCCCCCCGGATAGTGTATACCCATAACGGGGGGGAGCTCAAGCTGCTGCCTGTCCGTTCCAACGCCCATGGTAATATGGTGATGGTCACTTTAACTCCCACTGACTGTGGTCGCTGCCAGCTGCACAGCTGAAGGCTATTGCTAATGGGGATTTGGCAATTCTAGTCATTCGAACACCTCACAGCTCCCAAGTGGATTCCCATTGGTACATGTGCACGGTCACAAGTGGCTGCTACTGCCTAGCATCCCAATCAGACTGAGAGGCCTGGACACATTGCCTGAACTCTGGAAGCATTAACGCCACAGAAGCAGCAGCCAACTTTCCAACCCCCAGGAGCTGGACCACAGCACTGCGAACATCCGCGCCACCAGAGAGTGGGTGTGTGGACGGGGAAAGAACGAGAGCCCGGTCCAGGTAACATTTCCAACAGGTGTCTGGGGTCCGGGTCTGTGGTCTGGGACCCAGTGCCCAGGGGACCCTGCTGCAGCTGTGGGTGCATGTGCAGCACAGGTTGGATGGCACCCTGAGGGTTGGCAGGAGGTGTGAGAGTGGGGGACGCCTGGGGGATCAGAGGGTCTCGGGCTGGGTCTGTTAGTCGGTCTCATACCCTCTCCAAATCCTTACAGATATCACATTGTGGATGATATTGTGAACCTTGCGGAAGCTGCCATCGCAGTGCCGGTGGCTGGCGGCTTACTCCGGAGAAGTCAGTGGCAGCAGCTTCGACAAAGGCTCGGGGCCAAGGCAGGCGTCTGTCCCACACTCTGAGGACCCGGCCGGGGAGGGACCCAGAGGGAGAGGCCAGTGATGGTCCAAGGTGTACAGGCGTCGCTGGTCTTTCAAACAAATGATGGAAAGCATGTGCCGCAAGAGGCTCCGCCTCAAGAAGGGGACGGCGCAGTACCTGCGCCATGTCCTTGCGGACTTGGCGCCCACATAGAGGAGGAGGATACCGCTCCCGGTGGCCATCAATGTCACCGCAGCCCTGAACCTCTACGCTTCAGTAAAAGTCCAGGGCTCAAGCAGGGACCTGTGTGTCATATCCCAGCCTATAACTCGTGCGTCCATGAAGTCACGGATACCCTGTTTGCCCGTTCAGCCGCCAACATAAACTTTGACCTGGACCAAGCACAACAAGATTCCCGGGCAGCTGGATTCTCCGCCATTGCTGGGACACTGATGCGGAGAGCTGATATAATGAGCCCATGTGACTACCCGGGCTGTCATTGAGCAGTGCGTCAGACTGCTGAAAATGCTCGACTGCTCTGGTGGAGAACTGCAGCACACCTCCCGGAGGGTTGCCGGCTTTGTGGTGGTCTGCTGTGTCCTCCACAACCTGGCACAGCAGCAGAGCGATGTGCTGGAGGAAGAATATGAGGCTACGCCCAAGGAGAAAGACAAGGAGGACCTGGACCAGAAAGGGCTGGAGACGAGCCCGGGTAGGAGCCGGGGGACCAGACGAAGAATGGAGGGCAGGTGGCAAGAGGCCCTCATCCTTGCCCGCTTCACATCAGACGTGGCTTTGTCTGCCGTGCCCCCTCCCGGCCGCACCCCCCAGCAATTTCTCCATCCAGCCAGCCATCACCTACACCCCCCCCCCCCCCCCCCACCCCCATTGCCCTGTTCCACCCTCCCAGAGTCCATGTTACATCACTCCAGATTGGGCCTGTTCAGCAGGTCAATCTACAAGGCAAGAGGGTGATGACAACCCGCTGTGAGCTGAGCTCTGATGCTCCTCAATCTATGCCTGACACCCGTCTGTCTGCTGAGTGCGTGCTCACACCCATCACCTGCAGGTGGTAATGTCTTGGGAGAGGGGCATGGGGTGGGGGAAAGCGCAGGTCCCGTAACAGGGAGCCCAGTATGCGGGCCAGGGGATGGAGGGGAGCAAAGGGGAGAGGGAGGTGCAGATTGGCCTACAGTGCGGAATGAGGTGGCAGAGGCTTCACATGTCTCGGGTGCAACGTCTGTTTAATGGTGTAGAAGTACAATAGTAATGCCAACTGTCCCTACCTACCAATCATGCTGCCCCCTCCCCCCTCCAGTGCCCTCTCAGTGATCCTCAATTTTCCTAACCCTCCGAGCTCTAACGCTCCATCAAGGTGTTTCCCCAGGATGCACATCAGAGGTGCAGGATGCCTGCTGCTGATCACATCCTGTGGTTTTTGATGCCCCTCTCGGATGTCCTCTGGAGGGCTTGGGGTTGGAGGGTCCCTGCCGACTTGTCGGTGGCACGTGCCTTGTCGTGCCACCCTGTTCCGCACACTGATCCCGAGGTGCGTTGTTGTTGGGAGGCGGGGGGGGCGGGGGAGCTGGTTCCGGGTGGGCTGGTGACCGCCATCATCTCCGGATAGGGGGTCTCCGGGTCGGCCTCCAGCACTCCCTCCTCCAGATCAGTGCCAGAACGGCCCTGGGGGTCACCTTGGGATGGAGGGGCAACTGGATTGGGATCCGGGTGTCCCTGCGTCATCTGGCTCTGCCAGTCCTGGCGGTTCCCCAGTGTCTGCACCATGGTATTGATTCCCTCAGTGATGCTCCTCTGTGAGCACTTCGCCAATATCCACCTGCATCTGGGACACAGTAGTCAGCGACCGGGAAACGCTCAGGAGTAACTCAGCGATGCCCCCCTGAGACTGGGACATGCACTGCAGTGCATCGGCAATGCCTACCTGGGACTGGGACATGCTCCGCAGCACCTCGGAAAGATCCACCTGCATCTGGGTCACGTCCCCCAATGACTCAGACATGCTGTCACGGCCCTCAGCCATGACCGTCACTGATTAAGCGATGCCTTGGACACCACTACACATGGTGCTGAGGTCATGCTCCAGGCCCTCCACTGCAATTGCCACCCTAGTAATGTTGGCCTTGGTACCACGCATTGCCGGCACTATCTCCCACGCCCGTAGTCTTTGGGACTCCTCCAATTGCTCATGGACACATTGGATTGTCACTGACATCCTCTTCTGAATTTCAGAGCCGCACCCTATCGACTGATCTGAAGCCTGGTCAGTAAAGAGTAGATCATTTTGGAACAAAGAACAAAGAAAATTACAGCACAGGAATAGGTCCTTCGGCCCTCCCACCCTGCGCCAATCCAGATCCTTTATCTAAACCTGTCTTCTATTTTCCAAGGATCTACTTCCCTCTGTTCCCCGCCCATTCATATATCTGTCTAGATGCATCTTAAATGATGCTATAATGCCCGCCTCTACCACCTCCACTGGCAAAGCGTTCCAGGCACCCACCACCCTCTGCGTAAAAAGCTTTCCACGCACATCTCCCTTAAACTTTCCCCCTCTCACCTTGAAATCGTGACCCCTTGTAATTGACACCCCCACTCTTGGAAAAAGCTTGTTGCGATCCACCCTGTCCATACCTCTCATAATTTTGTAGACCTCAATCAGGTCCCCCCTCAACCTCCGTCTTTCCAACGAAAACAATCCTAATCTACTCAATCTTTCTTCATAGCTAGCACCCTCCATACCAGGCAGCATCGTGGTGAACCTCCTCTGCACCATCTCTAAAGCATCCACATCCTTCTGGTAATGTGGCAACCAGAACTGCACGCAGTATTCCAAATGTGGCCTAACCAAAGTCCTATACAACTGTAACATGACCTGCCGACTCTTGTACTCAATACCCCGTCCGATGAAGGCAAGCATGCTGTATGCCTTCTTGACCACTCTATTGACCTGCGTTGCCATCTTCAGGATACAATAGACCGGAACTCCCAGACCTCTCTGTACATCAATTTTCCCCAGGACTCTTCCATTAACTGTATAGTCCACTCTTGAATTAGATCTTCCAAAATGCATCACCTCGCATTTGCCTGGATTGAACTCCATCTGCCATTTCTCTGCCCAACTCTCCAATCTATCTATATTTTGCTGTATTCTCTGACAGTCCTCCTCGCTATCTGCAACTTCACCAATCTTAGCATCACCTGCAAATTTGCTAATCAGACCACCTATACCTTCGTCCAGATCATTTATGTATATCACAAACAACAGTGGTCCGAGCACGGATCCCTGGGGAACACCACTGGTCAGCTTTCTCCATTTTGAGACACTCCCTTCCACCACTACTCTCTGTCTCCTGTTGCCCAGCCAGTTCTTTATCCATCTAGCTAGTACACCCTGAACCCCATACAACTTCACTTTTTCCATCAACCTGCCATGGGAAACTTTATCAAACGCCTTACTGAAGTCCATGTGTATGACATCTACAGCCCTTCCCTCATCAATTAACTTTGTCACTTCCTCAAAAATTCTATTAGGTTTGTAAGACATGACCTTCCCTGCACAAAACCATGCTGCCTATCACTGATAAGTCTATTTTCTTCCAAATGTGAATAGATCCTATCCCTCAGTATCTTCTCCAACAGTTTGCCTACCACTGACGTCAAGCTCACAGGTCTATAATTCCCTGGATTATCCCTGCTGCCCGACTTAAACAAAGGGACATCATTAGCAATTCTCCAGTCCTCCAGGACCTCACCCGTGCTCAAGGATGCTGCAAAGATAAGGCCCCAGCTATTTCGTCCCTCGCTTCCTTCAGTAACCTAGGATAGATCCGATCCGGACCTGGAGACTTGTCCACCTTAATGCCTTTTAGAATACCCAAAACTTCCCCCTTCCTTATGCAGACTTGACCTAGAGTATTTAAACATCCATCCCTAGCCTCAACAGCCGTCATGTCCCTCTCCTTGGTGAATACCGATGCAAAGTACTCATTAAGAATCTCACCCATTTCCTCTGACTCCACGCATAAATTCCCTCTTTTGTCTTTGAGTGGGCCAATCCTTTCTCTAGTTACCCTCTTGCTCCTTATATACGAATAAAAGGCTTTGGGATTTTCATGAACCCTGTTAGCCAAAGATATTTCATGACTCCTTTTAGCCCTCTTTATTGCCGTTTGAGATTGTCCTACTTTCCTGATATTCCTCCAAAACTTCATCAGTTTTAAGTCGCCTCGATCTTATGTATGCTTCCTTTTTATCTTAGCTAGTCTCACAATTCCACCTGTCATCCATGGTTCCCTAATCTTGCCATTTCTATCCCTCATTTTCACAGGGACATGTCTGTCCTGCACTCCAATCAACCTTTCCTTAAAAGACTCCCACATTTCAAATGTGGATTTACCTTTAAACAGCTGCTCCCAATCCACATTCCCTAGCTCCTGCCGAATTTTGTTATACTTGGCCTTTCCCCAATTTAGCACTCTTCCTTGAGGACCACTCTCGTCTTTGCCCATGAGTTTTCTAAAACTTACGGAATTGTGATCGCTATTCCCAAAGTAATCACCGACTGAAACTTCAACCACCTGGCCGGGATCATTCCCCAATACCAGGTCCAGTATGGCCCCTTCCCGAGTTGGACTATTTACATACTGCTCTAAAAAACTCTCCTGGATGCTCCTTACAAATGCTCCATCTACACCTCCAACGCTACATGAGTCCCATTCAATGTAGGGGAAGTTAAAATCTCCCATCACGACCACCCTATTGCTCCTACATTTTTCTATAATTTGTCTACATATTTGTACCTCTACTTCACGCTCGCTTTTGGGAGGCCTGTAGTAAAGTCCCAACAATGTTACTGCACCCTTCCTATTTCTTAGCTCTACCCATATTGCCTCAGTGCTCGAATCCTCCATCGTGCCCTCCTTAATCACAGCTGTGATATCATCTCTGACCATAATGCAACTCCTCCATCCCATTTACCTCCCTCTCTATCCCTCCTGAAGCATCTATACCCTGGGATATTTAGTTGCCAGTCTTGCCCTTCCCTCAACCAAGTCTCAGTAATACCAATAACATCATATTCCCAGGTACTAATCCAAGCCCTAAGTTCATCTGCCTGACCTGCTGGAGTGTGATGATGAAAAAGTTCTTCACTTTGAGGGCTGTGAATTTCTGGAATTCTCTGCCCCAAGTAGCAGGGGCCCAGTTATTCAGTATATTCAAGATGCTATTGATAGATTTTTGGACTTGAGGGCATCGAGGGATAGGACGGGAAAATAGAGTTGAGATGGAGACTCAACCGTGATCATGTTGAATGGCAGAGCAGGTTCAAGGGGCAGTATTACCAACTTCTGCTCCTATTCCTTATGTTCAATTGGGAATGAGACTAAAATACAGGTTCCAGATGAATTACAACTTCAAACCGCCCAAGCCTGGTTTCATAAGTTTCCAATGTCAGCCAAGCCCTTTTCTACACTAAAATATTACCAATTTTTTAATCTTACACAATAAGAAGAGAATTGTACCTTGATGACAGTAGAAGTGTGATGATGCATCAATATGTAAAAATAGTTTATAGTGATTCGAACTCTTAGAATCCCTATAGCACAGGACGAGGCCATTTGGCCCATTTTGTCTGCTCCAACCCTCTGAAAGAGCACCCTACCTAGGCTCACTCCGTCATCCTATCCCCATAACCCCACGCATTGATCATGGCCAATCCACTTAACATAAGAACATATGAACTAGGAACAGGAGTAGGCCACCTGGCCCCTCGAGCCTGCTCCGCCATTCAATGAGATCATGGCTGACCTTTGTGGACTCAGCTCCACTCTCCGGCCCGAACACCATATTCCCAAATCCCTTTATTCTTTAGAAAGGTATCTATCTTTTTCTTAAAAACGTTTAAAGATGGAGCCTCAATTGCTTCACTGGGGAAGGAATTCCAGAGATTCGCAACCCTTTGGGTGAAGAAGTTCCTCCTAAACTCGGTCCTAAATCTACTTCCCCTAGTTCCTATGCCCCCTAGTTCTGCTTTCCCCGACCAGTGGAAACAACCTGCCCGCATCTATCCTATCTATTCCCTTCATAATTTTATATGTTTCAATAAGATCCCCCCGCATCCTTCTAAACTCCAATGAGTACAGTCCCAGTCTACTGAACCTCTCGTCATAACCTAATCCCCTCAACTCTGGGATCAACCTAGTGAATCTCCTCTGCACTCCCTCCAGTGCCAATATGTCCTTTCTCAGGTAAGGAGACCAAAACTGAACACAATACTCCAGATGTGGCCTCACCAACACCCTATACAATTGCAGCATAACCTCCCTAGTCTTGAACTCCACCCCTCTAGCAATGAAAGACAAAACTCGATTAGCCTTCTTAATCACCTGTTGCACCTGCACACCAACATTTTGCGACTCGTGTACCAGCACACCCAGGTCCCTCTGCACAGCAGCATGTTTTAACATCTTACCGTTTAAATAATAATCCATTCTGCTGTTATTCCTCCCAAAATGGATAGCCTCACACTTGGCAACATTGAATTCCATCTGCCAGACCCTAGCCCATTCACCTAACCTATCCAAATCCTTCTGCAGACTTCCGGTATCCTCTGCACTTTTTGCTTTACCACTCCTCTTAGTGTCATCTGCAAACTTTGCCATATTGCACTTGGTCCCCAACTCCAAATCATCTATGTAAATTGTGAACAACTGCGGGCCCACCACTGATCCTTGAGGGACCCCACTAGTTACAGGTTGCCAGCCAGAGAAACACCCATTTATCCCCACTCTCTGCTGTCTGTTAGTTAACCAATCCTCTACCCATGCTACCACTTTACCCTCAATGCCATGCATCTTTAGTTTATGCAACAACCTTTTGTGTGGCACCTTGTCAAAAGCGTTCTGGAAATCCAGATATACCACATCCATTGGCTAACCTGCACATCTTTGGACACCAAGGACAATTTAGCATGGCCAATCCACCTAATCTGCACAACTTTGGACTCAGTAAGAAGTCTTACAACACCAGGTTAAAGTCCAACAGGTTTGTTTAGAATCAATAGCTTTCGGAGCGCAGCTCCTTCCTCAGGTGATTCAAGCATAGAGCTGCGAGAAAGATAGGCATGGATTTGGGAGTTGAAAAAACATTCAAGGGGCGGCATTCTCCGTTTCTGAGACTAAGTGTTGACACCGTGCAGAATCATGGACAGCAAAACCAGTGCCGAACCTGGATCAATTCAGAGACTGTGGAGCGACTAGCACCAGCGTCACGTGGAACTTAATCGATTCCAATGAAAAATGTTGTGGGATTCGCCGGGTCCGTGACTGACACTCGGGAGACTGACAAGTTGCAGCCGCATATACACATTACAATCCCCACACACACACATCCCAGCCAACAAGATGGCACTGGTTGTGCTGGAGTGTGTCCATACAGCAGATGGGTCGGCTGGGACCAGAGGGCACCTAAGGGGTGGCCTGGGGGGTCACCTATACGACCCGTGGCCCTAAATTCACAGTGGGCTGTTAGTGACGTGCGCAGCTGCATGGCTGCCTTCTGGCTGTGGCAATGGTGTTCCATAATCATTCACCCCCACCCCACAGCCCACTTCCTGGCCACTCCCCGCGACTCACCCCGGTCCTGGCAGAACCTCCCCCACAGCCAGCAGCACAACTGTCATCAAACTATGACGATGTTGGACATTCTCCATACCCCCTCTCTCTCCCTCAGCAGCCACAACGCCGGTTTCACGATTTTTAAAAGCACAAGTGAACCTCACCATCGAGAACTCGGCCCATTGAAGGCAGAGCATCGCAGACACCCCGAAAAATACCGGGTCAGGCCCGCTAATGGTATGCAAACAGTATTTACTCTACGTGCATACTGGGCCGCATTGATGCCGCTGTCGAGGTGGCGGAGAATTGTTATTTGGTGTCAAATCGGTGCCCACCACGATTTTAACGTCGGAATCTATTCTCCGCCCAATCACATTTCGCGATTTCGATGTCAGTCAACAGAGAATCGCGCCCAAGGTCTTAGAGAGGAAAGGGAGGTTGGAAATGAGGTAGCACAGTGTAAGGACAGAAGAGGGGACATCTAGGTTAAAGCGTTTGAGGCGTGGAGTGATGACAGCATGATTAAAGTGGAGAGGGACATTGCATTATGGGAATGTTCCATTAAGAATATCAACTAATATGGAGACTGGGAGGGTGCTTTTGTCAGATGCATTGACTGGTAATAAAATATTGGATTAGCTTTCTTTATGACCAAGGCTTCCCAGCTCCCAGGCGATGGGCTGGGAGATGAGCAAATCCCGGGGATGGATGGCTCCGTGGCACGATACGGCCACCAGGGAATTTTGCCAGTGGCAGGACTGGATGTGAATTAGCTGCTCAATTCAAGAAGACGGGCAGAAAATTAGCATAATTAAATGCCCAATTCGGATCCATTTTATGGCACATTGCCCCCCCCGCCACATGGGGAGACCACCAGTTAAATGGTGGTGGCCCCTGAGCGGCAGCCAGCTGGACCCTCAGAGACCTCAGAAAGGGAAGACAGCCCCAACGATCTCTGTGAGGGGTTTCCCCTTTGACCCTTTTTTTTAAACAGTGCCTAACATCACCAGCCTGCCTCCGCAGTGACTACTTCCATTGGTGGCGCTGCTGAGGCTAGAGTTTCTGAGCTTCCATTTTGCCCTGCTGTCCTTAACTGGACAGTGGACCCATAGGTGCACAATTTCCACTATGGTAAAATTGCCGAGCTGGTCATGCTGCTGGCAATTCGGACCCGCTTTTCGCAGTGACATCAGGGTCCTCAGGTCCGTGTTAAAATTCAGGCCAGTTACCCAGTTGCATTGAGACAAGGTCCTATAAACCAAACATTAGCATGTTTCTTTTTTTATGTGGCTGTGACGATCAAGGGGCTGTTTAATCAGACCATCCAGACACTATAAAATTGGCAGACATCTGTAAACAAGGACATGGGTTGGCTGCTGTGCAAATGGTTATCGGTGTAAGGTGAAAGACTGCGGGTGAGATCAATTGTGCCATGGCTAAATCAACACAGGGTGAGTGCCAATTAATCAACTCTACCTTAACCTCTTTAATCGACTGGCAGAATTTGAAGAATCTATATCTAGTGGGAGAAAGGGATCTCATCTGGGCTATCAATTGAGACTGCAGCAATACTTAGTGAGGCTCCTTCAGCTTGGTGCAAACCAAAACTGACTTTGCAGTTGCCAAATATAAGCCGGCCTCAGATTCTTGTTTCTCACTTGGCTGGGTTAGTACCTGTTAACTCGAGTGGGCTCGAATTTCTATTGGCTGTGAGAAACATGAGCAGGAGTTAATTGGAAATGAAAGGTTAAATGGTGATTCCCATTGAAATGCTGTGCCATTTCTGCGATGGAAATAAGGTGAACATTAAGGTTAATAATGGCTTTTGCAGCAACATTATAAGTCATAGGAAGTGTGTGGGATTGTTTGTGTTTGCATTTGAATGCTAGGGAAATTGTCTCTACTTATTCACACTGTAAGGCATTTATGATTAAGTACATGGTGGTTTTGAAAGCTCTATGCCAGAGCAATATTGGGGACTTGTCATACATTATACACACAGATGAATTATGTGCAGCAGTTCTTCATAGTAAATTTATTGCTTGGTTAATTATTGTTGAATATACATCCATTGCACCATTACGCATATTAACAATTAAATTTGTGAGTGTGGAACAAATTAGAAACCCGATTGGCACTTTCGAAATCTGACTATTGGGTTTTATTACCAGGAAATGGAAACAATTAACGTTCTTTCCTCATTATGATAAATCATGTTGATGTCTTTATCCCTCTGTCAATTAATCCAGTTTGCTGTATCTATACACAGTCTGTGTATAGTACTATTATTGAAAGAGGTCATTAAATTATAAGATTACTGCAGGAAAATGCGAGCACCAATCCTGGCATTTGCAGCTATTTTGCAGCTTTTATCTCACTGAGACAAAAACAAACCCAATTTCCTGCATTCTTAAACTGTATTCACTCTTTTTTATCCCTTCATGGGATTATTGCCCATCCTAATTGCCGTTGAACTGAGTGGCTTGCTCAGCCATTTCTCAGAGAAATTTAAGAGTGAACCACATGTGGGCCAGACCAGGTCCCCTTCTGTAAAGGAGGTCAGTGAACCAGGTCGGTTTTTCCGACAATCGACAATGGTTTCATGGTCGTCATTATACTTTTAATTCCTGACTTTTATTGAATTCAAATTTCACCATCTGCCATGATTTGAGGGCAAATCCACGTCTGACATGAGAGAGACTTTTAAAGGCCAGTTGATTGAAGTGCAGGAAAGGCATGTCCCCGCAAAACTGAAGGATAGAAATGGTAGGATTTGGGAACCATGGATGACAAGGGAAATTGCAAGCTTAGTCAGAATGAAAAAGGAAGCACACAATAGGTCTAGGCATCTAAAGCCATTGAGGAGTGCAGTGAAGGTAGGAAGGAACTTAAACGTGGAATTAGGAGAGCTAAAAGGGGCCATGAAATATCTTTAGCAAACATGGTCAAGGAGAATCCATCTTTTTATGCATACATTAGGAGCAAAAGTGTAGCAAGAGAAAGAGTAGGCCCACTTAAGGACAATGGAGGGGAGTTATGCATGGAACCACAAGAGCCTGACACGGCCACCTGGGCATCATCCTACCAGTGTCAGCCCGGCAGGGTGGCACTGCCAGGCTGCCAGGCTGGCAGTGCCAAGGTTCCTGGGTAACAGTGGGAGTGCTAGGGTACCACCCTTCCCAGAGCCTGACCACCCGGGGGGCTCCAATGGCCTGGAAGATCCCCCCCCCCCCCCAGGTGCCTGTGGACCAGTGCTAAACTGCATCATGGCGAGGTTTCCCAGGTGTGGGCTTTCACTCCCGTGCCTCGTGAGAATCAGGGACTGACATATTTAAATTAGGGTGGCACGGTGTCACAGTGGTTAGCACTGCTGCATCACAGCTCCAGAGACCCGGGTTCAATTCCGGCCTCAGGTGACTGTCTGTACGGAGTTTGCACTTTCTCCCCGTGTCTGCATGGGTTCCTCCTGGTGCTCCGAGTTTCCTCCCACAGTCCAAAGATGTGCAGGTTAGGTGGAATGGCCATGCTAAACTGCCCTTTAGTGTCCAAACGATTTGGTGGGGTTAATGGGTTATGGGGACAGAGTAGAGGCATGGGCTTAAGTTGGGCGCTCTTTCCAAGGGCTAGTGCAGACTTGATGGGCCAAATGGCCTCCCTCTGCACTGTATATTCTATGTTTCTATGATTCTATGAGTGAGTAAAATCCTTAATGAGTACTTTGTATCGGTATTCACCAGGGAGAAGGACATGACGGATGTTAAGGTCAGGATTAGGTGTGTGAACTCTCTTGAGAGCATCAATATATCAAAGGAAAAAGTGTTGACTATCTTAAATTGCATTAAGGTAGACAGGTCCCCAGGGCCGGATGGGATCTATATCTGGTTATTGTGGGAGGCAAGGAGAGAAATAGCTGGAGCCTTGACAGTTATCTTCACATCTTCTTTGACCACAGGTGAGGTTCCAGAGTACTGGAGAATAGCCAATGTTATTCCCTTATTTAAGAAAGGAAACAGGGACAATCCAGCAAATTATTGACCGGTGAGCCTGACGTCAGTGGTGGGGAATCTTTTGGAAAAGATACTGAGGGACAGGATGTATGCACATTTGGAGGAAAACTGACAGGCAGCATGGTTTTGTACAGGCAAGGTCATGGGCGAGATTTTCTAAAAATGGGGCTATGTCCCCACGCTGGCGGGATAACCAGTGCCAACGACTCTGGCGTCAACTGTCCCCGAAAGTGAGGAATTCTCACCTTTCGATGGGGCTAGGTTGCCACCGGAGTCGTCCCTGCAGCTCCAGCCGGCACCGAAGGGCTGCCGTGAGTTCACGCATGCGCGGACCGGCCGGCGTGATCTCGCGCATGTGCGGACCAGTCAGCGTATTTCCACACATGCACAGAATGGCCGGCGTATTTCCGCGCATGCGCGGGGGTTCCCTTCTCCGCGCCGCCCCCCCGGGCAATATGGCGGAGCCCTACAGGGGCCCGGCGCGGAGGAAAGAAGGCCCCCACGGAACCAGCCCGCCTGCAGATCGGTAGGCCCCAATCGCGGGCCAGGCCACCGTGGGGGCCCACCCTGGTGTCGGATCCCCCGCCCCCCCCCCCTCCCCAGGACGGCTCCTGCACAATTACCTGCCAGGTCCCGCCGTGTGTGAGCTGAGTAATTCATGCCGGCGGGACTGGGCAAAACTTGATGGCCATTCGGCCATTCAGGGCTCGGAGAATCGCCGGAGGGGCTGCTGTCAACGGCCCCCGCCCGGCGTGGCAGGAATCCCGCCGCCGCCTGGAAAACGGCGCCAGAGAATAGGGAAGCCGGCGGCGGGGCGGGATTTGCACCTCTCCCTGCGGATTCTCCGACCCAGCGCAGGGTCGGTGAATCCCGGCCCATGTCTCACCAACTTGATTGAGTTTTTTGAAGAGGTGACAAAGAAAATTGATGAGGGACGTGCTGTGGATGTAGTTTATATGGACTTTAGTAAGGTATTTGACAAGGTCCCACATGGCAGACTGGTACAAAAACTAAAATCACATGGGATTCAAGGTGGGCTGGCTAGATGGATACAGAACTGGCTTGATTATAGGAGACAGAGAATAGCGGTGGAAGGGTGTTTTTCTGAATGGAGATCTGTAGCTAGTGGCATTCGTAGGGATTAGTGCTGGGACCTCAGTTGTTTGTTGTATATATAAAATAATCTGGAGGCAAATGTGGGTGGTCTGATTAGTAAATTTGCAGATTACACAAAGATTGGCAGAGTTGCTAATCATGTCGAGGATTGTCAGAGAATACAACAGGATATAGGATTGGCAGAGGATACAACAGAAATGGCAGATGGCGTTTAATCTGGACATATCAGACTATGAAAATGACTGGAATCGTCACTGCTGCCCTCAACTGTTCTGTCTGCAATTCATTTCTGAATAGATCTGCATTTCTGAATTGAGACATGCAGCATCAACGAATGTGACTCCCAGACTGAGCTCAAACAGCTCTTGAGTGTTGTTGGAGATTCACTCATCCAGGCAAGGTAAGAGTATTCCATCCAGAATTCATAATCCTGACTTGTGCTTTTAGAGAGTTTATGATGCACTTGAGGGAGTCAGGAGGTGAGTTACTTGTAATGTTCTTGTCGGATAGCCTGATTTATATTACAAAAACACTTGTAGCTAAAGCTATAAACAATTTATTAACATTAACTGTGGGTAAACTATATACAAAACAACAGATGAACAACAGTAAGATCATGCACAAGCAACGTCTCTCCAATGTCCTCCAGCCAGTCTGAGGAGTCATCTGCCTCTAACATTCACTTATATAACTAATGAGACTCCTAGTGGTCAGTCAGTGAATTACAACACACCCATAATATCACTACATTACTTGCTGCAGAATTATATGTGCCCTGGTTCTAGCAATCTCTGCCAAGGGAAACAATTTTATCCTGTCCACTCTACCTCTTCCCTTCATAATTTTGTACACCTCAATTAAGTCACCCCTCAGCCTTGTTTGCACCAAGGAAAATAATCCCAATCTATCCAAACTCTCCTCGTAGCTACACTTTTCTAGCCCTGGAAATATTCTTGTAAACCTCCTCTGCACTATCTCCAGACCAATTATGTCCTTCCTGTAATGTGGTCACCAGAACTGCACACTGTACTCCAGTTGTGGCCTCACCAGTGTTTTATACAATTCCAACATTATATCCTTACTATTCTATACCACTGCTAATGAAGGGGAGCATTCCATATGCCTTCTTTACAAACTTGTCTACTTGAACTGCTGACTTTAGGGAGCGTGTACTTGTACACCATGATTTCTCACTTCATCTACCCCTCTTAATATATTCTAATTTATTGTGTGCTCCCTATAACTGTTTGACATTCCTAAATGCATGACCTCGCACTCCTCTGCATTACTCGGCCAATCTTTCTGTTATCTGCAACTTTCCCAAACATGCCCCCCACATTCACGTCCAAATCGTTAATATCTAACACAAACAGTAAGGGTCCTGTGGTATTATCATAACCTTAAGAACTGCAAGGGTTAATGAAATTACTAGAATAGCCACTAGAGGGAGCTCCAGATACAAGTATATAGGGCATTGATGTTAAGCCTTGAGGGAGAGAGTAGTTCAGGAGTTAGCTAGAGACAGACAGAAGTATTGACATTGTGAGTAAGAGCAGAACATAGTTTATAACAGTATTAAGATTAGTTATAGATGAGTGTAGTATATATGTTAACAATCAACTGTGTATTATTTAGAAGTACATATCGAATCCAAATTAGTAATGGTAATAAACATATAGCTTTGTTTAAATTCAAGCTATTTTGTGGTCTTTGTGAACACTACGCCAACCATCCTGAATTAAGCAACACAAAGAACACCTCATGGTACCAGGATTTAGGGCAGCACAGTGGCGCAATGGTTAGCACTGCTGCCTCATGGCGCCGAGGACCCAGGTTCGATCCCGGCTCTTGGTCACTGACAATGTGGAGTTTGCACGTTCTCCCCGTGTTGCGTGGGTTTCGCCCCGACAACCCAAATATGTGCAGGGGAAGTGGACTGGCCATGCTAAATTGCCCTTTAATTGGAAAAAATTAATTGAGTACTCTAAATTTCTTTTAATAAAAGGTACCAGGAGTTTATTTCTACAATAAGAAACAGTTAGAGTAGTAAAGATTAGCATAAAAAAGATTGAAGAAACAATCAAGACAAACAATCAGACAATCAACTACAAAACTCTGAAAATCTAAATCGAAGACAAATTGGAAGTTGGAGGGTTTCAAGAGGCCTGGCCACTTCAGGACAAACAGTAAACTATGCCAAAACTGGGCATTCTTTAAACAGTAATTTGAAGTTTTATTTTCTGCCTCTGCGTTAGAAAGTGTCTCTGATTAAAGAAAAATAGCACTCCTTTTAAATTTGGCTGGATGACAAGCACTAGAACTGTATAATTCATTTGAATTTACTGCTGGGGAGGAGAATACAAAATACAACATGATGCTACAAAAGCTCGATGCACACTGCAAGAAGCAAGCGAATGAGACCGATGAGTGCTACATGTTCAGAAAAAGGCTGCAGTTAAGAGGGGAGTCGGAAGATTCTTTCATAACAGCTTTAAAGTTAAGCGTAATCTTGTATCTTTTCCTCAGCATCTGATTCAATGCTGCGTGATCTAGTTGTTTTGGGGATGAATAACGAACGTTTGCATGAAAAAATTGTAACTCGACCGATTTTACTGCTAGAAGACATGATTAATTTGTGCAAAGACAGTGAACAGACATCGTCTGAATATGCAGAGTTTGTGGCAAAAAGAAAAGAGCGCGAAAGCGGGAAACGTGGCTGACGCCATGAATGCTGTGTCGCAGCAAAGAAAATTGCCTTCAACTGCTGGCAGTCATTTTGAGAGTGACATCACGAGCGTGATGACATGCACACGCTGTGGACATGCCCACAGTAAAAAACATTGTCTGGCAAAAGGCAAACAATGTTCCAAATGTTGCAAGTTGAATCACTTTGCAGCACAGTGTCGTTTCTCTGCCGCTTCCCCAGTGACCAAATTTAAAAAGTCCGACAATGACTTCAGAAGGATGCAAAGTGTAGAGTGAAGATAAACAATCCAATACCTTGACTGATAGAGGATTGCTCACTGTACATGCTCCAGGATACTGTCATGACTGAGGCAGTCACTCTGATTAATGTGCTGGATCGCAATGACAGACCAGAACAAGACCTCTCCAAGATAATTAAGGAGTGGATTGTATCATCAGAAATTAATGGCAAAGATATACCATGTTTAATTGATACAGGAGCGAATGCAAATATTATCATAGAAAAAAGTTTAAGACAAGTTTATAGGACACCACTGATAAAGAAATCTATTTGTCGGCTAACCAATTACAATGGTAACACAATAGCCGCAAGAGGTTCCTGCCGTCTTGTTGTTAGAAGCGGTGACATCAAAATGCCCATTGACTTTGAGATAGTGGAAGGTGATAAATCATCACTAATTGGGATGGATGCTTGCGAAAAATTGCAGCTAGTTGGAAGGGTTCAGTCATCTAGTACTTCGCCTATCCAACATGAAGAGTCGACAGAAGACTTAGTTGTTGTGGATAAACTATCCAAAGCTACCGCTGATGCTGACATATCAGATACAGAGATAGTCCAAATAGTGGAATCTCAAGCCTCTTTCTTTATCGAGATAGTTCCAGTGTCTGACCAAAAACTATGCATTATCAAAGCCATAACTGAAAAGGATTTGACGCTCCAGAAGGTGGCGACATACCTCAAAGAAGGATGGCCCACTGGATGTCGATCTGCCTTTCGAGATATAAGACATGATGGGCGGGATACTCTGACCCCCCCCGGCGTGTCGGAGAATCCCCGGGGGCGGCATAAATCCCGCCCGGCCGCCCCGCAATATTCTCCGGCCCCCCAAAAAATCCCGTCGACGTGAATCACGCCACGCGCCTCGGAGAATGTTGAGGACCGGCGCGACGCGATGGGCCCCGGGGCCGCCCAAATTCTCTGGGCCGGATGGGCTGAAATCCCACCGATGTGACCACGGGTCACACCGGCGTAAATCAAACCACCTATTTAACGGCGTCAACCTGTCGGACTGGTTGACGCCGGCCAGCACGGAGGTAGGGGTCGGCTTGGGGCGGCTGCCGGAGAAGTGACGGCATGGCCGCAGGTAGTGGGAGCAGGAGCAGTTGGAGTGTGCGTGCCGGGGGGGGGGTGGGGAGGAGCTGGGGGGGGAGGAGCTTGGGGGGAGGGGACGAGGTGGGGGGGGGGGAGAGGAGCTGGGTGGGGGGAGGAACTGGGGAGGGTGCGTGCCGGGGAGGAGAGGGGGGGCCAGGGAGAGCGAGTGATGGAGAGGGTGCGTGCCGGGAAGGAGAGGGTGGGGCCGGGGAGGGCGAGTGATGGAGAGGCTGCGTGCCGGGGAGGAGAGGGGGGGGGGGTTTGGGGACGGTGCGTGCTGGGGAGGGGGGGTGGTGTGTGCCTGGCCATGTGCCAGTTGGCAACAGTCGCGACAATGCAGCCCATGGCACCTGGCTGCAGGAGGGGGGGGGGGGTATGGGCAATGATGACATGTCGTCTATCCCCCCCACCCCCACTCCCACCCCCTGCAGGCCGTTATGTTTGGTCATCACCCAGCGATGTTGGCCGCCATGGCGGAAGCCGGACTTCCACATGTTGCCCTGGGGGAGCTGGAGCAGGAGCGTGCCGCAGGGAGGCAGGTGGCAGCTGCCCAGGCTGGAGGACCACCCGCACAACAGGACAAGAAGGAGAGGAGAAGGTGGTGGTGGTGCCATAGTGACGGAGACGCCCGATGAGGCCCCGTGTGTACCAGCCCTGCTCGTCGTACCAGGACCTCACGGACCGGGCATGCAGGACGGGACTCCAGATGAGCCGGGAAACCGTCGTCGCCCATATCTGCCACCTGATGGCACAACTGGCACCACGTGGATCTGGGGGAGGATACCCTCCCCCCGTGGCCGTCAAGGTTACGGTGACCCTGAACTTTTATGCTACGGTGTCATTCCAGGCTCCGAGTGGGGACCTGTCCAGCATCTCGCAAGCGATGGTGCACCGGTGCATCTGTGCAGTGACGGATGCCCTGTATGCCATTGCGGACAGCTACATCCAGTTCCCTGTGGACCGGGCCAGCCAGGATGCCCGGGCAGCGGGCTTCACTGCCGTGGCCAGAATACCCATGATCCAGGGGGCGATCGATGGGTTGCACGTCGCCTTGCGGCCACCTGCAGATAACAGGGCCGTGGTCACGAATAGGAAGGGGACCTATTCCATGAATGTGCAGGTGGCCTGTGACCACAGCATGAGGATCCTGCACGTCTGCGCCCGGTACCCAGGCAGTGTACATGACTCATTCGTATTGGTACAATCTTTCATCCCCACCATGTTCTAGGGATGCCCCCCCCGCCCCGGCTGAGGAGCTGGTTGCTGTGCGGCAGGGGTTACCCGTTGCGGACGTGGCTGATGACACCTGGACGGAGGCCACAGACTGACGCAGAGACCCGCTACAACGATGTCCATGCAGCGGCCAGGGGTGTGATAGGGAGGTGCTTTGGGCTGCTGAAGATGCGCTTCAGGTGCCTGGACCGCTCTGGAGGGGCCCTCCAGTACGCATCCGATAGAGTCGGCCGCATCGTAGTGCTCTGCTGCGTCCTGCACAACATAGCCCAGTAGAGGGGCGATGTGCTGCAGGCAGAGGAGGGGGAAGGGGAGGAGCAGGAAGACGAGGCGCAGACCTCCCCAGATGATGTAGTTGGGGACAATGGTCAGGACAGACGGGCTGGACATGGACGGGAGGCTCCCCACCCTTACTGGGTGGGCCAGCGGGCACGGGACAGGCTGATAGCCGCCCGGTTCACGGGCTAGGGGGGATGTGAGAATCTCCCTCAATGCTCTCACCTTCTGACCTATTCCTCCCGTGCCCACCCCCCTGCCATACTAGTTTAAACCCTCCCGTGTGACACTAGCAAACCTCGCGGCCAGGATATTTATGCCTCTCCGGTTTAGATGCAACCCGTCCTTCTTATACAGGTCACACCTGCCCCGGAAGAGCTCCCAGTGGTACAGATAATGGAAACCCTCCCTCCTACACCAGCTGTTTAGCCACGTGTTTAGCCACCATCCCTGGGATGGTGAGCTGCCAGCCTGTCCTGCCCGTTGCCCACCACATGCACCTGGGAAGGAAGGGGGGGAGTCCGAGGTATCGCGGTGTTCCCGGACCGTCCCAACAGGGGGACCCGGAATGGGCCCCAGCAGCTCCTCCCCCCTCGGGGTGCCCGATAGCCCCCGGGCCTCCACATGGGTCGGGGATGCGAACGGACCGAGCACCCAACGCCCCCCGACACCTGGCGCTGCCAGTCCTGGAGGCCCATCCTGGTATCAACAATGGTCTGCAGGTTTGCACCAATGGAGCTCAGGGAGTTGGCCATCCCTGTCTGTGTCTGGGCGACGCCGGCCAGCACCTGGGCAATGGCGCCAATGCCCTCCGCGATGGCCTGCAGAGACTGGGCCACGTCGTTGAGTGCCTCTGCGATCTGCTGCTGGCTCTGGCTCATGGCTGCCTGTGAGAGGGCAGCCTTGTCCTGGGCCACGGACGCCACCTGCATTGAAAACCCCACACCTTGCATACTGCGACCCATGTCTGACACCGTCGCACCCATTGCCTCCACCGCAGACGCCACCCGTGCAGTGTCAGCCTGGGTGGCATGCATGACCGGCACCACTACCTGCTCCTGCACGCAGGTAGACTCCTCCACCTTCGTCTGCAGCTGCCGCAAGCCGGCCGTCACCCCCTTCGATCGTCCCTTGGTCCGTGACTGCATCGGGTCTATGGGTGGGTGTGGAAACTCCAGGAACCCGGGACCTGTCTGGCCAGCAGATGGTTGCTTGCGCCGGGCTGCCCTCCGACCGCCCGACCCCTCGGCTGCTCCTGTCTCCACCTGCTGTACCGGGACGGCTGTGTTGTGCGCACCAGTTAGTGTCCCAGATGCCTCATTGCTAAAGTGCCCAACCGAGGTGAGTGTCTCTGCGATGGTGAAGGGTGTAGGAGATAGCAGTGGCGTAATGGCGTGCTCCTCATCCGACCCGATGTCCGGGTCCCCTGGAGTGGTGATTCCTGTGTGTCAGTGTCCTGTGTGTCGGTGTCCTGTGTGTCAGGGTCCTGTGTGTCAGTGTCCTGTTGTTAGGGTCCTGTGTGTTAGGGTCCTGTGTGTCAGTGTCCTGTGTGTCAGTGTCCTGTGTGTCAGTGTCCTGTGTGTCGGTGTCCTGTGTGTCGGTGTCCTGTGTGTCAGTGTCCTGTGTGTCAGTGTCCTGTGTGTCAGTGTCCTGTGTGTCAGTGTCCTGTGTGTCAGTGTCCTGTGTGTCAGTGTCCTGTGTGTCAGTGTCCTGTTGTTAGGGTCCTGTGTGTTAGGGTCCTGTGTGTCGGTGTCCTGTGTGTCGGTGTCCTGTGTGTCGGTGTCCTGTGTGTCGGTGTCCTGTGTGTCGGTGTCCTGTGTGTCAGGGTCCTGTGTGTCAGTGTCCTGTGTGTCAGTGTCCTGTTGTTAGGGTCCTGTGTGTTAGGGTCCTGTGTGTCAGTGTCCTGTGTGTCGGTGTCCTGTGTGTCAGGGTCCTGTGTGTCAGGGTCCTGTGTGTCGGTGTCGTGTGTGTCGGTGTCCTGTGTGTCGGTGTCCTGTGTGTCGGTGTCGTGTATGTCGGTGTCCTGTGTGTCAGTGTCCTGTGTGTCAGTGTCCTGTGCGTCAGTGTCCTGGGTGTCAGTGTCCTGGGTGTCAGTGTCCTGGGTCGGCTGCGACAGGGGCCTGTTTCTGTGGCTGCCCTCCTTGTCGCTGGGTGTGGCCCGCCGGCATGGCCGCACTCACATTCGATGTGGCCGGCGTCCGCCTGGTGCTCCGGGTCTGTCCCTGGCTCGTGGCCGCCCTGGAACGTCGTGAGGGCGTTGTATGCCTGATGGGCCAGGTCTGTCCCCTCTTCCCCTATATCCCCCCATAGCCCCCTTCCCCCATATCCCCGCTTGCCCCATATCCCCCGTCCCCATATCCTCCCTTCCCCCATATCCCCCCTTCCCCCATATCCCTCTTCCCCCATATTCCTCTTCCCCCATATTGGGGGGATATGGGGGAAGGGGGATATGGGGAAGGGGGAAGGGGGGATATGAGGGAAGGGGGGATATGGAGGAAGAGGATATGGGGGATATGGGGGGAGGGGGATATGGGGGAAATGGGGGAAGGGGATATTTGTGGCAAGAGGGGATATGGGGGAATGGGGATATTATTGAAGGGGTGATATGGGAAAGGGGGATATGGGGGAAGGCGGATCTGGGGAAGAGGGATATGGGGGATATGGGGGAAGGGGGGATATGGGGAAGGGGGTATGGGGTAAGGGGGATATGGAGGAAGGGGATATTGGAGATATGAGGAGAGGGGGGATCTGGGGGAAATGGGGGAAGGGGATATGGGGCAAGAGGGGATATGGGGGAATGGGGATATTATTGAAGGGGGATATTGGAAAGGGGATATGGGGAAGGCGGATCTGGGGGAAGAGGGATCTGGGGGATATGGGGAAGGGGTGGTATGGGAGAGTGGGAGATATGGGGGAAGGGGGATATGGGGAAGGAGATATGGGGAAGGGGGGATATGGGGGAAGGGGAGATATGGGGGAAGGGGGGATATGGGGAAAGGGATATGGGGGAGGGGATATGGGGGAAGGGGGATATGGGGGAAGGTGGGTAATGGGGATGGGGGAACGGGGATTTTATTGAAGGGGGTTATGGGGGAAGGGGATATGGGAATATGGATGGAGGGGGATATGAGGAAGGGGGATATGGGGGAATGGGGGATATGGGGAAGGGGATATAGGGGAAGGTGATATGGGGAAGGGGCAATATGGGGGAAGGCGGCTCTGGGGGAAGAGAGATATGGGGGATATGGGGGAAGGGGATATGGGGAAGGGGATATGGGGGAAGGGGATATGGGAGAAGGGGGGATATGGGGAAGGGGAAGGGGGATATGGGGAAGGGGATATGGGGAGGGGGATATGGGGGAAGGTGGGTTATGGGGATGGGGGAACGGGGATTTTATTGAAGGGGTGTTATGGGGGAAGGGGATTTGGGGGATATGGGTGGAGGGGGGATATGGGGGAAGGGGGATATGGGGAATGGGTTATGGGGATATGGGGAAGGGGAGATATGAGGAAGACGATATAGGGGAAGGGGGATATGGGGAAGGGGCAATATGGGGGAAGGCGGATATGGGGAAGGGGATATGGGGGAAGGAGGGATATGAGGGAAGGGGGATATGGGGAAGGGGGATATGGGGGAAGGGGATATGGGGGAAGGGGGATATGTGGTAAGGGAGGATATGGGGTAAGGGGGGATATGGGGAGGGGGATATGGGATATGGGGGAAGGGTATATGGGGAAGGGGGATATGGGGCAGGGGAGATATGGGGGAAGGGGGTTATAGGGGAAGGGGGATATGGGGAAGGGGATATAGGGGAAGGGGGCAAATGGGGGAAGGGGCAAATGGGGGAAGGGGGATATGGGGGAAGGAGGGATATGGTGGATATGGGGCAAGGGGGATATGGGGCAAGGGGGATATGGGGCAAGGGGGATATGGGGCAAGGGGGATATGGGGCAAGGGGGATATGGGGCAAGGGGGATATGGGGCAAGGGGGATATGGGGCAAGGGGGATATGGGGCAAGGGGGATATGGGGCAAGGGGGATATGGGGCAAGGGGGATATGGGGCAAGGGGGATATGGGTGGAGGGGGGATATGGGGAAGGGGATATGGGGAAAGGGGATATGGGAGGGGGATATGGGGGAAGGGGATATGGGGGATATGGGAGGCGGGGGGTATGGGGGAAGGGGGGATATGGGGAAGGGGAGATATGGGAAAGGGGGATATGGGAAAGGGGCAATATGGGGGAAGGCGGATATGGGGGAAGGCGGATATGGGGGAAGGCGGATATGGGGGAAGGGGGATATGGGGAAGGGGATATGGGGCAAGGGGGATATGGTGGAAGGGGATATGGGGGAAGGTGGGTATATGGGTGGAGGGGGATATGGGGAAGGGGGGATATTGGGGAAGGGGATATGGGGAAAGGGGATATGGGGGGATATGGGGGAAGGGGCTATCGGGGATGGGGATATAGGGGATATGGGGGAAGGGGGGATATGGGGGAAGGGGGGATACAGGGAAGGGGGGATGGGGAAGGGGAAGGGGAAAGGGGTGCCGGCAGTGGGGTGTCTCACTTGGCGCTGCGCGGGTGGGGCATCTTCTGTGCAGTGACGCCGCGCGGTGTCACTGATGGCGCGCGCGTCCATGATGGGTGATGCCGTCGCGAATGGCGTGACGCCACTATTAGCCCATTCCCGGCCGGAGAACTTGCACCGTTTCGGGGGGGGGCACGAGGCCAGAGTGATTTGCGCCGTTGTTGGCGGTTGGTTTGAGCCTTCCCGCCGATTCACGGAGAATCCCGCCCTATTTTTCTGTAATAGATGACTTCCTTCTCAAGGGAGTTGGATAGTGATTCCTGCAAGTCTACGTCAAGGAATTCTACAGCAGATTCACAAGGGTCAGCAGGGCATCGAAAATTGTCGTGGAAGGGCTATACAGTCGGTATATTGACCAGGTATCAACAGAGATGTTGATCAATTTGTACAAGAATGCACAATCTGTCAGATGCATCAGCCTGCACAGAGCAGAGAAAGCATGAAAGAGATGGAAATCGTCACCTGTCAATGGAAGAAAGGGGGCTTGGATTTGTTTTATTTCTAAGGTCGTGACTATCTAATTGTCATAGACTATTACTCCAACTGTCCAGAGGTGATGATGCTGAATGACCCGACGGCAAGATCTGTCCTAAGGGCAACAAAGTAAATTTTGCACGCCATGGGATAGCATTATATGTTGTCTCTGATTGGTCTGTGTTTCTCAAGCTGTGAGTGGACGCAATTTGCAGAGAAATAGAACTTCAATCACATTACTTCAAGCACATGTTATCCTCAGTCAAATGGCAAAGTAGAGAAGGGAGTCGGAATAATAAAGAAATTGTCCCACAAAGCAATCGAAGATAATCAAGATCTATTGTTGGCGTTGATGTACAGAGCAACACCACTGTCAACTGGATTATCACCTGCTCAGCTGCTAATGGGTAGACGAATTCGCACCACATTTCCTGAGATAACCATTCCAGGTATGGATCATCAAGAGATATGCAACCGTATCAGATGCAGGATAAAGAAGCAAAAATAGAACTATGATAAACAAACTAAACCTCTATCTGAATTAAATTAAGGTGACTTTGTAAGCATTAAGAATCCTGATGGAGGATGACAATAAAATGCAAAGGTTCTCAGACAAGTCGCACCAAGGTCGTACTTAATTCAAACGGAACAAGGGTCTCTGTTCAGAAGAAACAGAAGAGCACTGTTGCGCAGCAAACATCATGTTGAATCACAACCTCAGAATATTATTGATCCAGATAACATCTTCAAGGACATTGACTTTCCCAATCCTTACTTGACACTGACACAGCAAGAAGATATGCAAGAGAAGAATACCTTGAATACACATTTGTGAAGATCAACAAGGAAAAGAAGACCACCTGAAAGACTTAATTTGTGATGACTGCATAATTAATCATTTCATCAACTAAGTGATATAACAGTTATTTACGAATGACTGTTTAAACTGATAGCAAGTTTATGATCAATACTAGAAAATAGTAATGCTCACACAAGAAATATAATGTTCAAAGAAAAATATCACAACCAAAGTTATAATTTTCTTTTACAAAGGAAGGGGGGGGGGGGTATTATCATAACTGTAAGAACTGCAAGGGTTAATGAAATGTCTTGGGTAGCCACAAGAGGGAGCTACAGATACAAGTATATAAGGCATTGATACTAAGGCTTGGGGGAGAGACAGTAGTCAAGGAGTTAGCTCGAGACCGACAGAAGTATTGATAGTGCGAGTAAGAGAAGATCACAGTTTATAACAGTATTAAGATTAGCTGTAGATGAGTGTATTTTATATGTTAACAATAAACTGTATATTATTTAGAAGTACATGTCGAATCCAAATTAGTAGTGTTAATAAATTTATAGCTTTGTTTAAGTTCAAGGTATTTTGTGGTCTTTGTGAACACTATGCCAACCATGCTGAATTAAGCAACACAAAGAACTCCACAGGTCCCAACACAGAGTCCTGTGGAACATCACTTGAAACAAGGCAGAAGATGAGAAATTATATGCCAATTAGCCTGACTTTGGTCATTGGTAAGATTTTAGAGTCCATTATTAAAGATGAGATTGCAGAGTACTTGGAAGTGCATGCTACAATAGGACTGAGTCTGCACGGCTTCATCATGGGGAGGTCATGTCTGGCAAATCAGTTAGAGTTCTTTGAGGAGGTAACAAGGAATTTAGACAAAGGAGAACCAGTGGGCGTAATTTATTTTGATTTCCAGAAGGCCTTTGACAAGGTGCCGCACAGGAGACTGTTAAATAAATTCAGAGCCCATGGTGTTAAGGGTAAGATCCTGGCATGGATAGAGGATTGGCTGACTGGCAGAAGGCAGAGAGTGGGGTAAAGGGGTATTTTTCAGGATGGCAGCAGGTAACAAGTGGTGTGCCGCAGGGGTCGATGATGGGACAACAATATTTCACAATATACACAAACGATCTGGAAGAAGGAACTGAAGGCACTGTTGCTAAGTTTGCAGATGATACAAAGATCTGTAGAGGGACAGGTAGTATTGAGGAAGCGGGGGTGCTGCAGAAGGATTTGGACAGGCGAGGAGAGTGGGCAAAGAAGTGGCAGATGAAATACAATGTGGAAAAGTGTGAGGTTATGCACATTGGAAGGAGGAATGTAGGCATAGACTATTTCCTAAATGGGGAAGAGCTTAGGGAATCAGAAACACAAAGGGACTTAGGAGTCCTTGTTCAAGATTCTCTTAAGGTTAACATGCAGGTTCAGTTGGCAGTTAGGAAGGCAAATGCAATGTTAGCGTTCATGTTGAGAGGGCTAGAATACAAGAGCAGGGATGTACTTCTGGGCTGTTGGAGTTTAGAAGGATGAGGGGGGATCTTATTGAAACTTACAGGATACTGCGAGGTTTGGATAGAGTGGACCTGGAAAGGATGTTTCCACGAGTAGGAAAACTAGAAGCAGAGCACACAATCTCAGACTAAAGGGACGATCATTTAAAACAGATATGAGGAGGAATTTCTTCAGCCTTTAGTGGTAAATCTGTGGAATTCTTTGCCACAGAAGGCTGTGAAGGCCAAAGCACTGAACAAAGAACGAAGAACAAAGAAATGTACAGCACAGGAACAGGCCCTTCGGCCCTCCAAGCCCGTGCCGACCATGCTGCCCAACTAAACTACAATCTTCCACACTTCCTGGGTCCGTATCCCTCTATTCCCATCCTATTCATGTATTTGTCAAGATGCCCCTTAAATGTCACTATCGTTCCTGCTTCCACCACCTCCTCCGGTAGCGAGTTCCAGGCACCAACTACCCTCTGTGTAAAAAACTTGCCTCGTACATCTACTCTAAACCTTGCCCCTCTCACCTTAAACCTATGCCCCCTAGTAATTGACCCCTCTACCCTGGGGAAAAGCCTCTGACTATCCACTCTGTCTATGCCCCTCATAATTTTGTAGACCTCTATCAGGTCGCCCCTCAACCTCCGTCGTTCCAGTGAGAACAAACCAACTTTATTCAACCACTCCTCATAGCTAATGCCCTCCATACCAGGCAACATTCTGGTAAATCTCTTCTGCACCCTCTTAAAGCCTCCACATCCTTCTGGTAGTGTGGCGACCAGAATTGAACACTATACTCCAAGTGTGGCCTAACTAAGGTTCTATACAGCTGCAACATGACCTGCCAATTCTTATACTCAATGCCCCGGCCAATGAAGGCAAGCATGCCGTATGCCTTCTTGACCACCTTCTCCACCTGTGTTGCCCCTTTCAGTGACCTGTCGACCTGTACACCTAAATCTCTCTGACTTTCAATACTCTTGAGGGTTCTACCATTCACTGTATATTCCCTACCTGCATTAGACCTTCCAAAATGCATTACCTCACATTTGTCCGGATTAAACTCCATCTGCCATCTCTCCGCCCAAGTCTCCAAACAATCTAAATCCTGCTGTATCCTCTGACAGTCCTCATCGCTATCCGCAATTCCACTAACCTTTGTGTCGTCGGCAAACTTACTAATCAGACCAGTTACATTTTCTTCCAAATCATTTATATATACTACAAACAGCAAAGGTCCCAGCACTGATCCCTGTCTTTATGACAGAGATAGATAGGTTCTTTTTTTTTTAATTAAATATTTTATTGAAAATTTTTGGTCAACCAACACAGTACATTGTGCATCCTTTACACAATATTATAACAACACAAATAACAATGACCTATTTTATAAACAAAAAATGAATAAATAATAAATAACAAAAATGAAAACTAGCCCTAATTGGCAACTGCCTTGTCACAAGTAACACTCTCCAAAAATATAATTTAACAGTCCAATATATAATTATCTGTAGCAACGACCTGATAGATAGGTTCTTGATTAATAAGGGGATTATGGGTTATGGGGAGAAGTCAGAAGAATGGGGATGATAACCATGATTGAATGGTGGAGCAGACTCGATGGGCCAAGTGGCCTACTTCTGCTCCTCTGTCTTATTGTCTTAACTTTCCATTCACAAGGGCATCCATTGTCCATTACCCTTTGTTTGTGGTTACTAAACCAACTTTTTATCCAGTCTGCCACATTACCTGTATTCCATGGTTAGTAAATTGGTTGAGTGGCAGGTGACAGAGAGTGGGGATAATAGGTAAGTACTCAAATTAGAGGATGTGATCAGTGGTGTACCACAGGGATCTGTGTTGGAGCCTCAATTATTCACATTATTAATTAATGACTTGAATGATGGCATAGAAAGTCATATATCCAAATTTGCAAATGATACAAAGTTATCATTGTAGGTAGTCTAGATGTTATTTCTTTTTTATATATATTTACAGTACCCGATAATTTTTTTTCCAATTAAGGGGCAATTTAGCGTGGCCAATCCACCTAATCTGCACATCTTTGAGTTGTGGGGGTGAAACCCCCGCGGACACAGAGAAAATGTGCAAATTCCACACGGACAGTGACCCAGGGCTGGGATTTGAACCCGAGTCCTCAGCGCCATAGGCAGCAGTGCTAACCACTTTGCCACATGCCGCGCCTAACAATCTAGATGATAGCATAATATTACAAGGAGATATTAACAGATTAGGTAAATGGACAGAATTGTGACAAATGGAATTCAATATATGCAAGTGTCATGGTAATGTAACTTTAAGAAATGTTTGTCTGCTCATGCTACTGCTGTGGTATCAGAGTGTGGGTGGAGCTGGGCTGTCTGTCAGATTTTAGTTTCACTTTGAGAAAAGCTTGGGTGTGTCTGTGTTTTTTTTTTGGTTTCGTTTCAGTGTTGGACTGCAGTCAGCCAGAGAAAGTGTAATGTTGTTCTCTCTGCCATGTAAAGACTGTCTCTTGATCATTTGGTGAATTCAGAGTGATAACTGTTCACAGTAGTAAACCTAAACCTGATGTGCTTCTGTTAAAAGTTTTTTTTTAATATGTCCTATGGATGTTAAAAGGAAAGTAAGGATTACTTAGTGTTGTATTCTTTGGGGGTTGTATTTGAATTGATGGTTGCCAAGATGCTCACTGTATGTTTTAAAAAGGTTAACTTGAGTTCATAGAATAAACATTGTTTTGCTTTAAAAAAATATTTTTCGATCTCTGATGTACCACACCTGAACAGTGGGCCGTGTGCTCCCCATACCACAATCCATTAAAAGTTGTGGGTCAGGTGAACTCCATCATACATTTTGGGGTTCTCTAAACCCTGGCCCATAACACATTGGAGGTCGTCTGGGATAAAAGCCTATCTATTGGATTGGCTGAGTGAACTTAAAGACAGTGAGGGGTGAGCATATAGAACATAGAACATAGAAATATACAGTACAGAACAGGCCCTTCGGCCCACGATATTGTGGTTGCTTTTCAGGTGTGGTATTTCAGTTTAAGTAGGGAGTGTTTCATAGTTTCATAGTTTCATAGAATTTACAGTGCAGAAGGAGGCCATTCGGCCCATCGAGTCTGCACCGGCTCCTGGAAAGAGCACCATACCCAAGGTCAACACCTCCACCCTATCCCCATAACCCAGTAACCCCACCCAACACTAAGGGTAATTTTGAACACTAAGGGCAATTTATCATGGCCAATCCACCTAACCCGCACATCTTTGGACTGTGGGAGGAAACCGGAGCACCCGGAGGAAACCCACGCACACACGGGGAGGATGTGCAGACTCCGCACAGACAGTGACCCAAGCCGGAATCGAACCTGGGACCCTGGAGCTGTGAAGCAATTGTGCTATCCACAAGGCTACCGTGCTGCCCTATCGTTAGAAAAGTGGCATCAGACATGAAAGACAATGTTGAGGGCTTATTGTCAAGATTTGCCAGAGGATTGGGATAAAGGAATTCCATTCGTACACTTTGCAATTAGGGATGTGTGGTGAACCACTGTAATAGGAGATGTAAGGTAGGACCTGTACTACACGTTCGCCGGTAGCTCCTGCCGGCTGGCTGCGCCCACGGAGAACTGTATAAATATGCATGACCTCCAGAGCCTTGCCATTTCGCCAGCTGCAGCAGGAGGCCACGCATCTGACTGTAATAAAGCCACAGTTGTACCCAACTTTAGTCTTTGTGCAATTGATTGTGCATCAATTTATTGCAGTCAAATTTTCCACAGAATGGATATCAGAATTAAGCCCGATCGCCTGCAGCTGGATCCGCAATCGCCCGACACCAGAAAATACTTTACTCACTGGCTAGCATGTTTTGAGGCCTACATCAAGGCTGCGGCCTCCGAGCAAACGGATGCTCAGAAGATAAACGTGTGTGTTGTGGACAATGGCTCTTTCAGAGGCTCTGAAGTTTTTGGGGGTGGAGACAGTCACACACAGTACCTTACGGACAGAGACGAAAGGCAGACTGTTAGATTTGGCAAAAACATTGCAGTTAACATTACCTGACAAAATGCGAAAAGATGAGGTAATTATGGCGGTGGCTAAGCATTTAAAGTTGCCTGAGATAGAGTTTGACTCATTGGAAATGGCAAAAATTCAGTTACAAATTAAACAAATGGAACATGAGAAAGAATTAAAGCAGCTTGAATACAAAAGAGAGAGAAGAAAACGAAAGAGAGAGAGAGTTTGAACTTCGGAAAATGGCCATGAAACATGACAGTCAGATAAAATTGGCTGATTTAAAGGGAAATGTATAGTTTGATGATAGTGATGAGAATAAAGAGAAAGAGCATCAAAGTCGAAGGCTTGGTGGGGATCTATTTAAATATGTCCAAGCATTGCCAAGGTTTGACAAGAAGGAGGCAGAAGTCTTTTTCATTTCATTTGAGAAGGTGGCTAAACAAATGAAATGGCCACAGGACATGTGGGTATTACTGATTCAAATAAAGCTGGTAGGTAGAGCTAGTGAAGTGTTTGCATCACTACCGGAGGAGATATCTGGGACATATGAGGAGGTGAAAAAGTCCATCTTAGGTGCATATGAACTAGTGCCTGAAGCTTACAGACAAAGGTTTAGAAATTTAAGGAAAGAATTTGGTCAAACATGCATGGAGTTTGAAAGGATCAAACAGAGTAATTTTGATAGGTGGATAAGGGCTTTGAAAATAGACCAAACGTATGAAGCTCTCAGAGAAATTATACTTTTGGAGGAATTTAAAAATTCAATTCCTGATGTAGTGAGAACTCATGGGGAAGAGCAGAGAGTTAAAACTGAGAGATTAGCAGCAGAAATGGCAGATGATTATGAATTAGTTCATAAATCAAAGCTTGGTTTCCGACATCAGTTTCAGCCTGTGAGGAATAGAAACTGGGGACATGGGAAATACTCAAGTGGTAGAGGCAAAGGTGATCTGATGGGAGATAATAAGGAGAGTGTACCTCAGATTAAAAAATAAATCCAGGAGGGTGGAAAAGAAATGAAAAGTTTCAAATGTTTTCACCGCAATAAACTAGGCCATGTAAAGTCACAGTGTTGGTGGTTGAAGAAAAGCACTGGGAAGGCTGATATGGTAAAACAGGATAAGACATTGGGGTTTGTTGAAGTGGAAAAGGAAAGCCCAAGTGAAGCGAAGGAGGTGCAAAAGATTGGACAGCCTGACCAAGAGGTGATTGATAAGAAGGTGCCCGATGTCTTTAAAAAATTTACTTGTGTTGGTAAAGTTTACTCATGTGTATCAGGAGGAGCAGGTAAAGAAGTCACAATTTTAAGAGATACGGGAGCTAGTCAATCATTAATGGTAAGAGATGAGGAGTTATGAAGTTTGGGAAGAATATTGCCAGAAAAGGTGGTAATATGTGGAATTCAGGGCGGGAAGAGCAGTGTTCCATTTTATAAGGTAAGGTTGGAAAGTCCAGTGAAGAGTGGTGAAGTGGTAATAGGAGTAATAGAGAAACTATCTTGTCCAGGAATACAGTTTATCTTGGGTAATGATATAGCTGGATCACAGGTGGGAGTGATGCCATCTGTGGTTGATAAGCCAGTGGAAAATCAGACAACTGAAGGATTGAAGGACGAATATCCTGGGATTTTTCCAGATTGTGTAGCAACAAGGTCGCAAAGTCACAGGTTAAGATAAGAGGAGAAATCAAAGAGTGAAGATGAAGTTGAAGTGCAATTATCAGAAACGATTTTTGATCAGATGACTGAAAAAGAACAAGAACAGGTGGAGGATGAGTCGGATATTTTTAGTTCAGGAAAATTGGTGGAGTTACAACAGAAAGATGTAGAAATAAAATGGATGTATCAGAAAGCATATACGGAAGAGGAATCTGAGTGGATACCAGAGTGTTATTATCGTAAAAGTGTTGTCTTGATGAGAAAATGGAGACCTTTACATATGCAGGCAGATGAAAAGTGGGCAGAAGTTCATCAAGTAGTATTGCCAGTAGTGTATAGAAAGGAGGTGTTGCAAGTTGCACATGAGGTACCAGTGGAAGGTCATTTGGGGATCAGGAAAACCCAAGCTAAAAATCCAGAAACATTTTTATTGGCCTGGACTGCATAAAAATGTAGTTAAATTTTGTCAATCATGTCACACATGTCAAGTGGTAGGGAAACCTCAAGCAGTGATAAAACCAGAGCCCTTAATACCCATTCCAGCATTTGAGGAACTTTTTACAAGGGTCCTAATTGATTGCCGAGGACCGCTTCCTAAAACAAAAAGTGGGAATCAATATCTTTTGACTATAATGGATGTGTCTACTTGGTTTCCAGAGGCCATTCCAGTACATAATATTACAGCTAAAAAGATTGTGGAGGAGTTACTTAAATTCTTTACGAGATATGGACTACACACAGAAATACAATCGGATCAAGAATCAAATTTTACCTCAAAGTTATTCAAAGAAGTTATGGATAGCTTAGGAATAAAACAATTTAAATCAACTGCGTACCATCCAGAATCGCAGGGAGCGTTAGAAAAGTGGCATCAGACATGAAAGACAATGTTGAGGGCTTATTGTCAAGATTTGCCAGAGGATTGGGATAAAGGAATTCCATTCGTACACTTTGCAATTAGGGATGTGTGGTGAACCACTGTAATAGGAGATGTAAGGTAGGACCTGTACTACACGTTCGCCGGTAGCTCCTGCCGGCTGGCTGCGCCCACGGAGAACTGTATAAATATGCATGACCTCCAGAGCCTTGCCATTTCGCCAGCTGCAGCAGGAGGCCACGCATCTGACTGTAATAAAGCCACAGTTGTACCCAACTTTAGTCTTTGTGCAATTGATTGTGCATCAATTTATTGCAGTCAAATTTTCCACAGAATGGATATCAGAATTAAGCCCGATCGCCTGCAGCTGGATCCGCAATCGCCCGACACCAGAAAATACTTTACTCACTGGCTAGCATGTTTTGAGGCCTACATCAAGGCTGCGGCCTCCGAGCAAACGGATGCTCAGAAGATAAACGTCCTGTACTCCAGACTGAGCTCCAGCGTGTTCCCGTTGATCCAAGACGCCACGAATTACACAAAACCAATGGAACTCCTTAAGGAACACTACGCGCAGAAGACGAACACGCTCTTCGTCAGGCATGTACTCGCTACCCGCTCGCAACTACCTGGTGAGTCCATCAAAGACTTCTGGTGGGCCCTAATTCCACTCGTCTGGGACTGTGACTGTCAGGCCGTTACGGCCGCCGAACACGCAAATCTCCTCATGCACGATGCCTTCGTGACGGGGACTGCGTCGGACCGCATCCGAGAATGTTTACTGCAGGGGGCCACGCTCGAACTGGCAGAGATGAAAACTTTGTCGCTCTCCATGACGGTTGCATCCCGTATCGTACAATCGTACCCCTCTCGCTGCGCTGCCCACTCTTCTATTCCTTCCTCCCCCTCCTGGACCCGGCCAACGACCTCATCAGTCGATGCACTGCCTTCCCAATACGCCTGCGCCGCACGCCGATCCATGCACCCCGGGGGTCCCCGCTGCTACGTCTGCGGTCAGCAGAAGCACCCCCGCCAACACTGCCCGGCCCGCACTGCAGTTTGTAAAGCCTGCAGTAAAAAGTGCCACTTCGCGGCTGTGTGCCAGGACGGCGCAGTCGCTGCAATCGCGCCGGCTATCGTCCCCTCCCCCACGCCAGACGCACAATGGGAGCTGCCACCTTCTCCTCCCGGGTCTATGTGCGACCAACTGGCGCCGCCATCTTGTCCCCCTTCAGCCACGTGCACCGCATGGGCGCCGCCATCTTGTCCCGACCTCGCAATGTGCGCACCAGGGGCGCCACCATCTTGTCCCCACAGGGTTTCCGGACATCCCGACATCGGAACCGCACACGGTCACCACCCGAAGCATCCGATGGCTACCCGCAGCTCGCTTTGATGATGCTGGATCAATCTCGCCCGCACAACCTGGCCACCGCGTCGACGACGGTTAAAATCAACGTCCACGTGACCTCGTGCCTGCTGGACTCCAGGAGCACCGAAAGGTTCATTCACCTAGATACGGTAAGGCGCTGCTCCCTCGCGGTCCACCCTGCCAATCAAAGGATCTCCCTAGCATCCGGATCCCACTCCGTCCCGATCCAAGGTTTTTGTACAGTCACCCTCACGGTCCAGGGCGCAGAGTTTAGTAACTTTCGCCTCTATGTTCTTCCTAATCTCTGTACTGCTCTCCTGTTGGGCCTGGACTTCCAGTGCAGCCTCCAGAACCTCACCCTCAAATTCGGCGGGCCCTTACCCCCCTTTACTGTTTGCGGCCTCACGACCCTCAAGGTCGATCCCCCCTCCCTTTTTGCCAATCTAACTATGGATTGCAAGCCCGTTGCCATGAGGAGCAGACGGTACAGCACCCAGGACAAGACCTTCATCAGGTCCGAAGTCCAGCAGCTGCTTAAGGAGGGTATTATTGAGGCCAGCAACAGCCCCTGGAGAGCCCAAGTGGTCGTGGTTAAAACTGGGGAGAAACACAGGATGGTCGTGGACTACAGCCAGACCATCAATCGGTACACGCAGCTCGACGCGTACCCCCTCCCACGCATATCTGATATGGTCAATCAGATTGCGCAGTACCGGGTCTTCTCAACAACTGACCAGAAATCCGCCTACCACCAGCTCCCCATCCGGAAGTCGGACCGGCCATACACTGCCTTTGAGGCGGACGGTCACCTCTACCACTTCCTTAGGGTCCCTTTCGGTGTCACAAATGGGGTCTCGGTCTTCCAAAGAGAGATGGACCGAATGGTTGACCAGTACGGTTTGCGGGCCACTTTTCCGTACTTAGAAAATGTCACCATCTGCGGCCATGACCAGCGGGACCACGATGCCAACCTCGATAAATTCCTCCGCACTGCCACTCTTCTCAACCTGACCTACAACCAAGAGAAGTGTGTGTTCCGCACGACCTGGTTAGCCATTCTCGGCTATATAGTCCAAAACGGACTTCCTGGGCCCGACCCTGAGTGCATGCGCCCCCTCATGGAACTTCCCCTCCCCCACTGCCCCAAAGCCCTCAAACGCTGCCTGGGGTTCTTTTCCTACTATGCTCAGTGGGTCCCAAACTATGCGGACAAGGCCCGCCCACTCATTCAGTCCACCCAATTCCCCCTCGCGGCCGAGGCACAACACGTTTTCGCCCGCATCAGAGCAGACATCGCCAAGGCCGGGATGCGCGCAGTGGACGAGTCACTGCCTTCCCAAGTAGAAAGCGACGCTTCAGACGTCGCCCTTGCCGCCACTCTAAACCAGGCAAGGCAGACCGGTGGCATTCTTTTCCCGCACCCTTCATGCCTCTGAAATTCGACACTCATCCGTTGAAAAGGAGGCCCAAGCTATCGTTGAAGCTGTGCGGCATTGGAGGCATTACCTGGCCAGTAAGAGATTCACTCTCCTTACGGACCAACGGTCAGTAGCCTTCATGTTCAATAACACACAGCGGGGCAAGATCAAATATGATAAAATCTTGCGGTGGAGAATTGAGCTCTCCACCTATAATTACAAGATCTTGTATCGCCCCGGTAAACTCAACGAGCCCCCAGATGCCCTCTCCCGAGATACATGTGCCAGCGCACAAGTGGACCAACTCCGGGCCCTACACAACAGCCTTTGTCACCCAGGGGTCACTCAATTGTACCATCTGGTCAAAGCTCGCAATCTGCCCTACTCCGTCGAGGAAGTAAGGACAGTCACCAGGGACTGCCAGGTCTGCGCGGAGTGCAAGCCGCACTTCTACCGGCCAGACCGTGCGCGCCTGGTGAATGCTTCCCGCCCCTTTGAACGCCTCAGCGTGGATTTCAAAAGGCCCCTCCCCTCCATCGACCGTAACATGTACATTCTCAGTGGGGTCGTTGAGTACTCCAGATTCCCCTTCGCCATCCCATGCCCCGATATGAAGTCTGCCACCGTCATCAAGGCCCTGAGCACCATCTTCGCTCTGTTCGGTTTCCCCGCCTACATCCACAGTGGCAGGGGATCCTCATTCATGAGCGATGAGCTGCGTCAGTTCCTGCTCAGCAGGGGTTATAGCCTCCAGCAGGACGACCAGCGACAACCCTCTGGGAAACGGGCAAGTAGAACGGGAGAATGGGACGGTTTGGAGGGCCATCCAGCTGGCTCTAAGGTCCAGGAACCTCCCAGCCTCTCACTGGCAGGAGGTCCTCCCTGACGCTCTCCACTCCATCCGGTCACTATTCTGTACCGCCACTAATAACACACCCCATGATCGTGTTTTTACCTTGCCCAGGAAGTCCACATCCGGGGTGTCGCTCCCAACTTGGCTCGCTGCTCCAGGATCGTTCCTTCTCCATAGGCATGTCCGACTCCACAAGGTGGACCCCTTGATGGACTGGGTTCACCTGCTCCACGCCAACCCTCAATATGCCTACGTTGAGTTCCCCGACGGCCGCCAAGATACAGTCTCACTCAAGGACCTGGCACCGTCAGATTCCACCCCAACACATCCCCCCACCAATGCCCCCCCCCCCACCTCCCACCACGCCGCCAATATTGACCCCACCAGAGCACCCCCCTCCCTTTTCCGCACAAGAAGACGAAGAGGACTTCTGCACGCTCCCGGAGTTCCCCGATGACTGGCCAACATCAGCACTGCCACCACCGCCTTCGGTGCCACCTCCACCACCGCCAGCACCGACTTCGTCATCACCGTTACGCCGCTCCCAACGAAGCACCAAAGCACCGGACCGGCTGAACCTTTGACGGACTCCTGACCGTCAACATGGACTTTTCTTTCCCTACCACTGTACATAATTGCACTAATTGTATATAGTTTCACGTCACCCCCGCCGGACTCATTTTTAACAGGGGGTGAATGTGGTGAACCACTGTAATAGGAGATGTAAGGTAGGACCTGCACTACAGGTTCGCCGGTAGCTCCTGCCGGCTGACTCCGCCCATGGAGAACTGTATAAATATGCATGACCTCCAGTCCCCTGCCATTTCGCCAGCTGCAGCAGGAGGCCACGCATCTGACTGTAATAAAGCCACAGTTGTACCCAACTTTAGTCATTGTGCAATTGATCGTGCATCAGGATGCACCTCATGCGTCAACCAAATTTAGTCCTTTTGAACTAATTTTTGGTCATGAGGTAAGAGGACCACTTTAATAATTAAGGAAAAATTGTTGGGTGAGAAATCAGAAATTACATCATAGGATTACGTGTCAAATTTTAGGAAACGATTAAATAGAGCAGGTGAATTGGCTCGACAACATTTAAAAGATGATGACGGTGGTTGTGGTCATGTCTGGGCAGAGGATGGCGAATGGGAACCAGGAGTACTTGTCAATCACGTTCAGGAAATACGTGTTGCGGTCGGTGGAGGGGAGGGGGCCTTTGAAGTCCATGCTGAGGCGTTCAAAGGGACGGGAAGCCTTTATCAGGTGCGCCCTCTCTGGCCGGTAGAAGTGCGGTTTGCACTCTGTGCAGATTTGGCAGTCTCTGGTGCCTGACCTGACCTCCTCGATGGAGTAGGGCAGGTTGCGGGTCTTGACAAAATGGAAAAAGCGAGTGACCCCCGGGTGGCAGAGGTCCTCGTGGAGGGATCGGAGGTGGTCCACTTGTGCGGTGGTACAACTGCCGCGGGACAGAGCATCAAGAGGCTCGTTTAGCTTCCCCGGATGGTACAAGATCTCATAGTTGAAGGTGGAGAGTTCTATCCTCCACCGCAAGATCTTGTCGTTTTAAATCTTGCCCCGCTGTGCATTATCGAACATGAAGGCAACCGACTATTGGTCCGTGAGGAGAATGAATCTCCTGCCGGCCAGGTAATGCCTCCAGTGTCGCACAGCTTCTACTATGGCTTGTGCCTCTTTTTCGACCGAGGAATGGCGAATTTCGGAAGCATGGAGGGTACGGGAGAAGAAAGCCACGGGCCTGCCCGCTTGGTTGAGGGTGGCCGCCAGAGCGACGTCGGATGCATCGCTCTCGACCTAGAAGGGGAGGGACTCGTCGATAGCGCGCATCGTGGCCTTTGCAATGTCTGCTTTGATGCGGCTGTAGGCCTGGCGTGCCTCCGTCGACAGGGGGAAGGTTGAGGACTGGATCAGGGGTCGGTCGGGCTTTGACTGCGTAGTTAGGGACCCACTGTGCATAATAGCTGAAGAACCCGAGGCAGCGCTTCAGGGCCTTGGGGCAGTGAGGGAGGGGGAACTCCATAAGGGGGCGCATGCGCTCAGGGTCGGGGCCTATAACTCCACTTCGCACTACGTTGCCTAGAATGGTTAGACGGTCGGTGCTAAACACGCATTTATCCTTATTGTATGTCGGATTAAGGATTTTCGCGGTCTGGAGAAATTTGCGGAGGTTGGTGTCGTGGTCCTGCTGGTCATGCCGCAGATGGTGACGTTATCCAGATACGGGAACGTTGCACGTAAGCCGTACCGGTCAACCATTCAGTCCATCGATCGCTGGAAGACCGAGACCCCATTAGTGACACCAAAGGGAACTCTTAAAAATTGATAGAGCCGCCCATCTGCTTCTAAGGCAGTAGTGTACTTGCGGTCACTAGTGTGGAGGGGTAGCTGGTGGTAGGCGGACTTGAGATCCACCGTGGAGAAGACCTTGTATTGTGCGATCCTGTTTACCAGGTCGGCTATACGGGGGAGAGGGTACGCGTCCAGCTGCGTAAACCTGTTGATGGTCTGACTGTAGTTAATGACCATCCTATGTTTCTCCCCGGTCTTTACCACCACTACTTGAGCTCTCCAGGCACTGTTGCTCGCTTCGATGACCCCTTCCCCCAGCAGCCTTTGGACCTCTGACCTGATGAAGGAACGGACCTGGGCACTGTACCGTCTGCTCCTGGTGGCGATGGGTTTGCAATTCGGGGTGAGTTTCGCAAACAGGGAAGGCGGGTCGACCTGAAGGGTCGCGAGGCCACAGACAGTAAGGGGAGGTATAGGGCCGCCGAATTTAAAGATCAGGCTTTGCAAATGGCATTGGAAGTCCAGCCCCAGGAGGGTAGCCGCGCAGAGGTGCGGCAGGACATACAGGCGGAAATTATCGAATTTTCTGACTTGGACAGTGAGGTTCGCTGGGCAGAACCCCTTTATCTCCACCGAGTGTGACCCGGAGGCCAGGGAGATCCTTTGATTTACAGGGTGGGTGACAAATGAACAGCGCCTTACCGTGTCAGGGTGAACAAAGCTTTCCGTGCTCCCAGAGTCAATCAGGCAAGACGTCTCGTGGCCGTTGATGAAGACCGTCGTTGTAGCTGTTGCGAGTGTCTGGGGTCGACTTTGGTCCAGTGTCACCGAGGCCAGATGAAGCAATTGCGAGTTCTGATCGGGCAGCGTGTAGTTGGCTGTGCTGGGTACCTGGGGCCCCATCCAAGATGGTGTCACCCATGGATCGCACATGGTGTCCGGGGATGAACAGGATGGCGGCGGGGATGGACAAAATGGCGGCGCCCACCCGTCCAGCGTGGTGTCCGGAGGGGCAAGATGGCCACGCCCGTGGGCCGCACGTGGCCCTAGGATAGGGGGGTGGCGGTAAGCGCTGGCCGGTCGGGGCCTGAAGAGGGGGTCGCCGCGGCGGTCCATAGTCGCAGACCCCCACAAAGTGGCCCTTCTTGCCACACCCTTTGCAGGTGGCGGTACGGGCCGGGCAGCGTGGGCGGGGATGATTCGCCTGCCCGCAGAAGACACAGCGGGGCCTGGCGGCGTTAGCAGTCCGTCTCATAGCACAGGCCTGCGGGTCAAGGGGAAGGTCTGTGGGGCTGCCGCTGCAGGGTGCCACGCAGCCCAGGGGGCCGCCGCACGATCGGGCGCAAAGGATTGCGCGTTTCTGTAGGCAACGTCCATGGACCCTGCCAGGGCCCGTGCCTCTCTAAGTCCCAGAGTGTCCCTTTCTAGGAGTCTTCGGTGGATATCTGGGGAGCTCATACCTGCTACGAAAGCATCCCTGATTAAAAGTCCCGTGTGCTCGCTCCCCAAAACTTGCGGGCAGCCACAGTTTCGGCCCAGCACCAGTAGCGCCCGGTAGAAATCTCCCAACATTTCCTCGGGGCTTTGTCGCCTAGTCGCAAGCAGGTGACAAGCGTAGACCTGGTTTACAGGGCAGATATAATGTCCTTCTCGCAGTTCGATCGCGGCAGCATAGTCCTCCGCCTCCTCGATAAGGGGGTAGATCCCAGGGCTGACCCATGAGCGCAGGAGATGCATTTTCTGTCCTTCTGTGGGGGTGCCTACGGCCGTCTCGAGCTAGCCTTTAAAGCACGCCAGCCAGTGTTTAAATATCGCTGCCGAGTTCTCCGTGTGGGGGCTGAGTTGTAGGCACTCCGGTTTGATTCGGAGATCCATCCTTCCAGCTTAAATCTAGTCGATTAAATTGATGCACGATCAGTAACACTCAAGACGAAGTGATTTCATAACTGAAGGCTTTAATCTACTAGAATTTGTTCCCCAGCAGCTTCGGTACAGAATGTGAAGGCTGCTGGGACGGCACCGGTTCTTATACTCCGCCTGTCAGGGCGGAGCTACATATCAACAACCAATGGTAAACTCCTAGGTTTAACCAATGGTCATCAGCCTCTTAGGAATACATTTGGCAAGCATCCAAAACCACAGAGATGCCTGATAGAGACTCAGACTGAGTTACAGCTGTGATGGTAAAATCGGTTATCTTTGCAGGTGTCGATCTTTTCAGCATTAATCTATCTTTTGGCTTTCAGATGTTGATAGACTTCCTGTGTCTTCTGTTTTTATTTGAGATTTTCAAGGTTGCAGCTTTTTGTTCTTGTGAAAATAAAGTAGCATAATGGCACTGGTGATTCTGACATTTGAAAAATGGAGGGTGAGCTTATGGGGTCACTGTGGTAGTCACCACTGATGTATTATACTGTATATATATATGGGTTTTACGGTAAGGCCCCTGTACGACAGGTATGGGGATAGATCCCTGCCTGCTGGCTCCGCCCAGTAGGCGGAGTGTAAATATGTGTGCTCTCAGTACAGCAGCCATTTTGTAAGCTGCTGTAGGAGGCCACACATCTCTGTGTAATAAAGCCTCGATTACATTCTACTCTCATCTCTTCGTAATTGATAGTGCATCAATTTATTACACAGAGATTTTTCAGAGATGGACCTCCGCATCAAGCCGGATCACCAGCAGCTGCATCCTCAAGCAGCCAACACCAAAATGGACTTCGAACATTGGCTAGCCTGTTTTGAAGCTTACATCGGGTCTGCGCCAGACCCAATCCCAGAAGCACAGAAGCTCCAGATTCTGTACACGCGGCTGAGCTCCAACGTTTTTCCCCTCATCCAGGACACGCTGACCTATGCAGAAGCCATGGCACTACTGAAGGAAAATTACGCTCAGCAGACACCAAAATCTATGCCAGGCATCTCCTATCCACGCGGTGCCAACTTCCCGGTGAGTCTGTGGAATATTTCTGGCATGCCCTGCTCACCCTAGTGAGAGACTGTGACTGTCAGGCCGTTTCGGCCACTGAACACTTGAACCTACTGATGAGAGACGCGTTCGTTACGGGAATAGGGTCTGACTACATTCGCCAGCGCCTCTTAGAAGGGGCACGCTTGACCTCGCGGCGACCAAAAAACTAGCACTCTCGCTTACGGTCGCATCACGCCACGTTCAGGCCTATGCCCTGACCGCGCGGCCCACCCCCCCTGTGCATCATGGACTCCACCGACGGCCACCCCATCATGGACCCCATCAGCGACAGCCCCCAGCCAACCACACACCTGTGCCATGCGGCAGCCAACCAACCCAGGGGGACCCAAATGCTACTTCTGTGGACACTCAAAACACCCCTGGCAGCGCTGCCCGGCGCGGAACGCCCTCTGCAAGGCTTGTGGCAAGAAGGGACATTTCGCTGCAGTCTGCCAGGCCCGCTCAATCGCCGCTATTGTCCCGGCACCCCCCACGTGCCGCTAGTGGGCGTCGCCATCTTCCCCTCCTCGGACCACGTGCGGCCCGTGGGTGCAGCCATCCTGCTCTACTCACAACACGTGCGGCCCGTGGGCACCGCCATCATGCCTCCCCCAGGACATATGCGGCCCGTGGGCGCCGCCATCTTACCCGCCTCAGGACCCCGGCCCGTCGGGCACCTGATCAGGCAGCTCATCGCCTGCAACCGCCGCCGACCAGCCGCGTCTCGCCTCGGTCACGATTGACCAGTCTCGACCGCACAACCTCGCGACCGCTTCGACAAAGGTGAAGGTCAACAGGCATGAGATCTCCTGCCTCCTGGACTCCGGGTTCACTGAGAGCTTCATCCACCGCGATACGGTAAGGCGCTGCTCCCTCGCGGTGCACCCCACTAACCAGAGAATCTCCCTGGCCTCTGGATCCCACACCGTGGCGATCCGGGGGTACTGCATCGCCACCCTCACCGTCCAGGGCGTGGAGTTCAGCGGCTTCCGCCTCTACGTCCTCCCAACTTCTGCGCTGCTTGCTGCTCGGCCTGGACTTCCAGTGCAACCTCCAGAGCCTAACCCTGAAATTTGGCGGGCCCTTACCACCCCTTACCGTTTGTGGCCTCGCTACCCTTAAGGTCGACCCGCCTTCCCTTTTTGCAAACCTAACCCCGGATTTCAAACTTGTCGCCACCAGGAGCAGACGGTACAGCACCCAGGACAGGACCTTCATCAGGTCTGAGGTCCAGCGGCTGCTGCGGGAAGGTATCATCGAGGCCAGCAACAGCCCCTGGAGAGCCCAAGTGGTAGTGGTGAAAACGGGGGAGCAAAACAGGATGGTCATTGACTACAGTCAGACCATCAACCGGTACACGCAGCTCGACGCGTACCCCCTCCCACGCATATCTGATGTGGTCAATCAGATTGCACAGTACCGGGTCTTCTCGACAGTGTACCTGAAATCTGCCTACCACCAGCTCCCCATTCGCAAGGCGGACCGCCCACACGCTGCTTTCGAAGCAGACGGCTGCCTTTACCACTTTCTTAGGGTTCCCATCGGCGTCACCAATGGGGTCTCGCTCTTCCAAATGGTTGACCGGTACGGATTGCAGGCCACCTTCCCGTACCTGGATAACGTCACCATCGGCGGCCACGACCAGCAGGACCACAACGCTAACCTTTCCAAATTTCTCCACACCGCCACACTCCTCATCCTCACGTATAACAAGGAGAAGTGCGTGTTCAGCACGAACCGATTAGCCATCCTTGGCAATGTGGTCCAGGTGCGCCCCCTCATGGAACTCCCCCTCCCCCACTGCCCCAAGGCCCTCAAACAATGCCTGCCGTTCTTTTCGTATTATGCCCAGTGGGTCCCAAACTATGCGGACAAGGCCCGCCCACTCATTCAATCCACCATTTTCCCACTGACGGCCGAGGCTCACCAGGCCTTCGACCATATCAAGGCCGACATTGCCAAGGCCGCGATGCACGCGGTCGACGAGACGCTCCCCTTCCAAGTTGAGAGCGATATCAGACGTCGTTCTGGCCGCCACGCTCAACCAGGCAGGCAGGCCCGTGGCATTCTTTTCCTGGACCCTCCATGCCTCCGAAATTCGGCACCTCCTCCAGGGGCGCCACCATCTTGTCCCCACAGGGTTTCCGGACATCCCGACATCGGAACCGCACACGGTCACCACCCGAAGCATCCGATGGCTACCCGCAGCTCGCTTTGATGATGCTGGATCAATCTCGCCCGCACAACCTGGCCACCGCGTCGACGACGGTTAAAATCAACGTCCACGTGACCTCGTGCCTGCTGGACTCCAGGAGCACCGAAAGGTTCATTCACCTAGATACGGTAAGGCGCTGCTCCCTCGCGGTCCACCCTGCCAATCAAAGGATCTCCCTAGCATCCGGATCCCACTCCGTCCCGATCCAAGGTTTTTGTACAGTCACCCTCACGGTCCAGGGCGCAGAGTTTAGTAACTTTCGCCTCTATGTTCTTCCTAATCTCTGTACTGCTCTCCTGTTGGGCCTGGACTTCCAGTGCAGCCTCCAGAACCTCACCCTCAAATTCGGCGGGCCCTTACCCCCCTTTACTGTTTGCGGCCTCACGACCCTCAAGGTCGATCCCCCCTCCCTTTTTGCCAATCTAACTATGGATTGCAAGCCCGTTGCCATGAGGAGCAGACGGTACAGCACCCAGGACAAGACCTTCATCAGGTCCGAAGTCCAGCAGCTGCTTAAGGAGGGTATTATTGAGGCCAGCAACAGCCCCTGGAGAGCCCAAGTGGTCGTGGTTAAAACTGGGGAGAAACACAGGATGGTCGTGGACTACAGCCAGACCATCAATCGGTACACGCAGCTCGACGCGTACCCCCTCCCACGCATATCTGATATGGTCAATCAGATTGCGCAGTACCGGGTCTTCTCAACAACTGACCAGAAATCCGCCTACCACCAGCTCCCCATCCGGAAGTCGGACCGGCCATACACTGCCTTTGAGGCGGACGGTCACCTCTACCACTTCCTTAGGGTCCCTTTCGGTGTCACAAATGGGGTCTCGGTCTTCCAAAGAGAGATGGACCGAATGGTTGACCAGTACGGTTTGCGGGCCACTTTTCCGTACTTAGAAAATGTCACCATCTGCGGCCATGACCAGCGGGACCACGATGCCAACCTCGATAAATTCCTCCGCACTGCCACTCTTCTCAACCTGACCTACAACCAAGAGAAGTGTGTGTTCCGCACGACCTGGTTAGCCATTCTCGGCTATATAGTCCAAAACGGACTTCCTGGGCCCGACCCTGAGTGCATGCGCCCCCTCATGGAACTTCCCCTCCCCCACTGCCCCAAAGCCCTCAAACGCTGCCTGGGGTTCTTTTCCTACTATGCTCAGTGGGTCCCAAACTATGCGGACAAGGCCCGCCCACTCATTCAGTCCACCCAATTCCCCCTCGCGGCCGAGGCACAACACGTTTTCGCCCGCATCAGAGCAGACATCGCCAAGGCCGGGATGCGCGCAGTGGACGAGTCACTGCCTTCCCAAGTAGAAAGCGACGCTTCAGACGTCGCCCTTGCCGCCACTCTAAACCAGGCAAGGCAGACCGGTGGCATTCTTTTCCCGCACCCTTCATGCCTCTGAAATTCGACACTCATCCGTTGAAAAGGAGGCCCAAGCTATCGTTGAAGCTGTGCGGCATTGGAGGCATTACCTGGCCAGTAAGAGATTCACTCTCCTTACGGACCAACGGTCAGTAGCCTTCATGTTCAATAACACACAGCGGGGCAAGATCAAATATGATAAAATCTTGCGGTGGAGAATTGAGCTCTCCACCTATAATTACAAGATCTTGTATCGCCCCGGTAAACTCAACGAGCCCCCAGATGCCCTCTCCCGAGATACATGTGCCAGCGCACAAGTGGACCAACTCCGGGCCCTACACAACAGCCTTTGTCACCCAGGGGTCACTCAATTGTACCATCTGGTCAAAGCTCGCAATCTGCCCTACTCCGTCGAGGAAGTAAGGACAGTCACCAGGGACTGCCAGGTCTGCGCGGAGTGCAAGCCGCACTTCTACCGGCCAGACCGTGCGCGCCTGGTGAATGCTTCCCGCCCCTTTGAACGCCTCAGCGTGGATTTCAAAAGGCCCCTCCCCTCCATCGACCGTAACATGTACATTCTCAGTGGGGTCGTTGAGTACTCCAGATTCCCCTTCGCCATCCCATGCCCCGATATGAAGTCTGCCACCGTCATCAAGGCCCTGAGCACCATCTTCGCTCTGTTCGGTTTCCCCGCCTACATCCACAGTGGCAGGGGATCCTCATTCATGAGCGATGAGCTGCGTCAGTTCCTGCTCAGCAGGGGTTATAGCCTCCAGCAGGACGACCAGCGACAACCCTCTGGGAAACGGGCAAGTAGAACGGGAGAATGGGACGGTTTGGAGGGCCATCCAGCTGGCTCTAAGGTCCAGGAACCTCCCAGCCTCTCACTGGCAGGAGGTCCTCCCTGACGCTCTCCACTCCATCCGGTCACTATTCTGTACCGCCACTAATAACACACCCCATGATCGTGTTTTTACCTTGCCCAGGAAGTCCACATCCGGGGTGTCGCTCCCAACTTGGCTCGCTGCTCCAGGATCGTTCCTTCTCCATAGGCATGTCCGACTCCACAAGGTGGACCCCTTGATGGACTGGGTTCACCTGCTCCACGCCAACCCTCAATATGCCTACGTTGAGTTCCCCGACGGCCGCCAAGATACAGTCTCACTCAAGGACCTGGCACCGTCAGATTCCACCCCAACACATCCCCCCACCAATGCCCCCCCCCCCACCTCCCACCACGCCGCCAATATTGACCCCACCAGAGCACCCCCCTCCCTTTTCCGCACAAGAAGACGAAGAGGACTTCTGCACGCTCCCGGAGTTCCCCGATGACTGGCCAACATCAGCACTGCCACCACCGCCTTCGGTGCCACCTCCACCACCGCCAGCACCGACTTCGTCATCACCGTTACGCCGCTCCCAACGAAGCACCAAAGCACCGGACCGGCTGAACCTTTGACGGACTCCTGACCGTCAACATGGACTTTTCTTTCCCTACCACTGTACATAATTGCACTAATTGTATATAGTTTCACGTCACCCCCGCCGGACTCATTTTTAACAGGGGGTGAATGTGGTGAACCACTGTAATAGGAGATGTAAGGTAGGACCTGCACTACAGGTTCGCCGGTAGCTCCTGCCGGCTGACTCCGCCCATGGAGAACTGTATAAATATGCATGACCTCCAGTCCCCTGCCATTTCGCCAGCTGCAGCAGGAGGCCACGCATCTGACTGTAATAAAGCCACAGTTGTACCCAACTTTAGTCATTGTGCAATTGATCGTGCATCAGGATGCACCTCATGCGTCAACCAAATTTAGTCCTTTTGAACTAATTTTTGGTCATGAGGTAAGAGGACCACTTTAATAATTAAGGAAAAATTGTTGGGTGAGAAATCAGAAATTACATCATAGGATTACGTGTCAAATTTTAGGAAACGATTAAATAGAGCAGGTGAATTGGCTCGACAACATTTAAAAGATGATGACGGTGGTTGTGGTCATGTCTGGGCAGAGGATGGCGAATGGGAACCAGGAGTACTTGTCAATCACGTTCAGGAAATACGTGTTGCGGTCGGTGGAGGGGAGGGGGCCTTTGAAGTCCATGCTGAGGCGTTCAAAGGGACGGGAAGCCTTTATCAGGTGCGCCCTCTCTGGCCGGTAGAAGTGCGGTTTGCACTCTGTGCAGATTTGGCAGTCTCTGGTGCCTGACCTGACCTCCTCGATGGAGTAGGGCAGGTTGCGGGTCTTGACAAAATGGAAAAAGCGAGTGACCCCCGGGTGGCAGAGGTCCTCGTGGAGGGATCGGAGGTGGTCCACTTGTGCGGTGGTACAACTGCCGCGGGACAGAGCATCAAGAGGCTCGTTTAGCTTCCCCGGATGGTACAAGATCTCATAGTTGAAGGTGGAGAGTTCTATCCTCCACCGCAAGATCTTGTCGTTTTAAATCTTGCCCCGCTGTGCATTATCGAACATGAAGGCAACCGACTATTGGTCCGTGAGGAGAATGAATCTCCTGCCGGCCAGGTAATGCCTCCAGTGTCGCACAGCTTCTACTATGGCTTGTGCCTCTTTTTCGACCGAGGAATGGCGAATTTCGGAAGCATGGAGGGTACGGGAGAAGAAAGCCACGGGCCTGCCCGCTTGGTTGAGGGTGGCCGCCAGAGCGACGTCGGATGCATCGCTCTCGACCTAGAAGGGGAGGGACTCGTCGATAGCGCGCATCGTGGCCTTTGCAATGTCTGCTTTGATGCGGCTGTAGGCCTGGCGTGCCTCCGTCGACAGGGGGAAGGTTGAGGACTGGATCAGGGGTCGGTCGGGCTTTGACTGCGTAGTTAGGGACCCACTGTGCATAATAGCTGAAGAACCCGAGGCAGCGCTTCAGGGCCTTGGGGCAGTGAGGGAGGGGGAACTCCATAAGGGGGCGCATGCGCTCAGGGTCGGGGCCTATAACTCCACTTCGCACTACGTTGCCTAGAATGGTTAGACGGTCGGTGCTAAACACGCATTTATCCTTATTGTATGTCGGATTAAGGATTTTCGCGGTCTGGAGAAATTTGCGGAGGTTGGTGTCGTGGTCCTGCTGGTCATGCCGCAGATGGTGACGTTATCCAGATACGGGAACGTTGCACGTAAGCCGTACCGGTCAACCATTCAGTCCATCGATCGCTGGAAGACCGAGACCCCATTAGTGACACCAAAGGGAACTCTTAAAAATTGATAGAGCCGCCCATCTGCTTCTAAGGCAGTAGTGTACTTGCGGTCACTAGTGTGGAGGGGTAGCTGGTGGTAGGCGGACTTGAGATCCACCGTGGAGAAGACCTTGTATTGTGCGATCCTGTTTACCAGGTCGGCTATACGGGGGAGAGGGTACGCGTCCAGCTGCGTAAACCTGTTGATGGTCTGACTGTAGTTAATGACCATCCTATGTTTCTCCCCGGTCTTTACCACCACTACTTGAGCTCTCCAGGCACTGTTGCTCGCTTCGATGACCCCTTCCCCCAGCAGCCTTTGGACCTCTGACCTGATGAAGGAACGGACCTGGGCACTGTACCGTCTGCTCCTGGTGGCGATGGGTTTGCAATTCGGGGTGAGTTTCGCAAACAGGGAAGGCGGGTCGACCTGAAGGGTCGCGAGGCCACAGACAGTAAGGGGAGGTATAGGGCCGCCGAATTTAAAGATCAGGCTTTGCAAATGGCATTGGAAGTCCAGCCCCAGGAGGGTAGCCGCGCAGAGGTGCGGCAGGACATACAGGCGGAAATTATCGAATTTTCTGACTTGGACAGTGAGGTTCGCTGGGCAGAACCCCTTTATCTCCACCGAGTGTGACCCGGAGGCCAGGGAGATCCTTTGATTTACAGGGTGGGTGACAAATGAACAGCGCCTTACCGTGTCAGGGTGAACAAAGCTTTCCGTGCTCCCAGAGTCAATCAGGCAAGACGTCTCGTGGCCGTTGATGAAGACCGTCGTTGTAGCTGTTGCGAGTGTCTGGGGTCGACTTTGGTCCAGTGTCACCGAGGCCAGATGAAGCAATTGCGAGTTCTGATCGGGCAGCGTGTAGTTGGCTGTGCTGGGTACCTGGGGCCCCATCCAAGATGGTGTCACCCATGGATCGCACATGGTGTCCGGGGATGAACAGGATGGCGGCGGGGATGGACAAAATGGCGGCGCCCACCCGTCCAGCGTGGTGTCCGGAGGGGCAAGATGGCCACGCCCGTGGGCCGCACGTGGCCCTAGGATAGGGGGGTGGCGGTAAGCGCTGGCCGGTCGGGGCCTGAAGAGGGGGTCGCCGCGGCGGTCCATAGTCGCAGACCCCCACAAAGTGGCCCTTCTTGCCACACCCTTTGCAGGTGGCGGTACGGGCCGGGCAGCGTGGGCGGGGATGATTCGCCTGCCCGCAGAAGACACAGCGGGGCCTGGCGGCGTTAGCAGTCCGTCTCATAGCACAGGCCTGCGGGTCAAGGGGAAGGTCTGTGGGGCTGCCGCTGCAGGGTGCCACGCAGCCCAGGGGGCCGCCGCACGATCGGGCGCAAAGGATTGCGCGTTTCTGTAGGCAACGTCCATGGACCCTGCCAGGGCCCGTGCCTCTCTAAGTCCCAGAGTGTCCCTTTCTAGGAGTCTTCGGTGGATATCTGGGGAGCTCATACCTGCTACGAAAGCATCCCTGATTAAAAGTCCCGTGTGCTCGCTCCCCAAAACTTGCGGGCAGCCACAGTTTCGGCCCAGCACCAGTAGCGCCCGGTAGAAATCTCCCAACATTTCCTCGGGGCTTTGTCGCCTAGTCGCAAGCAGGTGACAAGCGTAGACCTGGTTTACAGGGCAGATATAATGTCCTTCTCGCAGTTCGATCGCGGCAGCATAGTCCTCCGCCTCCTCGATAAGGGGGTAGATCCCAGGGCTGACCCATGAGCGCAGGAGATGCATTTTCTGTCCTTCTGTGGGGGTGCCTACGGCCGTCTCGAGCTAGCCTTTAAAGCACGCCAGCCAGTGTTTAAATATCGCTGCCGAGTTCTCCGTGTGGGGGCTGAGTTGTAGGCACTCCGGTTTGATTCGGAGATCCATCCTTCCAGCTTAAATCTAGTCGATTAAATTGATGCACGATCAGTAACACTCAAGACGAAGTGATTTCATAACTGAAGGCTTTAATCTACTAGAATTTGTTCCCCAGCAGCTTCGGTACAGAATGTGAAGGCTGCTGGGACGGCACCGGTTCTTATACTCCGCCTGTCAGGGCGGAGCTACATATCAACAACCAATGGTAAACTCCTAGGTTTAACCAATGGTCATCAGCCTCTTAGGAATACATTTGGCAAGCATCCAAAACCACAGAGATGCCTGATAGAGACTCAGACTGAGTTACAGCTGTGATGGTAAAATCGGTTATCTTTGCAGGTGTCGATCTTTTCAGCATTAATCTATCTTTTGGCTTTCAGATGTTGATAGACTTCCTGTGTCTTCTGTTTTTATTTGAGATTTTCAAGGTTGCAGCTTTTTGTTCTTGTGAAAATAAAGTAGCATAATGGCACTGGTGATTCTGACATTTGAAAAATGGAGGGTGAGCTTATGGGGTCACTGTGGTAGTCACCACTGATGTATTATACTGTATATATATATGGGTTTTACGGTAAGGCCCCTGTACGACAGGTATGGGGATAGATCCCTGCCTGCTGGCTCCGCCCAGTAGGCGGAGTGTAAATATGTGTGCTCTCAGTACAGCAGCCATTTTGTAAGCTGCTGTAGGAGGCCACACATCTCTGTGTAATAAAGCCTCGATTACATTCTACTCTCATCTCTTCGTAATTGATAGTGCATCAATTTATTACACAGAGATTTTTCAGAGATGGACCTCCGCATCAAGCCGGATCACCAGCAGCTGCATCCTCAAGCAGCCAACACCAAAATGGACTTCGAACATTGGCTAGCCTGTTTTGAAGCTTACATCGGGTCTGCGCCAGACCCAATCCCAGAAGCACAGAAGCTCCAGATTCTGTACACGCGGCTGAGCTCCAACGTTTTTCCCCTCATCCAGGACACGCTGACCTATGCAGAAGCCATGGCACTACTGAAGGAAAATTACGCTCAGCAGACACCAAAATCTATGCCAGGCATCTCCTATCCACGCGGTGCCAACTTCCCGGTGAGTCTGTGGAATATTTCTGGCATGCCCTGCTCACCCTAGTGAGAGACTGTGACTGTCAGGCCGTTTCGGCCACTGAACACTTGAACCTACTGATGAGAGACGCGTTCGTTACGGGAATAGGGTCTGACTACATTCGCCAGCGCCTCTTAGAAGGGGCACGCTTGACCTCGCGGCGACCAAAAAACTAGCACTCTCGCTTACGGTCGCATCACGCCACGTTCAGGCCTATGCCCTGACCGCGCGGCCCACCCCCCCTGTGCATCATGGACTCCACCGACGGCCACCCCATCATGGACCCCATCAGCGACAGCCCCCAGCCAACCACACACCTGTGCCATGCGGCAGCCAACCAACCCAGGGGGACCCAAATGCTACTTCTGTGGACACTCAAAACACCCCTGGCAGCGCTGCCCGGCGCGGAACGCCCTCTGCAAGGCTTGTGGCAAGAAGGGACATTTCGCTGCAGTCTGCCAGGCCCGCTCAATCGCCGCTATTGTCCCGGCACCCCCCACGTGCCGCTAGTGGGCGTCGCCATCTTCCCCTCCTCGGACCACGTGCGGCCCGTGGGTGCAGCCATCCTGCTCTACTCACAACACGTGCGGCCCGTGGGCACCGCCATCATGCCTCCCCCAGGACATATGCGGCCCGTGGGCGCCGCCATCTTACCCGCCTCAGGACCCCGGCCCGTCGGGCACCTGATCAGGCAGCTCATCGCCTGCAACCGCCGCCGACCAGCCGCGTCTCGCCTCGGTCACGATTGACCAGTCTCGACCGCACAACCTCGCGACCGCTTCGACAAAGGTGAAGGTCAACAGGCATGAGATCTCCTGCCTCCTGGACTCCGGGTTCACTGAGAGCTTCATCCACCGCGATACGGTAAGGCGCTGCTCCCTCGCGGTGCACCCCACTAACCAGAGAATCTCCCTGGCCTCTGGATCCCACACCGTGGCGATCCGGGGGTACTGCATCGCCACCCTCACCGTCCAGGGCGTGGAGTTCAGCGGCTTCCGCCTCTACGTCCTCCCAACTTCTGCGCTGCTTGCTGCTCGGCCTGGACTTCCAGTGCAACCTCCAGAGCCTAACCCTGAAATTTGGCGGGCCCTTACCACCCCTTACCGTTTGTGGCCTCGCTACCCTTAAGGTCGACCCGCCTTCCCTTTTTGCAAACCTAACCCCGGATTTCAAACTTGTCGCCACCAGGAGCAGACGGTACAGCACCCAGGACAGGACCTTCATCAGGTCTGAGGTCCAGCGGCTGCTGCGGGAAGGTATCATCGAGGCCAGCAACAGCTCCTGGAGAGCCCAAGTGGTAGTGGTGAAAACGGGGGAGCAAAACAGGATGGTCATTGACTACAGTCAGACCATCAACCGGTACACGCAGCTCGACGCGTACCCCCTCCCACGCATATCTGATGTGGTCAATCAGATTGCACAGTACCGGGTCTTCTCGACAGTGTACCTGAAATCTGCCTACCACCAGCTCCCCATTCGCAAGGCGGACCGCCCACACGCTGCTTTCGAAGCAGACGGCTGCCTTTACCACTTTCTTAGGGTTCCCATCGGCGTCACCAATGGGGTCTCGCTCTTCCAAATGGTTGACCGGTACGGATTGCAGGCCACCTTCCCGTACCTGGATAACGTCACCATCGGCGGCCACGACCAGCAGGACCACAACGCTAACCTTTCCAAATTTCTCCACACCGCCACACTCCTCATCCTCACGTATAACAAGGAGAAGTGCGTGTTCAGCACGAACCGATTAGCCATCCTTGGCAATGTGGTCCAGGTGCGCCCCCTCATGGAACTCCCCCTCCCCCACTGCCCCAAGGCCCTCAAACAATGCCTGCCGTTCTTTTCGTATTATGCCCAGTGGGTCCCAAACTATGCGGACAAGGCCCGCCCACTCATTCAATCCACCATTTTCCCACTGACGGCCGAGGCTCACCAGGCCTTCGACCATATCAAGGCCGACATTGCCAAGGCCGCGATGCACGCGGTCGACGAGACGCTCCCCTTCCAAGTTGAGAGCGATATCAGACGTCGTTCTGGCCGCCACGCTCAACCAGGCAGGCAGGCCCGTGGCATTCTTTTCCTGGACCCTCCATGCCTCCGAAATTCGGCACCTCCTCCGTCGAAAAGGAGGCCCAAGCCATCGTTGAAGCTGTGCGGCATTGGAGGCATTACCTGGCCGGCAGGAGATTCACTCTCCTCACTGACCAACGGTCGGTTGCCTTCATGTTTAATAACACACAGCAGGGCAAGATCAAAAACGATAAAATCTTGGATGGAGGATCGAGCTCTCCACCTACAACTACGAGATTTTGTATCGCCCCGGTAAGCTCAACGAGCCCCCCCGATGCCCTATCCCGAGGTACATGTGCCAGCGCACAAGTGGACCGACTCCGGACCCTGCACGACAATCTCTGTCACCCAGGAGTCACCCGTTTCTACCACTTCATTAAGACCCGCAATCTGCCCTACTCCATTGAGGAAGTCAGGGCTATCACCAGAGACTACCAGGTCTGCGCGGAGTGCAAACCGCACTTTTGCCGGCCAGACCGTGCGTGTCTGGTGAAGGCCTCTCGCCCCTTTGAACGCCTCAGCGTGGACTTCAAAGGGTATCTCCCCTCCACCGACCACAACACGTACTTCCTTAGTGTGGTAGACGAATATTCCCAATTCCCCTTTGCCGTCCCATGCCCCGACATGACGTCATCAAAGCCGTCAACACAATCTTCGCTCTGTTTGGTTTCCCAGCCTACGTCCACAGCGACCGGGGATCCTTATTTATGAGCGATGAGCTGCGCCAGTTCCTGCCCAACAAGGGCATTGCCTCGAGCAGGACGACCAGCTACAACCCCAGGGGAAACGGGCAGGTAGAGCGGGAGAATGAGACGGCCTGGAGGGCCGTCCAGCTGGCCCTACGGTCCAGAAATCTCCTGGCCTCCCGCTGGCAGGAGTTCCTCCCCGACGCACTTCACTCCATTCGGTCGCTCCTGTGCACCGCGACTAACGAAACCCCACATGAACGTCTCTTTGCCTTCCCCAGGAAGTCCACCTCCGGAGTTTCGCTCCCAACATGGCTGGCAGCTCCAGGACCCGTTCTCCTCTGTAGACATGTGTGACTCCACAAGGCGGACCCTTTGGTTGAGAGGGTACAGCTACTCCACGCCAACCCGCAGTACCCTGACGGCCACCAAGACACAGTCTCCCTCAGGGATCTGGCACCAGCTGGGTCCACACACGCCCCCCCCCCCCCGCCCCGGGGCCACCCTCCCCTCCCCCGGCGCACCCCACCGCAGCCCTCGCTCCAGGACAATCCGTCCTCCCCTTGCTTCCACCTGGGGATGAAGAGGATTTTGACACGCTCCCGGAGTCACCGAAGACCAAACCGACACCTGAATCGCCACCAGCACTGCGGCGCTCTTGACGGCAGATCAAGGCACCGGACCGCCTAATTTGTGATATTCTCTGTGATTTTTAAAAGCAGCTTGTCTTTATATAGTTCTCTACCACCCCTGCTGGATTCATTTTTAACGGGGGGTGAATGTGAAAGTCACCACTGATGTATTATACTGTATATATATATTGCTTTTATGGTAAGGCCCCAGTACTACAGGTACGGGGGTAGATCCCTGCCTGCTGGCTCCGCCCTGTAGGCGGAGTATAAATATGTGTGCTCTCAGTACAGCAGCCATTTCGTAAGCTGCTGTAGGTAGCCACACATCTCTGTGTAATAAAGCCTCGATTACATTCTACTCTCGTCTCATTGTAATTGATAGTGCATCAGTCATAGAGTTTTACAGCCCAGAAAGAGGCCCTGTAGACCCTTGTGTCTGCACTGACCATCAAGCACCTGTCATAATATCCACTCATGTATATAATGAGATGCAGACAGGCAGTGATTGACACACAGGATAACCAATGAACACACACGACACATAACAACCAATCACCAGACAGCACACCACCACTATAATGCACACAGGGCATTAAGACTCGCCCTCTCTCTACAGGACACAGCTGCTGAGATAATAAGAGTGCATAAGCCAGTGAGCACTATCACCATGAGGTAGAGAGTTAGTCTGGTCTAGCCAGTAGGAGGTTATCAGTTAGTTTGATAGAGTGTCAACTCACAGCAGACTATGTACAGCAATCAGGAAGTTCAATAAAACAGTGTTGGACCATCTCCTGTGTCAGAAGCCTGTTTCTAGTTTTACTGCATCCAGTTGCAGTCAATGTTGAACCAGCTTACTTAACACATCATGGTACCAGAGTGCTACTAATCCTAACGAACCTACCTCGAGTGCACCTGCAACGACCAGCAAGCAGCCATCCAGCGGAATGGAAAACATCCAGCCTCCTTCGCAACTCCAGATCTCCGGCAACCTCGGCGCCAACTGGAAAGTCTTCAAACAAAAGTTCCTCCTGTACATCGAGGCCTCCGACCTCGAGGCAGTATCGGATGCCAGAAAGATCGCGCTGTTCCTGTCGACTGCGGGGGGGATCACGCCATCCACATCTATAACTCGCTTACGTTTGCCGATGGAGAGGACAAGACAAAGTTCAAGACAGTTCTGCTGAAATTCGACAGCCACTGCGACATTGAGGTGAATGAGAGCTTTGAACGGTACATCTTCCAACAGAGGCTTCAGGGTAAGGATGAACCTTTTCAGTCCTTCGTGATCCATCTCCGCATCCTAGCGCAGTCATGTAATTATGACTCGACGACTGATTCCATGATCCGGGATCAGATTGTTTTCGGGGTCCAGTCTGAATCCCTGCGGGAGCAGCTCCTCAAAATCAAACAGTTGACCCTCTCCGTCGCCATCGAAATGTGCGTTGTCCATGAGCATGCCAGAAATCGCTACTCCCGCATCAGGGCGGCAGAAACTGCAAAACTGGCCTCCCACGAGGCAGAAAGGGTGCAGGCCATAGTCAAAATGCAAGGTCTGAGCATCGAGTAGAGTGATCGTTTCGCGCGCTTTTCTCGGGTCCCCATGCATACGCGCCGCGACCAAGTGGACGATGAGGTCGAAGACCCTGAGGCGCATGCGCAAACGTCAGCTGACCGCACTGTGCATGCGCGATAGCGCACAGAACGTGCTGACGTCAGCCTCATGACGTGTCCGAGTTGTGACTCCGCCCATTTAAAGCTGCAATGTCCAGCCAAAGGCAGGCGATGTCTACAGTATGGAAAGCCTGGCCACTACGCAGCCTTCTGCAGGTCCGCTTCACCAAACAACAGCCAGCGATCCCAGCTGCAGCGTAGACATGTCCGCTGCATACAACAAGTCATGCAGGATTCTGATCCAGACAGCCCAACGGACCCTGATGCTGACTGCCTTGAGTCTCCATATCGGGTGGGCATCATCACCACACCCAAGTTGGTCTCTACCGTGCCTGACAACCACCTTTCGATCCTCAGTGTGGATCCTGACGACGAGTGGTGTACCGTCATCACGGTCAACCAGTCTCGCATCCGATTTAAATTGGACACTGGCACGTCTGCGAACCTCATATCACAGTCGGACCTCGACAGCATCCGACACCAACCTAGCATTCTTCCACCAGCCTGCCAGCTCATTGACTACAATGGTAATACCATAGCTGCCAGTGGGTTGTGTCAGCTAGGTGTCTCTCACAAGGCAATCAAGGCGACGTTGAGATTCAAGATCGTCCGGCCTGTCAAGGCATCCCTGCTCGGTGCTCGCGCATGCGAACTCCTAAATCTGGTACAGCGAGTTCATGCAATGCCCCCGACACCGGCGACGGCCTCGCCCAATGCGAATCTCCAGGCTGAGATAGACAACATTCTCACACAATACCACAGTGTGTTTGATGGGATGGGCAGGCTCCCATATCGCTACAAGACATTGCTCAAGCCGAATGCCACCCCAGTCATCCATGCACCACGCCGGGTGCCGGCTCTTCTCAAGGATCGTCTGAAAACGCAGCTACGAGAGCTCCAAGACCAGGGCATCATCTCAAAGGTCACGGAACCCACAGACCGGGTCAGCTCTATGGTCTGCGTCAAGAAACCCTCTGGCGAACTCTGCATTTGCATTGATCCCAAAGACCTGAATCGCAACATCATGCGAGAGCATTACCCGATCCTGAAGCGTGAAGAATTAACCTGTGAGATGCTCACGCCAAATTCTTTACCAAGCTGGACGCCTCCCGCGGTTTCTGGCAAATTCAGCTGGACAAGTCCAGTCGGAAGCGGTGCACTTTTAACACTCTGTTCGGCAGGTATTGCTACAACCGCATGCCTTTTGGTATCATATCAGCTTCCGAAGTATTTCATCGCATAATGGAGCAAATGATGGAGGGCATCGAGGGGGTGCGAGTGTATGTGGACGACGTGATCATCGTGTCCATGACGCCCGAGGATCACATTGCTCGCCTCAAACAGGTTTTCCAGAGGATTCATGAAAATGGCCTCCAGCTCAACAGGGCCAAATGCTCGTTTGGGTGGTCCGCTATCAAGTTTTTAGGTGACCACATTTCACAGCAAGGTGTGCAACCTGACGCTGACAAGGTGCTGGCAATCAATGCCTTGAAGACACCAGAGGACAAAAAGGTGGTCCTCCGCTTCCTCGGGATGGTAAATTTTCTCAGAAAATTCATTCCCAACATGGCATCCCACACCACAGCCCTCCGGCATCTCGTTAAAAAGTCGACAGTGTTCCAGTGGCTTCCCACACATTAAGTGGAGTGGCTTGAGCTGAAGGCGAAGCTCACCATAGCCCCAGTACTGGCGTTCTTTGACCCAACCAAGGATACCATGATATCCACCTACGCAAGCCAGGACGGCATTGGGGCGGTGCTCCTCCAGCGAGACGATTCCTCGTCCTGGGCTCCTGGGCTCCAGTGGCATATGCCTCCAGGGCCATGACTCCGACCGAACAACGGTATGCCCAAATCGAAAAGGAGTGTCTGGGTCTCCTGACAGGAATAGTCAAGTTTCATGACTATGTATACGGTCTGCCGAAGTTCACGGTCTGCCGAAGTTCACGGTCTGCCGAAGTTCACGGTGGAAACAGACCACAGGCCTTTAGTCCACATAATCCAGAAGGATTTAAATGACATGACACCTCGGCTGCAGCGAATTATTCTTCGTCTCTGCCGATTTGACTTCGAACTCGTCTACGCACCGGGCAAGGAATTGATCGTCGCGGATGCCCTATCCCGATCCATCACCATGCCCTGTAAACCGGGCGACTTCATTCGCCACATCGAGGCACAGGTGCAGTTGTGTGCCAGCAACCTCCCAGCCACTGATGAACGAGTTGTCCAGATACGCGAAGAAACTGCCAAATATCCTCTACTGCAGCGCGTGATGCAACACCTTGCCCATGGCTGGCAAAAGGGGCAGTGCCCCCAGTTCTTCAACGTTAAGGACGAGTTAATGGTTGTCGAGGGGATCCTTCTTAAACTAGATAGAATCGTCATTCCCCAAAGCATGCAAGCCATGATGCTCAGACAGATCCATGAGGGTCACCTTGGGGTTGAAAAATGTCGACGCAGAGCGCGGCAGGCAGTCTACTGGCCTGGCATCAGCCAGGACATTGCCAACACGGTCCTCAACTGCACAACATGCCAGAGGTTTCAACCAGCTCAGCACAACGAAACTCTGCAACAGCACAAATTTATGACTTCTCCGTGGTCCAAGGTGGGGATAGATCTCTTTCACACAAATGGGCGTGATTACGTGCTCTTGGTCGACTACTTCTCCAGCTACCCGGAAGTGGTGAAACAGTCGGACCTCAAGTCCAAGTCAGTGATTAAAGGCTGCAAAGAGACGTTTGCCAGACATGGCATACCACTCACAGTAATGAGTGACAACAGCCCATGTTTCTACAGCCAAGAGTGGTCCAACTTTGCACGATCCTACCACTTCAGTCACATCACATCCAGTCCCTATTACCCGCAATCAAACGGGAAGGCCGAATAAAGGGTCCATATTGTAAAGCGGTTGCTGTGCGAGGCTGCAGACTCAGTCTCGGACTTCAACCTGGCGCTGTTGGCATACAGGGCAACCCCTCTGTCGACTGGTTTGTCTCCGGCGCAGCTGCTCATGAACCGCAATCTGAGGACGACTGTTCCAGCCTTCCATGTCCCAGACCTTGACCACCTCACGGTGCTGCAGAAAGTGCAGCGATCCAGGGACCAGCAGAAGATCACGTATGATGCTCATGCCAAGGATCTACCAGCGTTGGCTCCAGACGATGTTGTTCAGGACCATTTGCCTGAGGGAGGTTGGTCAGCCCCAGCTATTGTCGTCAGGCAGGCTGCCCCCAGGTCCTTCGTTGTCCAAATGGCTGATGGCTCGATTCTACGGCGCAACAGGAGGGCGCTACGAAAAGTTCCCTGCCCACCGCCTGGCCGCACTTCTCTGCATGTCATCATGCCTCCTCCGGACATCTCGCACCACGAGGCCACCGAGCTGGCAGCGATCCCGCCTCTCCATGAGGCCACCGACATGGCAGCAATCCCGCCTATCCAAGTGCCAGCGTCCCCCCCTCCACCTCTGAGGCGATCAACAAGAAATTGTTGCCTGCCACAAAGACTGAATCTATGGACTTAAATCTTGTAAGTTTTGTTCAGTTTGCTCTGTATCTGCACGATAGACACCTTCCCATGTACATATGTTCATTCACTCACCACTTGTATATAATCATGTATGTACATATATCGCCACGTTCCAAAATTTACTTCAAAAAGGGGAGATGTCATAATATCCACTCATGTATATAATGAGATGCAGACAGGCAGTGATTGACACACAGGATAACCAATGAACACACACGACACATAACAACTAATCACCAGACAGGACACCACCACTATAATGCACACAGGGCATTAAGACTCTCCCTCTCTCTACAGGACGCAGCTACTGAGATAGTAAGAGTGCACAAGCCAGTGAGCACTATCACCATGAGGTAGAGAGTTAGTCTGGTTAAGCCAGCAGGAGGTTATCAGTTAGTTTGATAGAGTGTCAACTCATAGTAGACTATGTACAGCAATCAGGAAGTTCAATAAAACAGTGTTGGACCATCTCCTGTGTCAGAAGCCTGTTTCTAGTTTCACTGCATCCAGTTGCAGTCAACGTTGAACCAACTTACTTAACACATCAGGACCTATCTATTCTAATCCCATTTTACAGCACCTGGTTCGTATCCTTGTATGTTATGGTAATACACTCATCAAAATCTTGTGGGGGATACCGCCTGCACCTCCCTTTCAGGCATTGAGATCCAGATTCCCACCACCCTCTGGTGAAACAATTTTCTTCAAATTTCCATTAAATCTCCTGCCCTGTAATTTCAGGCTTTCCTCCTCGCTATTTACCACACTACCGCTTTTTGTGTCATCTGCAAACTTACTGATCATACCCCCCTCATTCCCGTCTAGATCATTAATGCACACTACAGACAGCAAGACACTCAGCTCCAATCTCTGCAACACACCACTGGACATAGGCTTCCAGTCACAAATATAACCTTTGACCAACACCCTCTGCCTCCTTCCACTAAGCCAATTTTGGATCCAATTTGTCTAATTGCCCTGGATCCCATGGTTCTTACCTTCTTGATCAGTCTCGACAGCAAAGACTCCTACGTCAGACTCCTATTTATTGACTACAACTCCGCCTTCAACACCATAATCCCAGCCAAGCTCATATCAAAACTCCAAAACCTAGGACTTTGCTCCTCACTCTGCACTGGATCCTCGACTTTCTGACCCACAGACCACAATCAGTAAGAATGAACAACAACACCTCCTCCACAATAGTCCTCAATACCGGGGCCCAGCATGGCTGCGTATTTAGCCCCCTACTATACTCCCTGTACACACACGACTGCGTGGCAAAATTTGGTCCCAACTCCATCTACAAGTTTGCTGATGATACGACCATAGTGGGCCGGATCTCGAATAACGATGAGTCCGAATATATGAGGGAGATAGAGAACCTAGTGGAGTGGTGCAGCGACAACAATCTATCCCTCAATGCCAGCAAAACTAAAGAGTTGGTCAATGACCTGAGGAAGCAAAGTACTGTGCACACCCCTGTCAGCATCAATGGGGCTGAGGTGGAGATGGTTAACAGCTTCAAATTCCAAGGGGTACACATTTCCAAAATTCTGTCCTGGTCCACCCATGTTGACGCTACCACCAAGAAAGCACAACAGTGCCTCTACTTCCTCAGGAAACTAAGGAAATTCGGCATGACCACATTAACTCTTACCAACTTTTACAGATGCACCATAGAAAGTATCCTATCTGGCTGCATCACAGCCTGTTATGGCAACTGCTCGGTCCAAGATTGCAAGAAACTTCAGAGATTCGTGAACACAGCCCAGTCCATCACACAAACCTGCCTCCCATCCATTGACTCCATGTACACCTCCCGCTGCCTCGGAAAAGCGGGCAGCATAATCAAAGACCCCTCCCACCCGTCTTATTATCTCTTCCAACATCTTCCATCAGGCAGGAGATAAAAAAGTCTGAGAACACGCACGAAAAGACACAAAAACAGCTTCTTCCCCACTGTTACCAGACTCCTAAATGACCCTCTTGTGGACTGACCTGATTAACACTACACCTCTGTATGCTTCACCCAATGCCGCTGTTATGTCGTTACATTATGTACCTTGTGTTGCCCTATTATGTATTTTCCTTTATATAATTTTCTTTTCATGCGCTTAATGGTCTGTTGAGCTGCTTGCAGAACAATCTCGGTGCACGTGACAATAAACAAAAATCCATATACAGGACCTTGTCAAAAGCCTTACTGTCACCTCCTCGAAATAGTCAATCAAATGTGTTCGCCATGATCTCCCCTTGATGAAGCCATGCTGACTATCCTATATTAATCCTTGCCTCCTCAAGTGGAGATTAATTCTGTCGTTCAAAATGTTTTCCAATAATTCCCCAACCGCTGATGTTAGACTCATGGGCCTATAATTACCGGGATCTTCCCTACTTCCCTTCCACAATAATAATACCACATTAGCTCCATCCTCTGGCATCACATCTGTAACCAGAGAGAATTTGAAAATTAACATCAGAGCCCCTGCAGTCTCCTCTCTTGCCTCACACAGCAGCCTAAGATACGTCTCATCTGGGCCTGGGGATTTATCCACTTTTTGTCCCATCAAAATCCCGAGCACTCCTTCCTCTCAATGCTAATAGTCCAATTATATCACAGTCCCCCTCCTTACTTTATATACCTACATCATCCTTCACCATAGTGAACACAGATGCAAAATATTAATTTAATACCTTATGGCACCCAGGACACGGGTTCGATCCCAGCATTTATTGCCCATCCCTGAGTGCATTTAAGAGTCAACCAGATTGCTGTGGGTCTGGAATTACATGTAGGCCAGACCAGGTAAGGATGACAGATTTCCTTCCCTAAAGGACATTAATGAACTAGATGGGTTTTCATGAAACTCAACAATGGTTTCATGGTCATCTTTAGACTTTTAATTCCAGATTTTTATTGAATTCAAATTTCACCATCTGCCCTGGTGGGATTCAAACCCCGGTCCCCAGAGCATTTCCCTGGGTCTCTGGATCACCAATTCAGTAAAAAATACCACTACATTACATTGAATTCTCTTTCATCGTGTGTGCTTCATTGTTAATAGTTGAGACTACTTCAGTCAGAGAGCTCCTTGTGGTTGGCACACATTGATGGTTAAGGAGAGTTTCGGACATTTCCTTTATTGCATTGTAAAAGAGATTATCCAAGATCACTCTGCTACGAGCAGGTGAGAAGGGGTGAACTGGCTGCCCTCAATTTAACCTCCTTGGTGGGCCACAATAAAAGTTTTCAGTTTCTTTTCACGAGGCTATGCCTTTTCCAAAAGGTATTTAACTATTAAGCTATGAGCAACAAGGATCCAATCAAACAACGTCTTCTTGAGACAAAGAAAGAGCAAACCTATAAACCACTAAATCCAAGAAGAGTAGTAGAATCATGATGTCAAGTATTCAGCCCTCATGCTGTCATCTGAGCCCACACTCACATACGCAAACACACAAGTGCACAGATCAGAAATATTGGGGTTGGAGCTCAATTAAAAAAAGGTAAAAGAATGTAACGTTGAGTGTTTTGTGCTTAAACAAAGGAGATGACAATGGGATGAGAGAAGAACTAGCTAAGGTAGACTGGGAACAAAGACTTTATGGTGAAACAGTTGAGGAACAGTGGAGAACCTTCCAAGCGATTTTTCACAGTGCTCAGCAAAGGTTTATACCAACAAAAAGGAAGGATGGTAGAAAGAGGGAAAATTGACCGTGGATATCTAAGGAAATAAGGGAGAGTATCAAATTGAAGGAAAAGGCATACAAAGTGGCAAAGATTAGTGGGAGACTAGAGGACTGGGAAATCTTTAGGGGGCAACAGAAAGCTACTAAAAAAGCTATAAAGAAGAGTAAGATAGATTATGAGAGTAAACTTGCTCAGAATATAAAAACAGATAGTCAAAGTTTCTACAAATATATAAAACAAAAAAGAGTGGCTAAGGTAAATATTGGTCCTTTAGAGGATCAGAAGGGAGATTTAATAATAGGAGATGAGGAAATGGCTGAGGAACTGAACAGGTTTTTGGGTCGGTCTTCACAGTGGAAGACACAAATAACATGCAGGTGACTGATAGAAACGAGGCTATGACAGGTGAGGACTTTGAGATGATTGTTATCACTAAGGAGGTAGTGATCGGCAAGCTAATGGGGCTAAAGGTAGACAAGTCTCCTGGCCCTGATGGAATGCATCCCAGAGTGCTAAAAGAGATGGCTAGGGGAATTGCAAATGCACTAGTGATAATTTACCAAAATTCACTAGACTCTGGGGTGGTCCCGGCGGATTGGAAATTAGCAAACATGACACCACTGTTTAAAAAAGGAGGTAGGCAGAAAGCGGGTAATTATAGGCCAGTGAGCTTAACTTCGGTAGTAGGGAAGATGCTGAAATCTATCATCAAGGAAGAAATCGCGAGGCATCTGGATGGAAATTGTCCCATTGGGCAGACGCAGCATGGGTTCATAAAGTGCAGGCCGTGCCTAATTAATTTAGTGGAATTTTATGAGGACATTACCAGTGCGGTAGATAACGGGGAGCCAATGGATGTGGTACATCTGGATTTCCAGAAAGCCTTTGACAAGGTGCCACGCAGAAGGTTGCTGCATAAAATAAAGATGCATGGCATTAAGGGTAAAGTAGTAGCATGGATAGAGGATTGGTTGATTAATAGGAAGCAAAGAGTGGGGATTAATGGGTGTTTCTCTGGTTGGAAATCAGTAGCTAGTGGTGTCCCTCGGGGATCAGTGTTGGGCCCACAATTGTTCACAATTTACATAGATGATTTGGAGTTGGGGACAAAGGGCAATGTGTCCAAGTTTGCAGATGACACTAAGATGAGTGGTAAAGCAAAATGTGCAGAGGAAGTCTGCAGAGGGATTTGGATAGGTTAAGTGAATGGGCTAGGGTCTGGGAGACAGAATACAATGTTGACAAATGTGAGGTTATCCATTTTGGTGGGAATAACAGCAAAAGGGATTATTATTTAAATGATAAAATATTAAAACATGCTGAGTGTGCTCGTGCATGAGTCTCAAAATGTTGGTTTACAGGTGCAACAGGTGATTAAGAAGGCAAATGGAATTTTGTCCTTCATTGCTAGAGGGATGGAGTTTAAGACTAGGGAGGTTATGCTGCAATTGTATAAGGTGTTAGTGAGGCCGCACCTGGAGTCTTGTGCTCAGTTTTGGTATCCTTACTTGAGAAAGGACGTACTGGCACTGGAGGGTGTGCAGAGGAGATTCACTAGGTTAATCCCAGAGCTGAAGGGGTTGGATTATGAAAAGAAGTTGAGTAGACTGGGACTGTACGCGTTGGAATTTAGAAGGATGAGGGGGGATCTTATAGAAACATATAAAATTATGAAGGGAATAGATAGGATAGATGCGGGCAGGTTGTTTCCACTGGCGGGTGAAAGCAGAAGTAGGGGGCATAGCCTCAAAATAAGTGGTAGTAGATTTAGGACTGAGCTTAGGAGGAACTTCTTCACCCAAAGTGTTGTGAATCTATGGAATTCCTTGCCCAGTTAAGCAGTTGAGGTTCCTTCATTAAATATTTTTAAGATAAAGATAGATAGTTTTTTGAAGAATAAACGGATTATAGGTTATGGTGTTCGGGCCGGAAAGTGGAGCTGAGTCCACAAAAGATCAGCCATGATCTCATTGAATGGCGGAACAGCCTCGAGGGGCCAGATGGCCTCCTCCTGCTCCTAGTTCTGATGTTCTTATGTCTTTTAATTGTCCCTAATCTGTAGATTTTGAACACTTTGGCTGGTATGTATCTGGGAATACATTCCTCCTAGTTATGCACCACATGATGTGAAGTGACGTCAGCAGAGTGCGCGGGCTTTGAGCAGATCATCATCTTGATTTTATGACCAACGTCTCTTAATAAACGTCTCATCGTGTTTTACAAGAATCCAGAGTGTGGTCACCTCCAAACCTTTTCTCTTTGCGGCAACAAAGCCATATAACAGGAGAGAAAACTGGTGGCGAGGTTTAAGGCAGAAAAATCGCTGGAAAGAAGATTTCCGTCTATTGATTGTGGGACAACAGCGGGAGCAATGAATGATTCTCTGGATCAGACTCATACACTCATAGATGTTGAGCGAAGCACTACAGCTGATGTGAAGGCTTAACAAAGTCAACAACTACAACAGTGAGTAAGAAGACCAACAGTGGGGGAAGGCTTGTTTGCATTGAAGTGCATGGGGTCTAGGCCACCTGGATCATGCACATGGCGAAGCTTCATGGGTTACGGGAAATGGGGATTTCAAAGTCTGCCAACTCTGCATGGGCCACGTCTCGGGTGAAAAGCCAAAATACTCAGGCATAAAAAGGAAAGATTTCCTAGTTTCTTATTCAAGGGATTGTTTGCACCATACTGTCCAACACAATCGGGACAGGGAAGTGTAGACCTAGGATCTGGGATCCAAATATGGCAGGAAAAACAGGTGCCATGGACGTATTTGATGAGGATTATAAAACATGGAATTCATAAGAAGAAAGATTTCAATTGTCTTTAATAACTAAGTCCTAAAGGTCACAATGTTTCTCAGCTCAGTTGGCCATAGCACGTTGATGCTGCTGCAGAATCTTGTTCCCCCAGCAAAACTAGCAGACAAGTTCTTCAGTGAACTAATGAAAATCTTAGAGGGCCATTTCTCCTCCAAATCATTGTTGATTGCAGAAAGGTTTTGATTCTACCTCAGGAAGGTGAAACTATTTTAAAGTTTATAGCATCTTTAAGAAATTTAGCTAGATATTGTGAATTTGGTGCAACTCTTGACGATACTCTTTGAGACAGGCTGGTTTGTGGATTTCTCAGTGAAGCTACTCAGCGGAAACTGCTTACTGTAAGTGATTTAACTCTGAAAGCTGCTGTGGAAGATGCCACATCTATGGAGCTTGCTACGAGAGAAGTTTCGCAGATAAGGACAGGAGCAAAGATCCACAAAATTGATTCCTCAGGAACAAGGCTGCAAAGGTGCAACCATGTCACCATTGTACAGATTGGACACTCAGTGGAGGAATGTTGGAGTAAATTAAATACTTAAAAGAACTGTGGTAAGAAGGGCCACATTGCCAAGGCGTGTTGAGCTCAGGAATTATCTTCTACACCAAGAAAGTGCAAGAAGAACAATACCAGTAAACAATCTAGTTGTGTCCAAAAATTAGCGGATGAAGCTCAAGATCACTCAAAAGACAGCGAAACCGAGTTACTGCAAGAGCTAAAGCTAGACGTTTTGTCAATTCAGGGCGATCCACAACATTTTTGAGCATAAAAACTTGTAGGTCAGTAAATTAAAAGGAAAGTGGGTACAGCAATATTGCTAATGCCTTAGACAATTTATCATCAAAAGCTGAAGCATCTGCCTTTAAAACCATTTAATGTGAAGCTAAGGACATACACTGATGAAGTTGTGCGATTAAAAGGATAAATTATGGTGAAAGTAGAAGCAAATGGGTAGACGGCGAAGTTGCCTCTTCAAGTTGTTCATGGAAACTTTCTTGCTCTATTTGGTAGAGCATGGTGGACTAAGATTAGGCTAAACTGGCAAACAGTCAATTAATTAGTGAATTCAACAAACAATTTGCAACAATTTCTGAAGAAGTGCGAGAAAGTGTTTGAGGATGCACCTCTATGACTGGAGTTGAGCGACACCTAAAAATTAAGCCAGAGAGCACACACGAATGTCTCAAAGCTAGAACTGTACCATATGCCAGCAAGTCTAAAGATGAAGAAGAACTAGACAGATTGGTAAAGACAGGAATCATTGAACCTGTTGCTACAAGTGACTGGGCGTCACCAATCATTCCTGTATTAAAATGGGATGGTTTAGTGAGAATTTATGGAGATTTAAAAACTACTATGAACCCAGTTTTGTGCATCGATCATTATCCACTGCTGATGGCTACTAGAGAACAGAAATTCAGTAAAATTGATCTTTCACAGGCACATCTGCAGATGAATGTGACTGCTGAATCACAGTCACTACTCACCATTGTGACGCACAAAGATCTGTTTTGTTACAGAAGACTTCCTTTTGCAATAACATCTTTTCAATATCCATGAATCAAATTCTAAGTGGGTTGAGTGGAGTACAATGTTATTTAGATGGCATACTCATCACCGGTTCGAGTGAACAAGAACATTTGAGGACTTTGGAATCCATCCTGAAGCGTTTACAGAGCCACAACCTGACGATTGAGAAGGAAAAGTGCGACTTTTTCAAGTCATCCATAAATTAGTTGCCAATATTATACAAAGAGCTGAACAAAATGTCAGCAACTGTGGAAGCACCATGTCCTCAAAATGTGACACAATTAAAGTTGCCGGATTTAGCAACATGATTGAAGCCTTTACACACATTGCTATGTGTCAAGTAGACACGGCACTGGTCAGAAGAATGTGAAATATGGACAGTGACGTGAAAGAAGCTTCACTGAAGTCAGAGCTATTGGTTCATTATAATCCAAGAATGAAATTGAAGCTAGCTTGCAATGCCTCACCCGATGGTGTTGGTTCAGTCGCCTCACACATTATGCATTCAGGAGAGAGACGGCCGACAGCACTTGCTTCACGGACTCTTTCTGGCGCGGGAATGAATCACGAGCAGCTAGAAAAAGAAGCTTTGCGCATTATTTTGGGAATAAGGAGGTTTCACCATTACCTTTATGGGCCTCATGTTACCCTTTTGACGGATAATTGATCCTTGGCTACAATCTTTGTGTGGTATGAAGGTATACCTTCTTTGACAGCTAGGAATTTGCAAAGATGGTCATTGATATTTTCAGCGCATAATTACAACATCCAGTATAACATGTCAGAGCTGCATGCAAAAACTAATGCCTTATCACGAGTGCCATAGCAAATCAAGAATAACCCTGAAGAACATTTTGTCAATATTTTGTATTTCTCACTCATGGATAGTGTACCTGACGAAATCTCAAGTTCAAAGATAGACAATGACTGATCCAGTGATGGGAATGTGATGGATATGATCAAGAAAGAAAAGCTGTCAGACGGTCATAGGAAAAATCCAGACCTCAAGCCTCATTCACACAAAAACGTGAGTAGACAGTACAAAATGGAGTTCTATTGTGGGGATCCATGAGATTATTCCTCCATGTTTATGGAGAAGTTCTTGACCAACTGTATGAGGCTGATCCTGGTGTGGTAAGGATGAAGGATCTGGCAGGCATTTATTTTTGGTGGCCAGGATTAGATGCTCAAATTGAAGATGAAGTTGGGCAAAGCCAAAACTAAGGAACACTCCACCATTACAACCATGACATCCGTGGGAATGGCCGACACAGCCATGGCAGAAAATACACATCGATTATGCAGGTCCACTGGACGTCCCATGTTCTTGGTGATTGTGGACTTGCACTCATAATGACCAGATGTCACGATAATGAAGCCAATGATAACTCAGCAGACCACTGAGAAACTTGACAAATATTTGCAAGATTCAGAACACCGGAGCAGATTGTTGGTGATTATGGTACACGGCTTACTTCAAAGAAGTCTGAGGACTACTTAAAAGGGAATGGTATACACCATATCAAGGCAGCTCCATGTCAATCAGCAACAAATGGATTGGCTGAACGGTTTGTGCAATCATTAAAACATTCTATCAAAGTATCGAAGGATCAGGAAACATTGTTAATCAGAGTAAACAAATGTCTAATATTTTATCGGAACACTGTACATGCTACCACACTGTTGTTCAAGAGGAAGCTACGAACAGAATTTGATTTGTTAACTCTACCTGATACTTCAGAGATTGTCAAATGACATCAAACACAATTTGCTAGGAGGGAGTATATCTCTGAAAGGTAAATGTTCAACCAGGGCGAGAGAGTGTTGGCTACGAATTATACCACCAATGAGATTTGGGTACCAGCTCTGCTTCTAGCAAAGACAGGGGCATTACCGTACACCATACAGACAGATGATGAACGCATTCAGTGACCTCCTTCTAATCAATTACTTACTTCACAAAGTGAGTTCATAAAAATTTCTCAAGAGCTTCTATCTTTAGGAGGTGTACAGAATTATGCTTTGGGATGTAGACCAGAGACAGTAACAAATTCCAATTCTGTTTCTGAGCAGTTTTCAATGCCTAGAGTAACAGATATCAAAGTTACTACTCAAGAAGCACCATCTACAGAAAGGCATGAGGACCTTCCTGATGTCGCAAGTAGTTGAGTTTAAGAACGCCGAATTCTAGCAAAAATGAATAGACGTCTGCCAAACAGAGACTGTTTTATTGAATGGTATATATGTATAGAAATAACAAATCGGGGACCTGCTGTATAAACGTTAGTTGTTGCCATTGCACTAATAAAGCAAAGAGGGAGGGGTGCTATGTATCTGGGAATATATTCCTGCCAGTTCTGCATCACATGTTGTGCATTGAAGTCAGCAGGGTGTTTGAGCGAGCTTTGCCTGTTCGAATACATGGAGGGAGAATTTAGAATATCCAAAATGCCTAACAGCACGTCTTTTGGGGCTTGTGGAAGGAAACCGGAGCACCCGGAGGAAACCCACGCAGACACAGGGAGAACGTGCAGACTCCGCACAGACAGAACACCCTCGGATGGAAACCGTCGGGTCCTAGGGATTTGTCACTCTGTATTTCTATTAATTTCCTAGTTAGTGATACTGTACTTACATTAGTTGTTTGAAGTCCCTGTCCTCTATCAACTATTAATCTTTTGGGACGTCAGGCAAGTTATCCTTCTTTTGTACTTTAAATACTGAGGCAAAGTAATTGTTCAACATGTCTGCCATTTCCCCATTATCACTGACAATATCTCCATTTTCAGCTTTTACTGGGCCTACATTGCTCACCACCACCTGCTTTCCCCTTGCACAACTATAACATTTCTTCTTATTGCTTTTGATGTCGCATGCAAGTTTCCTTTCATAAATCCTTTCAGTAGCTCTTTAAGCTGCTGGTCCTTGTACCTAATCCAATTGTCCAGATCTCTGTTATGTCTTGCATTTTTGTAAGCCCTTTCTCTTGATTATATGCTGCCCATAACATCTTTAGTTGTCCATAGTAGGTTTTTCTGTGAAGCAGAGACTTTTCCTCTCATGGGTATATACTTGCTCTGTATCTTGTTCAATGTTTCTTTAAATATCCTCCACTGACCTTCAATCATTTGACCCATTAACAGACCTTTCCAGTTTACCGTGGACAGTCTCTGCCTCATGTCATTAAAGTCAGCCTCACCCAAGTCTAAAGTTCTAGCATCTTTAATGTGCTTTTCACTTTCAAACACTACACTGAATTCAATCCTGTTGTGATCACTATTTGAGAAATGTTCACACACAGCTAGACTACTAATTAAATTGGGCTCATTAATCATAACTAAATCTAATATTGCCTGTCTCCTTATTGCATCCAGAAACTATCCCGGACACATTGTAGAAATTCACTACCTTTCTGACAGGTGCTTGTCTGCCTCTTCCAGTCTATGTGTAAGTTGAAATCCCTCCATTAATACTACTCTGCCTTTGCTGCACGCTTGCCTAATTTCTTCCTCGATACAATCTAGCACCTCAGAACTACTACACCAGGGGGGTCGATACACAACACCCATTACAGTTTTAGATCCTTTTTTGTTCCTCAGTTCCACCCATATGGTCTCCACAGGATGCTTTACCCTCTTTATATCCTCGCTCACCAGTGATAGTATTTCTAAACAGTAAAGCTACCCCACCCCCTCTGCCATATTCTCCATCCCTCTCATTGCGACAGACACTACTAGAGGAAACTGGACGCAAACATTCTAGGTAGAGGAAACTGAAGCGCCATGCATGAACAACTGCTAGAGAGGGCCGATGCTGTACTGGATGCGACAAGGAGGAAATGGGAAGAAGACTTGTGCTCGAGATAGGGTGGGGACTCTGGAACGAAGCACTCGGGGTCAACTCCATCTCCACGTGCGCAAGACTCAACCTAACGCAACTAAAGGTGGTACGTAGAACCCACTTAACAATAACCTGAATGAGTAGGTTCTTCCCGGAGGTGGGGGACAGGTGTGAACGGTGCCAAGGAGGCCCGGCCAACTATGCCCACATATTCTGGTCTTTCCCCAGACTTGCTGGGTACTGGACAGCCTTCTTCGAGGCAATGAATAGTGTGGGGGGCACGGAAGGGGGGGGGGGGGGGGGCTGCTGCAGGGAGGGAGGAAGGACAAGGGGAGAAGAATAATAGAGGGAAGCCAGAGGGGAGGAAAGAGGAGGGAGCACAAACTGGAGAGAGAGCACAGGAAACGACAACGACCACAGCAAACACAAGGCAAAAGAGAGTAAGAAAGTAGTAGAGGAAGAAAAGACAGACAGCCAAAGCAGAGACAAACGCACAAAAACAAAAAAGAAAAACCACCCGGGATACAAGTGACATCAGGGGCACCACCCAGGCGCCCCATCCCACCCAGGAGAAGGTGGTGTTTTTGTTATTTTTGTTTCGTTTCTCTGTGTACATTTGTAAATATACAATGTATAAAACCCAATAAAAAAACTTCATAACCAGGTTATTTAGTTCCCAGTCCCGAACACAGGGGGAACACCGGGGCTGGTTTAGCACAGTGGGCTAAATAGCTGGCTTGTAGTACAGAATAAGGCCAGCAGTGTGGGTTCAATTCCCGTACCGGCTCCCCGAACAGGTGCCGGAATGTGGCGACTAGGGGCTTTTCACAGTAACTTCATTGAAGCCTACTCGTGACAATAAACAATTATTATTATTATTATAACATCCTGCAGCCATGTCTCTATAATAGCAACTATACCATAATCTTCAACTTGCATTTGCACCTGCAGTTCATCTGATTTATTCCTTGTACTCCGTGCATTTGTATATAAAACTATTAATTGGACTATTCCCCCAACCTGTCTCTCAGCACTGATGTTTTATTTACTTGTTTATTATTTTTCACTTTTGGTACAACCAGTACATTTCTTGTAGTTTTGCCATTAGCTGCAGTTCCTGAAGTTAGGTCTATGACTATTTCTTTACTCTCTGTCCTGCTACCTGTTTTAGGAACTGCATTGAGTCCCCCTGAGGCCTTCACCTCCAGTTGGGCTCTCCAAACAGGCTACACACTAATCCAAAAAGGGAGAATGGGAGAAAGAACAGCCTTCAGCCTGTTTTCCCTGGGTCACTTTCAATTTCTCTCTAATGGTTGGGCAGCCTTGCCTTGAAATACGTCACCTATTGTGTATTTCCAATAGAGTTTTGGTGTGTCTGTCTGTGGCAGTAGGATTTTCGCATCCACCCCAAGATTGGAAATTCCCACCCGATGTCAATGGTCTGTTGACCGCAAGCCTTGGGATAACCTCATGATGCTCCACTTCTCCAGCTTCCACCTTAAACACAATAAAGAAGCCATCCCCTATGGCCAAACCCTCCATTATACCCAGGATCTGCTCAGACAAGGAGGAGCGTAACAGACACTTACAGATGCTAAAAGAGACCCTCGTAAGAATGGCATATGGCGCTCGATTCATCGATCGACAGTTCCAACGCGCCACAGAAAAAATGCACCGATCTTCTCAGAAGACAAACATGGGACACAACCAACAGAGTACCCTGCATCATCCAGTACTTCCCCAGAGCGGATAAACTACAACATCTTCTTCGGAGCCTTCAACACATCACCAATGAAGACGAACATCTTGCCAAGGCCATCCCCACACCCCCACTACTTGCCTTCAAACAACCGTGCAACCTCAAGCAGACCATTGTTTGCAGCAAACTACCCAGCTTTCAGGAGAACAGCAACCACGACATCACACAATCCTGTTGTGGCAACGTCTGCAAGTCATGCCAGATCAGCGACATGGATACCACCATTACATGTGAGAACACCACCCACCAGGTACCCATGCGACCTGGCCAACGTTGTCTACCTCATACGCTGCAGGAAAGGATGCCCGGAGACATGGTACATTGGAGAGACCATGCAGACGCTGTGGAAATGGATGACCGGACATCGCGCGACAATCACCAGGCAGAAATGTTCCCTTCCAGTCGGAGAACACTTCAGCAATCAAGGGTATTCAGCCTCTGATCTTCTGGTAAATGTTCTCCATGGCAGTCTTCAGGACGCGCGACAACGCAGAATCGCCAAGCAGAAACATATAGCCAAGTTCCGCACACATGAGTACGTCCTCAACCGGGACCTTGGATTCATGTCTCACTACATTTAACCCCCCACCCATCTGGCCTGGGCTTACGAAGTCCTACCAACTGTCCTGGCTTGAGATAATTCACACCTATTTAACCTGTGATTAACCCTCTCTGCAGTCGCACCACCTGGACAAGTAAAGACTTAATTACCTGCAAAGACTCGCATTCAAAGTATCATCTTGCATCATGGGCTCTGTCTTTATATGCTGTGTTTGTGTAACCTTCCTCTTCTCTCACATGATGACAGAGCTACACTCCAAAAGCTAGTGATTCCAAGTAAACCTGTTGGACTTTAACCTAGTTAGTGTTGTAAGATATCTTACTGTGCCCACCCCAATTCAATGCCGGCATCGCCACATCCTGTATTTAGGTGAGCACAGTACGAAGTCTTACAACACCAGGTTAAAGTCCAACAGGTTTGTTTCGATGTCACTAGCTTTCGGAGTGCTGCTCCTTCCTCAGGTGAATGCAGAGGTCTGTTCCAGAAACACATATATAGACAAATTCAAAGATGCCAAACAATGCTAGTAATGCGAGCATTAGCAGGTGATTAAATCTTTACAGATCCAGAGATGGGGTAACCCCAGGTTAAAGAGGTGTAAATTGTATCAAGCCAGGACAGTTGGTAGGATTTTGCAGGCCAGATGGTGGGGGATGAATGTAATGCGACATGAATCCCAGGTCCCGGTTGAGGCCGCACTCATGTGTGCGGAACTTGGCTATAAGTTTCTGCTCGGCGATTCTGCGTTGTCGCGGGTCCTGAAGGCCGCCTTGGAGAACGCTTACCCGGAGATCAGAGGCTGAATGCCCTTGACCGCATTCCTAGCATTGTTTGGCATCATTGAATTTGTCTATATATGTGTTTCTGGAACAGACCTCTGCATTCACCTGAGGAAGGAGCAGCGCTCCGAAAGCTAGTGACATCGAAACAAACCTGTTGGACTTTAATCTGGTGTTGTAAGACTTCGTACTGTGCTCACCCCAGTCCAACGCCGGCATCTCCACATCATGTATTTAGGTGGGTGAATATGGTTTCCGATTTCGGTAGAAGTTCTGTGTTTTCCAGTTGGGGTTCAATATGGGCCTCACCCACAGTTTCCTCCAGTTCATCCCCAATATTCCTCACCTTTGCCTAAATCCTTATTTTTATAGCATCCCTACAGTGCAGAAGGAGGCCAATTGGACCATCGAGTCTGCACCAAACCTCCAAAAGAGTACGCTACTTAGGTCCACTCCCCCACCCTATCCCCGTTAATTGATCATGGCCAATTCACCTAACCTGCACATATTTGGACATGAAGGGGCAACTTAGCATGGCCAATCTACCTAACCTGCACATCTTTGGGCTATTGTAGGAAAGCGGAACACCCGGAGGAAACCCATGTAGACACAGGAAGAATGTGCAACTCCACACAGAAAATCACCCAAGGTTGGAATTGATCCTGGGTCCCTGGCGCTGCAATGCTAACCACCATGCCATCTGTATGTTGGTGATTGAATACACTGTTACCTGTTTGGCCCCTCCTCGGCTATGATATTATTTTAACATGTTCACATGGCAAGCCTTTGTTTTCCCTGAGGCCCACGATGTCAATTAGATAGTTTACTTCCTCAAATGTCTTTATTACTCTCTATGGGCCACTGAACTGAGGTTTTAGGGATTGTTTAGGGCACGTTTGTCTGCCTGCTTTTTCATAGCTGTTTGGGAGATATTTAAGTGTCACATTGAGCCACATCACAGGCTCTCGTGAGTCACTTATGGAATACTGTTACATAGTCTAACACGGAGACATCTTCCATCTGTCCTAAAAAATCGCTCTTGGATCAGTTTCAGACCTCTCACTTGGTGTCTGTAAACTAATTCAAACGGAGTAAAACTGGTGTACTCTTGGTCGAGTCTCTGGTAGCAAACAGCAGAAAACCTATCCCGCTCATGGGATTACTCTTGGCAGCATGTCCTGATTATTGTTTTTAGGGTCTGGTGGTACCATTCTAATGCCCTCCTGTGACTGCGGGTGAAATGCTGAGGATTCGAGCTGGATCATACCCAGGTTAGCCATGACTTCCAGGAATATTGTAGATATGAAATTTGGGCCCTGATCTTGACTGGATCTCTGTGGACAGTTCATGTCGGCAAAAGAATAGTGTTCATTACCCCACTGTTGTTTTGGCAGGTTTGGCCTCTGGGAGGCAGTCAGTCACATCCATAGAATAGTTGGTTGTCGTCTTCCAAAATTCTGTTGATTCTGGAACAGTCCCAGCAGATTGGAGGATGGCAAATATAACCCCACGTTTAAAAAAATCAACCTGAAGGAAGAAGACGGCTCAGTTAAGTCATCGCAATCTGACATTTTGAGGATCAGCAAATCACTTCATGCTGCACTGTATGATGTAAAGCCCACAGAAAGCATGGCCTCCCAGTCCTTCCTGTGCTCTACCATGGAGGTCTTAGAGAACAGCGAGCGGGGGAGCCTGGACAAACCGTTTACTCTGGATGAGTCCTTCAAGAAGAGTAAAACTCCTGGAAGCGACATCTTACCATCTGGATTGTATTCAGCTCCGTGGGACTGGATTGTCCTAGGCCTGCTGGAGGTGAACAAGAGCATGTTTCTAACCAGCATGTCAGAATTCATGAGGAAAGGCATCACCTACAAGCTGAAGGGGGAAAAGGAAGAAATTAGAAATCGGCGACCCGTTTCACTGTTGAATGTGGACTATAAAATCCTGTCCAAAGTCATCGCCAATCGGTTCAGGTCTGCTCTGGTCAAACCATCCTGACCAGACCTGCTCTGTACCCAACAGGAAGCTCTCTGATAGTCTCACGCTACTCAGGGATACGATTGCCAATGTGCAGGACATGGCTGTGGATACCTGCCTTATCAGCCTGGACCAGGAGAAGACTTTGGACAGACTATCGCACATCTACATGATGGATGCGCTCTACAAAATGGGATTTGGGGAGAGAATTCACAATTGGATCCAACTGCTCTACACAAACATCAGTAGTGCAGTTTCAATTAATGGGTGGGAATCGGAAAGCTTTCCAATTATATCTGGAGTTAGGCAGGACTGCCATCTCTCTCCTGGTCTGTTCTTGTGTTGTATAGAACTCTTTGCTGAGTCCATCAGGAAGGATTCAGGCATAAAAGGAGTGACAATCCCGGGCAGTGGATGTACTCAAGTCAAAGCCTCCCTGTTGATGGACAATGTCACAGTCTTCTGCACAGATACCCTGTCAGTGCACAGACTGATCAGCATCTGCGACCATTTCGAACTGGCCTCGGGTACCAAGGTGAATCATGGCAAAAGCAAGGCCATTTCTTCGGGAACTGGGCTGACCGATCCCTTGTCCGTCAGGTGAGACGGCCTGAAGGTGCTGAGAATATGGTTCTGAGGGACCAGGGCATGCATTAGAAACTGGAAAGAGTGAGTAGGTATAATGAGCAAAAGCTGGGTATGTGGGAACAACGCTCCCTCTCCATTGCAGCTACGAATCTGGTCATTTGGTGCAAGGCACTCTTGGTGTTGCTGTGCATGGTGCAGGTCTGGCCCATTCTTCACTCCTGCATTGTGCAATCACGTGAGCCATTTTCTGCTTCATTTGGAGGCCAAAAATGGATTGTGTTCGAAAGGATGTGATGTACAAACCTCTCGATAAAGGAGAAAAAAACGCGCCCAACATCACCCTAACCCGGATGGCCACATTTGTGTGTAGCTGCATGACACTATGCATAGATTCTCGGTACGTGAGATCTACCAGCAGTGTATATACTGTTATTGTGAATAAATCTAAGTTCTTTATTTTGCTCGGTGTGGACTCCCCATGTCCTTATTAAAATTACATGAATCAGCATTGTATGGAAGCACCTCATAGTGCAACTTGATTGATGTAGACAACATAAATACCTTTGCACCATTTGATATTTTGACATTTTGAAATATCTGTAATGTTTCTATGACTGTACTGAAGCACTTCAGGGTGCAACATTATGTATGTAGAGACCCTGAATATCACTTCGGGTGATGGCCATTTTGAAACGTTTGTAATATTTTTTCAGATATTTTACAAATGAAGAATATTTTTGCAAAACATAACCCGCTATTTAAAAAAGGAGGGAGGGACAAAACAGGAAATTACAGACTGGTTAGCCTAACAACAGGAAAATGCTTGAGTCTATTATAAAGAATATGCTAACAGAACATTTGAAAATATCAATGGGATTAGACAAAGTCAATATGGATTTATGAAAGGAAATCATATTTGGCAAAAATACTGGAGATTTTCTGAAGACATAGCTAGTAGAACAGATGAGGGAGAACCGGTGAATGTGATGTATTTGGATTTTCAGGAAGCTTTTGATGAAGTCCCACATAAAAGGTTACAGTACAAAATTAAAGCACATGGGATTGGGAGTCATATATTGGCATGGATTGAGAATTGGTTAGCAGGCAGGAAACAAAGGGTAGCAATAAATGGGTCTTTTTTGGAGTGGAAGTTGGTGACTAGTAGGGTACCACAGGGATCAGGGTGTGGGTATTCACAACATATATCAACTCGTTCATGCCCCCAACTGCAATTCACACCACTTTACCACACCCTCCCACCCACCCGAGTGACTGACCCTTGACACTCCCGAGCCACCATGCAAGCCAGCATTCTCCTGCTCCCCTCCTTTGTGCCGTAGACTGCACAACTGCACAAAGTCAACTGATGCATGGCGCTTTAAACAAATGTGAACCAAGTTAGATTCTCGTGCAGTGCTGACTTCACGGGTCGGTTAGCTCAGTTGGCTGGACAGCCAGTTCATGATGTGGCGCGACGCCACAAGCGCGGGTTCAATTCCCTTACCAGCTCAGGTTACTCAGGCCCCACCTTCTCAACCTTGCTTGAGGTGTGGTGATCCTCAGGTTAAATCACCACCAGTCAGCTCTCTCTAAAAAGGGGAGGGCAGCCTGTGGGCCTCAGGGACTCTGGTGACTTTCATTTCACGTTGAAGGTAAAACTTAATTTTAAAAATGTTTATGCTATTGAACGGCAGGATGGGGCAGGGGTTAGCACGGCTGCCTCACAGTTCCGGGGACCCGGGTTCGATTCCGATCACGGGTTTCTGTCTGTGTGGAGTTTGCACGTGGAGTCCCTGCAACTGAGTGGGTTTCCTCCGGGTCCTCCCATTTTCTCCCACAGGTTAGGTGGATTGGCCATGCTAAATTGCTCCTTAGTGTGTGTCTTGTGGTGGGCTTGTCATGATATTCAAACACACACATCATGATAGACACACCAACAGACAAATCAGAACACACAACACCACAACCAATTACAGAAAGATATAAAAGCACAAACACGACACCTGGTGGTCAGTATTAGCTGGAGAGGAGGACCAGGACAGACCTGCTACACGACACACTCAGGGAGACAGCACATGCAGAGTATCCAGAACGAACTGTAGATAAGAGTTAAAATAAAATAGAGTTGTACTATATACAACTGTGTTGGCTCATCTGTGCACCAGAGAACCCAACACCACATGGTACAGGAGTGGATCGATACCTGCCGGCATACCTCAGTGTACAGAGACAACCAGCAGTGCCCAGGCAAAATGATAGAGCTCCCGGTTCCGCAGCCGCTCCAGTGCCACGGCGATCTCCGCGAAAACTGGCGGCGATTCCGGCAAGTGTTCGAATTGTTCCTGGTGGCAGCTGAACTCCAAGACCTGGATGATAGCGAAAAAATTGAATTTCTCCTCACCATCGCCGGTGCAAGGGCAAGAGAAATATTCACAAGGTTCAGGTTCTTCAGGAGTCAGCAAAGGTACGATTACCAGGCAGTCCTGGACAAATTCTCCAAGTACTGTGAAGAAAACGCAATCCAATCGGCAAGTAAAGGTAAGAAAAGCGGCAGTACTCACCTCGTGGCCGGGATCCCGGAGCCCGAATTCCCAGAGGCCGAAATCCCGGGCCTGAGAGAGGGCTGGGTCGAGGTCGGCGGCCATCTTGCTAAAGGTATCACGCTAGCACAGTTGCGCGAGCAGTGCGCTGAACCGGAAGTTTCGTTTGCGCATGCGCGAGATGCTGCGCACGCGCAGTCAAGAAAACGGCCATCGGTAAAGGAACAGCGATCTGAGCATGCGCAGTCGCTTCCTACGTGCTACATACCGAGCGTCAGGATGTCAGAGGCCCCAGACCGCACCAATTTAAAGGGGAAACGTCCCAAATCCAATTTAAAAGGGAAACGTCCCAAATCAAAAAAACAAAAATCTGTTAAAGCTGTAAAACCTTCCCTCACCTGGAATGACAGCACATTGCCGCAAATTGACCCAGGAGATGAATTTGACCTCCGAAGAACCCTCCGACAAGCAGTTACCTACGCACAAGCCGATGATTCCGACCTTGAATACTTCGATGATGATCTTTACAGTGTTTCCGGACCTCGCGAGCCCAATGATAGCTCCGTGGTCCTATACGACTATGACTCGGACGAACCTTTCGTGTTGCACATTGGCGGCCCCCACATTGAATCCGACGCAGATGCGGATTCATTTTTCGGATTTGAGGATCTTCAACCCAGCAGATATGACGTCCCAACTTATCAGTACAGGATGATGCTGCAGCCTGACATTAACAGACAGGGAGTGGTGCAAGCACACGGAGAGCGCCCTGCTGCCACACAGAGCATGGTCCATGTCCCGCTCAACGTTCCCGACTCTATGAAAGAAGACATGCAAGACTCAAGCGCGCAGTCCTCGCATGAACCAGAAGTGACTCCAGAGTCACAAGCCTCCACACAGAGCTCGTGGACAGACTCCACAATTGCAGAAACGCAAGACTCCAGAGCGCAGTCCTTGCATGAACAAGAAGTGACTCCAGCGTCACAAGCCTCCACAGAGAGCTCGTGGACAGCCTCCACGATAGAAGCAACACAAGACTCCAGAGCGCAGTCCTTGCACGAACAAGAAGTGACTCCAGTGTCACAAGCCGCCACAGAGAGCTCGTGGACAGCCTCCACGATAGAAGCAATGCAAGACTCCAATGTGCGGTCCTTGCAGGAACAAGACCATGAGGGTCTAGCAACCTCTCCTGACCAACCAGCGGCAGACGATGCAAGTCTGCCATGCTCACGTGAACAGCAAGAAGGCTATAACAGCCTACCATGCTCCACTACACAGCAGCATGACCATGACGGTCTCTCATGCTACAATGAAGGGCACAGCGCTGAAGACTGTTCCAGCCCAACTGAAGACAAGCCAAAGGAATCGCCTCTTCCAAGCCCGAAGAAAAAAGGTTTATGCGCTGACCTTCAGGATCATTATAGCCGAACAGAGATTAATAATGCTGCACGGTCACAGAAGGATGCTGAGGATTTGCTAAAGAAATTAATTGAATGTTTAACTTGCAAGGAGCAGACTGAGAATTGCCAGTGTTTTAGTACGGATCGAAAAAATGGACAAGACATTGATCCTCAGGTAATGGAAATAACTCAACCTGAATCATACCTACAGCAGGGACAAATGTCTCCCTTCAACACAACGCCGCAAAGTCCCAACTTCGGAGACCAGCAGTTAGTCAGTAATGACTCTTCAAACCTTGAGGGGAACATTAATTGCATTGAACCTATACACACTCCACTGATAAATGAGCAGGACATAAATTTAAGGTGAAAGGTGGAAGATATAGGAGGGATATCAGAGGTAGGTTCTTTACCCAGAGAGTAGTGGGGGCATGGAATGCACTGCCTGTGGAAGTAGTTGAGTCGGAAACATTAGGGACCTTCAAGCAGCTATTGGATAGGTACATGGATTACGGTTAAATGATATAGTGTAGATTTATTTGTTCTCAAGGGCAGCACGGTAGCATTGTGGATAGCACAATTGCTTCACAGCTCCAGGGTCCCAGGTTCGATTCCGGCTTGGGTCACTGACTGTGCGGAGTCTGCACGTCCTCCCCGTGTCTGCGTGGGTTTCCTCCGGGTGCTCCGGTTTCCTCCCACAATCCAAAGATGTGCAGGTTAGGTGAATTGGCCAATGATAAATTGCCCTTAATGTCCAAATTGACCTTGGTGTTGGGTGAAGGTGTTGAGTTTGGGTAGGGTGCTCTTTCCAAGAGCCGGTGCAGACTCAAAGGGCCGAATGGCCTCCTTCTGCACTGTAAATTCAATGATAATCTATGATTAATCTAGGACAAAGGTTCGGCACAACATCGTGGGCCGAAGGGCCTGTTCTGTGCTGTATTTTCTATGTTCTATGTTCTATTGGAGCAAGAATCCTGAGGACACCGACATCGAGTAGCCAGATAACGAATTTAAAACCCGCAGCAGTTTCAAGTGAACCAAGTGTGCTTTCCACTAATGGTGAAGATGCAGATAAGGTCAACCCGATTATCCATTGTACCACACTAACCCCAGTGATTAAGCAGTTATGTATGGGGAGTATAATGTGGGCAATTGAGAACAGTAAAAGAGAGACTGTGACCATGCCAGTCCCAGCAAAATCAGACCCAGAGACCATGAAGGCATGTACATTAGACAAAGATACATATGAGGTACCTGAGAAGAAAAGTGAAACGGAATGTTCTTTGGAAAATAGTACAATGTCGATAGAAACATTGGATCCTATATTCGAGACCATACATATGGGAGAATTTGGGGGTAATAAACAAGGTTCTGCAATGTCTGGGGGAAGATTTAAAATTCCAAAGAAGAAAAGCCCAAATGAAGGACAACGGCAAGACAATGACAGTCCACCGACATGGTGTGCACCACCAGATGAAAACTCTGACAATTTACCCAACCCTAGTGAACAGCAAGCTGCTAATGAGGATCTATCCACGGGATGTGAGACGAGTGACGACAGCATCCCACTTCCCATGCAAAAGGTGCAAGGTGACAGACCTCGCCTAGTGCGTACCGAGGCACTCAACGATCACGGTGGGACCACTGACGACTGTGGTGGCGGCGCACCGCTTCCACCCTCGATGGCTCGAGCCTCTCCACTGGTCGGTGCATTCCTGCATGTTCCGACTCCAGAAGTGCAGCTTCAGGGAAGCTCGGCTGCCTCCAGTGAACCTGTTGGGACTCCGGACGGGGAGCATCGACGGAAGGCAGACCGGACTCCAGATGGGGAGCAGCCAAGCGCCGACTCTGATTCGCGCACGCCAGACCTTGCTCCGGACGGGCGGTGTCGCGGCCTCGGTGATGGCACGCTCAGGGTGACGGCGGATGCCACGGCGACAGGGAATGGATCGCGAGGCAGTCCCACTGGGTCGGCAGTGGCGACCAGCACCGGCGGTCCAAGACGGACACACCAATTCGCGCCATCGCTAGACGTTGATGCGAGCAACAATTCTCTCTCCAAGGCGACATGCTTCGACGTTTCTCTGCGGAGTCGCCCTTCCGGCACAGCAGGTGGCCGGAACCAGTGTGCACGGTCTCGGCCAACTTCCACATCTGGCACAGTCATCGCCTTGCATGATATTAGTGATGGTGCTTCTTCGATGGCAACGACCCATTGGCTACAAGATGCCGTGCACCACAAACATAAAAAGAAAAAAGACTCCACCTTGTTCCTGGCATGCAGGGCGGATGGATTGGTGCGTAGGTGCAATCAGCGAGCTTTGCGCCGCCTTCCATGCTCGCAACTGAACCGTACGCACACGCCGGATCCTCCACTGGTTCCCAAGGATGACTTTGTGGAGATGCCACGGATCATGCCCCTTCCATCGCCACCAGAACTAAACCACAGCCAAGGCAACACTAACAAAGATGTTGAATGTTATATTTGCACGAATGAAAAACCAAGCACTGCACGAAGTACAACAAATGGAAAAGTAGAGACTTCGGCAGCAGCATCACCTCCAACAGTCCAAGGTGAACCAGTGTGAACCCAAATCTCCACAGCTGAACCATCTTGAGGACCAGCCTATTCTTGAGGCGGTCACCCATTAGACTGGACTTATAACGCTGTTCATACGTTCAAAAAGTCAAACACTTCTGTATTATAACCTGTTGTTGTTTATCGTTCCAGATATCGTCTGACCGGACCACTGTTCAAGTTTTTTTTTTCTCTCGCATTCATGTTTTGTTATGGTACAACCTTGTTAGTGTGACGCACCCGACATCGCCCCATGTAAATAGTTACGTCATATACACACGCTGTACACAACACACACACACTCTTAGATGCACTCACGGCACGATTATATTTATAACCACGTAGGCACATACCTTTGTAAAAAGGGGGGATGTCATGATATTCAAACACACACATCATGATAGACACACCAACAGACAAATCAGAACACACAACACCACAACCAATTACAGAAAGATATAAAAGCACAAACACGACACCTGGTGGTCAGTATTAGCTGGAGAGGAGGACCAGGACAGACCTGCTACACGACACACTCAGGGAGACAGCACGTGCAGAGTATCCAGAACGAACTGTAGATAAGAGTTAAAATAAAATAGAGTTGTACTACATACAACTGTGTTGGCTCATCTGTGCACCAGAGAACCCAACACCACAGACTGGCGTCCCGTCCAGGGCTTACCCTTCCTAATGCCCAGTGTCTGTTGGGATTGACTTCCCTCGACCCTGAATTGGAGTAAGCAGTAAGTGAAGTCTTGCACCAATGAGTACTCATGGCATGCAAATGCATTATTAGTCCAGGATGTTGTGAGGTCTGACGTGCTGCAAGCATGCTGAGATCCTTTCACTTTGCATCCGCAACCTATGAGGAAAATCGAATTTTCGCATCCCGCCAAATTCAGACACCCACGTTTCCTGTTGTGGGCTCCGTAAAATCCATACCCCACCTCTCATGTTTCAGATCAATGCCCTTTCATCCGAACTGGTTTTATTCTTTTCCACATTTGTTTAATTGAGATTATTGAAGAGTCACTTTTGACTCGGAATTCTCACCCAACTGCATTATTTACCTTGCTTCACTCAAATTACTTTTAGTGCAAAGGAAACCGACTCTGAATCATGGCGAGTTGGCTGTATTTATGAGGGATTAATGCACCCCACCTCCCATGACAACTCTGAAAGGGCAGAATCAAATAGATCATCCTCATTCGCTAAATCTTTAACCACAAGATACCTCTTTGCTGAGTTGATCACGGTGCTTGTGCGGCAAACAGATCACTTCCTTGTACCATTGAACTCAAAATGTTGCGCACATATAAACTTCCCCTTCCCTTCCGCCCTGTCCAGACGACAAGAACTCCGAGAGAGAAAGAAGATTTTTTTTTAAAAAAAGCTCCTCTTCGTCTCTCAGTGTGTACGACAACCATGTATTGTTTATTTGAGAGAGGGACAGAGCTGAGTAAACTTCCTGGGTCGAAAGAAAAATGGCAACAATTGTAGCCAGATCACGCATGAATGTTGCAAACCGGGCTGGGAAATAAATACAAGGATCTCTTTTATCCCTCGATATTAGTCCCGTGTGTCTGGATGTTTTCTTTTGAGGCAAATAAACAGGCGCATGCGTTTGAAGTGAGGGAGGCTGGAGGGAGAGAGAGAGACAGGGGGAGAGAGACAGCCTTGGCCGCCTGCACCGCGGCTTCTCCTGTCGCGAGCGCCGACTGGAGCGTTTCGCCGTCAAGGGCATCGAGACCAAAGGAGCTTTCCGCATTCCAGGGGGAGTTTGCTTTCGAGGCGGAAATCCAGGATAGGGGGTGGTGGTGGGGAGGGATGGGGGAAGAATTTGTTTATTTTAAAAAAAAATGAATTAAGGTGTGAAAGGAGTTCTTAGTGAAGCCTCCACATCTGCCCGCCAATCTCCCTCTTGACTTTACTTCATCCAAGTCGGCTTTGCTTTCCTCTTTTTCAGAGGTGGATCTCGCTTCGTTTGGTTTCCCAAAAGTCCAAGGTGGTGGGGCTGGAGGGAGAGGGGTGGGGAGGGCAGAGTGTGTGAGGGAGGGGGGTGGGGAGGGCAGAGTGTGTGAGGGAGGGGGGTGGGGAGGGCAGAGTGTGTGAGGGGGAGAGAGAGAGAGAGAGGAAGAGAGCGATGGCTCGACCGAGGCTGAGAGACTACAAGGCTGGCGATCTGGTCTTTGCCAAGATGAAGGGCTACCCGCACTGGCCGGCGAGGGTGAGTAAAGCAGCCGCAGCGGGAAGGCTGGCAGGCGGGCGATGGGAGCGATGCTGCCTCCCTCCCGCCGGCCCCTGATGCTCTTGTGGCCGAGTCATCATCGGCCAATTCGCCGCCGTCTTCTGTCTCCCTCGACTCGGTTGACATGTTTGTGTTGTGCTTACAAATGATTGTATAACCATTGGCATCGGGAGTGAACTATAAATGAATCCAGTTCAGCAGGATTGAAACGATTAAACTGCTTTTGTTTATATGTTTAACGAGAGAGATTAAATCTGAATCGATCTAAATAAAAAGGTTGAATGTCTGCTGCAAATGGGGCTGAGGGATCAGATAATATGTGAACCCCAATAGTGGTGCTTTAATTGACGTGACTCGTCCTCACATTAAATGATTATTGCTGTAGGATCACGAAGACCATAAATAAAACCATGCTAGTAAGTGAACCCTAGTGTTACAGGTTTGTTGGTAGTCGCAGCTCCCAGTTAGGGAATATATCTTGGCCTGGTCCCAATTTGTTTGGTACTATAATCATCCTGTGGCTGCCAAATGTTTTCATTGGTTCGAGAAAAATAAAGATGGTGATTAAACATTGTCAACGTTTGGTGGTATAGTAATGTTTTGGAACATCATGAGTAAAAGTGTGTTGTGTGTGTGTGTGTTTTGTTCTGCGTTGACAAGTGGTAAACAAGAAGCAAGGAATGATGTTCATCATTCTTAAATCAATATCACGTTGCTATGACTCATGTTGTCACACAAAGATGTTTGCAGTCAGGTGTTGTTGGCAAGGTAGCTTGGAAATGTGCAGCCTTTGAATGAAAAGCCAACTTCAGTCTGGCAGAGATGACTTTTTGAGGCCAAACTTTCCTGATGTGGGTCCAACGTCGATCTTGCGAAAGGGAGTAGAAAAATTTGCCCCTCAAAAATCAAAATCTTGCCTTTACACTCTGCCCGTCACACAGTGTATCAGCCAGCCTTCCCCACCGATGTGTAACAGGTTCACACAGAAAGTGTGAGAGCTTAATCATGTGTCTTAGATGATTGATGTGAGCATGTTGACATGTATTATTTTCAGAATCTGCCATCAGCCTCCCCAATATTAATTCTACCTATTCAGAGTGACCATTAAAGACCAGTTGAATTTATGATTCGAAAAGAGGAGAGTTCTTGAAGTTACATTAATATTCAAGGTAATTTAGGACAATGACCTGGAATTTTGTGGAGTCATGGAGACTCCAGAGACCATTGAAAAAGGTTGGCAGGACTAGCATCCAGAAGCCATTACCCATTACTGACTCATCGTATTCCCCATGGTGTTGGTGGGGGCATACGATTTGGCACAATGTTGGCATTGGGGCTATAAGAGTCCATGGGGGAGGGTCAGGTGAAGTTGGCATGAGGTGCACAAGTATGTGCATGGAGCGTGGGTGGGGGTTGAGGGCTAGAGAGCCTAATGTCTAACAAAACAACTGTGACAAAGTTGCAGAAAACTGAGTGAGCTGTTTAAACAACCGACCTTGGCATTTGGCAGCCCCCATGGCTGCATCCCTGGTGCAATCCTGCGCTCACACTTCCACTACCCTGCTGCCCCCACCCACTACCCCCCTCCCCCACTACCACTCCTCCCCCCCCAAAACTGTATTTTTTCTCAGTTTCATCGCATTGATAGATTTTACAAAGTTCAAGGGTTCATCTAGTGTGGCACTTGGACATTACCCAGATCTCTGCACTATCTGCAATGCATACATAACCCCAAGGTGGGGGAGGGAGTGTGAGGGGGTGGGGGCGGTTGCATCATTATGCATCCAATTAATGATCCGGAGTAGCATCAGTAACACTCTCTTAACAAGTACTGTTCATCCATCATCTTGTGCTTATTTACCTGCCTTGACTTCCAGTTGAACAATTACTTGATTTTAACTTTCTCATCCCCCCCATGGCCTCATACTTCCCATCTCTGTATTCCTCTCCAGCCCTACAACCATTTGAATATCTGTGTTATTCCAATTCTGGCTTCTTCCACATCCTTGAACTTAACCACTCCATGATTGGTGGACATTCCCTCAGCTGCAGGTTTTTAAATCTGCCCGTAAAGTTTTATGTAAACCGACAGTAAGCTCTTTCCTCCTTTAAGACACTCCTCAAAGTCAACCTCTTTTGACCAAGTTTTTTATCATGTGCCTTAAATCTTGTTATGTGGCTCAGTGTCAAACATGTTTTCACCTGGTGGCACGGTGGCGCATTGGTTAGCACTGCTGCTTCAATGCGCCGAGGACCCAGGTTCAATCCTGGCCCCGTGTCACTGTCCGTGTGGAGTTTGCACATTCCCCCCTGTGTCTGCATGGGTCTCACCCCCACAACCCAAAGATGTGCAGGGTAGATGGATTGGCCACGCTAAATGGCCCCTTAATTCAAATTTTTTAAAAAAAATGTGTTTTGACAATGCTCCTGTCGGGGTGTTTTGCTCATCTAAGGATACTATATAAATGCAGGTTGTTGTTATCGATTGCTGCTTCCTGGGCATCAGGCGCAGCTCTTTCATTCTAATCAATAAGACTTATAATAATAATTTTTATTGTCACAAGTAGGCTTACATTAATACTGCAATGAATTTACTGTGAAAAGCCCCGAGTCGCCACATTCCGGCGCCTGTTCGTGTACACAGAGGGAGAATTCAGAATGTCCAATTCACCTAACAGCACGTCTTTTGGGACTTGTGGGAGGAAACCGGAGCACCCGGAGGAAACCCACGCAGACACGGAGAACGTGCAGACTCCGCACAGACAGTGACCCAAGCCGTGAATCGAACCTGGGACCCTGGGGCTGTGAAGCAACAGTGCTAACCACTGTGCTACCGTGCTGCCCCCTTGTTACCAATGGAGAGCTCGGCCACCCACTTAATACCTAGACAAAGCTTCAGAGGCCTCGATATGTCAGTGGGCCTCTTCCAGTGCAGCTTGTCGGGGTCTCCCAAAAACATTGAAGATTAACGCAGCATAGAGGGGAGTCCATTCAGCCCATTGTTCCTGTGTTTGAAAGAGCTGTGTAATTAGTTTCACTGCTCTGTCCCCATATCCCTCTAAATGTTTCCTTTTCAGGTGTATCCAATTCCTGTTTGATCATGTTGTGCAGCATGCCTGTGCAACTTTCCAAATCGAGGAGAACCAACCATGAAATCTGCAAACAGAATTATAAGAAAAAGTGAGTTGCATTTGTGAAGCACCTTTCATGACTCCACCACATCTAAAAGTGCCTTGCAGACAGAATGGTCTGAATGAAGAGTAGTCACTGTTGTAATGTAGGATGTATGTATTGGCTCAGAGGATGTTCCTGTAGGAAACACGATTGCACCATGTATTTTTTGAAATGTCATTCAGTCTTCATTCTATATGCACTAAATGAACCACTTAAACTACCATTGACGTACGTTTTTACAGTATTTGTTCTTGGAATGTAAGCATCGGTGGCAAGGCCAGCAATATTGCCCATTCGTTATTGACCTTGAGAAGTCGACAGTGAGCCACCTGCTTGAGGCACAGAAGTCCTTGTGGTGTAGGTACACCCACAGTGCTGTTAGGAGTGCGAGATTTCTGACTCAGCGACACTGAAAGATATAGTTCCAAGTCAGGATGTTGCGAGAGTCAGAGGGGAACTTGCATGTGGCAGTGTTGCCATGTGTCTGCTACCCTTGTTCTTCCAAGTGGTAGAGGTCCTGGGTTTAGAAGGTGCTGTTGAAGGAGCACTGGTGGGTTGTTGCAGTGCATCTTGTAGATGGCACTCATTGCTGCCAATGCAGCCCTGTCAGGGTCTACCAAAGACATTGTAGAATCACACAGCACAGAAGGAGGCCATTCAGTCCATTGTTCCTGTGCATCTGTGGTGGAGGGAGTTTATTTTTAAGGCAGTGGATGGTGTGCCAGTCGCGCGGACTGCGTTGTCCTGGATGGTGTCAAATATTTTGAGTGTTGTTGAAACTGCACTCATCCAGGAAAGTGGAGAGTATTCCATCACACTCCTGACTTGTACTAAAAATAAAGATTTCTCCTGCATCATCAGAAAGCCCCTGGATTTACAACTCTATTTCTGTATTTGCATGTGAGTTTAGTGTTTTCCTGCCTTGGATTTGGTGTGCATCTTCTCAATCCCATCCACTGGTAATGGGCAATAGGCTGTCAGTGGGAGACGTTTGATTTGAGATAGTGTTATGCTTCCCCGAGCAGGGACACCCAATGGCCTGCCTTCTAGCATGTCTAATCTAATTTCAGTGGCTGAGGCTAAGCGGAGAATGAAAGGGGCATTAATGTGATCATTTCATGAGTTTCATCGCCGCCGGATGCTTTCACGTCTCAATGGTGAGCAGTCGCTCAGCATGTCTATGCAGGGGGAGACCATTGGGAATGTCATCCAAATGTTACTTGTCAACATGTTGAATGGTGATGAGTTAAAAGGCACTATATAAATGCAAGTTTCTGTTGTTGTCCATTGTAGGCAGGAGTCCATGACCTTGTATTACCAATAATTTTTCTTTGTTTCAACTGTTCTTGGGATGAGAGTGTCACTGGCCAGCACTTGTTATCAATCCCTAATTGCCCCTAGACTGAGTGGCTTGCCATTACAGAAGGCAGTTAAAGTTTCACCACATTGTTATGGATCTGGAGTTACATGTAAGCCAGACCAAGTAAACTCAGAAGATTTCCTTCCCGAAATTAGCACATTAGTGCACCAGTCTGTTTTCATGTTTATAGTTTTGTGATCACCATTACTGAGATGAGCTGCTGTGGTGGGTTTGGACCCATGTCCCCAAGAGCATTAGCTCAGGCCTCTAGGTTACTAGTCTGTAGAATCCATAGAGTTCATACAGTGCAGAAGGAGGCCATTTGGCTCATTGAGTCTGCACCGGCCCTCGGAAAGAGCAATCTAGGTGCAGCCCACTCTCCCTATCCCCGTAACCCCACCTAACCTGCATAGGCTTGGACACGAAGGAGCAATTTACCGTGGCCAATAAACCTAACCTACACATCTTTGGGCTGTGGAGGAAACTGGAGCACTATGAGGAAACCCATGCAGACACGGGGAGAACGTGCAAACTCCACAAACACAGTCACCCAAGGCTAGAATCGAACCAGGGTCCCTGGCGAGGAGGAAACAATGCTAACCACTGTGCCACCATGCCGTGGGGGGGTGGGGGGGGGTGGGGGGGGGGGCCGGAGGAGGAAGGGGGGGTGGAGCGGTTCAGCTCACTTGGCTAGAAAGCTGGTTCATGATGAAGAGTGAGACCAGCAGCGCGGGTTCAATTCCCTACCAGCTGAAGTTGTTCATTTTTTTTAGAATTTAGAGTACCCAATTATTTGTTTTCCAATTAAGGGGCAACTTAGCGTGGCCAATCCACCTAACCTGCACATCTTTGGGTTGTGGGGGTGAGACCCACACAGACATGGGAAGAATGGGCAAATTCCACATGGACAGTGACCCAGGGCCGAGATCGAAACGGGGTCCTCAGCGCCATAGGCAGGAGTGCTAACCATTATGTCACCATGCCACCTGACTGAAGTTATTCATGAAGGCCTGCCTTCTCAACCTTTTCCCTCGCCTGAGGTGTGGTGATCCTCCGATTAAACCACCACCAGTCAGCTCTCCCCCTCAGTGGAAGGCAGCCTCTGGTCACCTGGGACTATGGCAACTTTCCATAATATGAACATTGAGAGTAAAGTGTTTGTGAGGAGGACCATCTCCTGCCAGAAGCTTTAGTCCTAATGAAGCTGCAGCACATCAAATGATGGACTGGTGTTCAGAGATACCTCCACCAAGTGCCTTTTCAATAGTCTTCTCTTTAAGGGTGTTTTTTAAAAGTGCTTTGCACAACACCAAGATATTCCAAAGCCCTTTACAGCCAAAGATGTACTTAGTTGCATGTTGGTGTTTGCCTCTCGACATCACTGTATAGAAGTAATTAGCAGACTTCACACTCGCAGGCACATTTTACAAGGTTTTCGGGGTGGTGAAAAATGAATCCAGCAGTGATACTGCTCCGATCGCAATCTTGTTTTGGAAGGAGGCTGTTGGAGGTCTGATTTCCCCCAGGAGGTGTGTCTTTTAGAAAGAACTGTATTTCTCCACAGCCATCGCCGACCACTCTTCACTCGTGTCCCATGATTCCCCCCTTCCTCAAACCCACAAACCTCCTTCCTCAAACCCCAGGGAGCACGTTTGCTGTCCTAAGGTGCTGCTTGTTTCAGGGCCTTTCTGATTTCTGATATATTCAAATGATCATTCTTTTTAATGCTGTGTGCCAAGGTACTACACTTGAGATTGTGCCTGTTTGACAGTGACCAGGGAAGGCTAGAAGAAATAATAGGAGAGGGGTGGCATTGCCTATGTGTCGCTTCCTGCCTCCTTCCTCTAGTTTCTCTGTTCCAATAATTTGCATTCTGGCCTCCTGGAAGAGTCAGCAGCCTGCAATTTTTGAGGCCTCTTCCGATGTGGACTTGCTTCCTTTGGTGAAAATAAAGACTTGCATTTATATGGGATCTTCCACAACCACAGGGTGTCCCAATATTCTTTCCAGATAATAAATACTTTTTCTGTGTATTCACTGTTGTAAAAGAAATGGGGCAGCCAATTTGAGTACAGCTAACAGCTAAAAGAGTGGCTAAGGTAAATATTGGTCCTTTAGAGGATGAGAAGGATTGGATTGGATTTGTTTATTGTCACGTGTACCGAGGTACAGTGAAAAATATTTTTCTGCGAGCAGCTCAACAGACCATTAAGTACATGAGAAGAAAAGGGAATAAAAGAAAATACATAATAGGGCAACACAACATATACAATGTAACTACATAAGCTCTGGCATCGGATGAAGCATACAGGGTGTAGTGTTAATGAAGTCAGTCCATAAGAGGGTCATTTAGGAGTCTGGTAACAGTGGGGAAGAAGCTGTTTTTGAGTCTGTTCGTGCGTGCTCTCAGACTTCTGTATCTCCTGCCCGATGGAAGAAGTTGGAAGAGTGAGTAAGCCGGGTGTGAGGGATCTTTGATTATACTGCCCGCTTAATAATGGGAGATGAGGAAATGGCTGAGGAACTGAACAGGTTTTTGGGGTCGGTCTTCATGGTGGAAGACACAAATAACATGCCTGTGACTGATGGAAATGAGGCTATGACAGATGAGAACCTTGAGATGATGTTATCACTAAGGAGGTAGTGATGGGCAAGCTAATGGGGCTAAAGGTAGACAAGTCTACTGGCCCTGATGGAATGCATCCCAGAGTGCAAAAAGGGATGGCAAGGGAAATTGCAAATGCACTAGTGATAATTTACCAAAATTCACTAGACTCGGGGTGGTCCCGGCGGATTGGAAATTAGCAAACGTGACACCTCTGTTTAAAAAAGGAAGTAGGCAGAAAGCGGGTAATTATAGGCCAGTTAGCTTAACTTCGATAGTAGGGAAGATGCTGAAATCTAATATCAAGGAAGAAATAGCGAGGCATCTGGATGGAAATTGCCCCATTGGACAGATGCAGCATGGGTCCATAAAAGGCAGATCGTGTTGAACTAATTTAGTGGAATTTTTTGAGGACATTACCAGTGCGGTAGACAACGGGGAGCCAATGGATGTGGTATATCTGGATTTCCAGAAAGCTTTAGACAAGGTGACAAACAAAAGGTTGCTGCATAAGATAAAGATGCATGGCGTTAAGAGTAAAGTAGTAGCATGGATAGAGGATTGGTTAATTAATAGAAAGCAAAGAGTGGGGATTAATGGGTGTTTCTCTGGTTGGAAATCAGTAGCTAGTGGTGTCCCTCAGGGATCAGTGTTGGGCCCACAATTGTTCACAATTTACATAGATGATTTGGAATTGGTGACCAAGTGCAATGTGTCCAGGTTTGCAACGACACTAAGATGAATGGTAAAGCAAAAAGTGCAGAGGATACTGGAAGTCTGCAGAGGGATTTGGATAGTTTAAGTGAATGGACTAGCGTCTGGCAGATGGAATACAATGCTGACAAATGTGAGGTTATCCATTTTGGTAGGAATAACGGCAAAAGGGATTATTATTTAAATGATAAAATATTAAAACATGCTGCTGTGCAGCGGGACCTGGGTGTCCTAGTACATGAGTCGCAAAAAGTTGGTTTACAGGTGCAACAGGTGATTAAGAAGGCAAATGGAGTTTTGTCCTTCATTGCTGGAGGGATGGAGTTTAAGACGAGAGAGGTTATGCTGCAACTGTATAAGGTGTTAGTGAGGCCACACCTGGGGTATTGTGCTCAGTTTGGTCTCCTTACCTGAGAAAGGACGTACTGGCGCTGGAGGGTGTGCAGAGGAGATTCACTGGGTTAATCCCAGAGTTAAGGGGGTTGGATTACGAGGAGAGGTTGAGTAGACTGGGACTGTACTCGTTGAAATTTAAAAGGATGCGAGGGGATCTTCTAGAAACATATACAATTATGAAGGGAATAGATAGGATAGATGTGGGCAGGTTGTTTCCACTGGCGGGTGTGGTGTTGGGTGTTCTGACACACAGATGAGCCAACACGGTTGTATGTGGTACAACGCTATTTTATTCAAACTTACTATGTACAGTTTTGTCTTGACACTCTGCACGTGGGGGTTCCCTGCTTGTGATCTTGTAACAGCTCTTCTCTGTGTCTTTGTCCCCAGACCTACTGACCACCAGGTGTCGTGCTCGTGCTTTTTATGTGGTTGGTGTTCTTGTCTGTGATTGGTTGTGGTGTTGTGTGCTCTGATTTGCCTGTTGGTGTGTCCATCATGATGTGTGTGTTTGAATATCATGACATCCCCCCTTTTTACAAAGATATGTGCCTACGTGGTAATAAATATGATCGTGTCGTGAGTGCATCTAAGAGTGTGTGTGTGTCGTGTGCAGCATGTGCATATGACGGAACTATGTACATGGGGCGATGTCGGGTGCGTCACATGAACCAAGTTGTACCATAACATAACATAAATGCGAACGAGAGAAGAAAAAAAACTTGAACAGTTGTCCAGTCAGACGACATCTGGAACGATAAACAACAACAGGTTATCATGTAAAATTGTGCAACTTGTTAGACATATGAACGGTGTTATAAGTCCAGTCTAATGGGCTTGCGACGAGTTCGGGTTGACCGCCTCAAGGGTGGATCAAGAACCACCGGCTGCTGTGCAGGCATGGCCATGGGTGGCGATGGAAAGGGCGTGATGTGCGGCAGCTCCACAAAGTCATCCTCGGAAGCCTGTTGAGGATCTGGCGTGTGCGTACTGTGTGGCTGTGAGCGTGGAAGTCGGCGAAGGGCGCGCCGATTGCGGCGACGCACTGAACCATCCGGCATGCGAACCAGGAACGAGCGGGGAGCCACTTGTCGGAGGACTTCGGCCGGTGCTGACCAGCCACCATACGGTTGATGGACGCGTACTTTGTCTCCGGAGGACAGGGGGGGCAGGTCCGTCGCTCGTGTGTCGTACCGACTTTTCTGGCGATCACGCTGCATTTGCATGTTCCGAAGAACCGTCTCATGGTCTGTTGTTGGTGCCAGGATGGAAGGTACCGTCGTCCTGAGGGAGCGACCCATTAGTAGCTGCGCTGGCGAGAGACCCGTGGATAGCGGGGCCGATCGATAGGCCAGCAAGGCGAGGTTAAAGTCCGATCCGGCAGCAGCCGCCTTGCACAGGAGCCGCTTGGCGATGTGGACACCCTTTTCAGCCTTCCCGTTCGATTGTGGATGTAGAGGGCTGGATGTCACATGAGTGAAACCATATGCTGCGGCAAAGGACGACCATTCACGGCTGGCGAAGCAGGGTCCATTGTCTGACATGACAGTCCTTGGAATGCCATAGCGAGCAAATGTTTCCTTGCAGGCCCCAATGACTGCGGACGACGTCAGATCATGGAGAGGCATGACTTCCGGGTAGTTTGAGAAGTAGTCTATAATAACGATGTAATCTCTGCCGAGCGCGTGAAATAGGTCAACACCCACCTTCGCCCAGGGGGACGTCACCATCTCGTGTGGTAGAAGTGTCTCCGGAGGTTGCGCCGGCTGAAACCTCTGACAGGTTGTGCAGTTGAGCACCATGTTGGCTATGTCTTCATTAATACCCGGCCAATATACCGCCTCCCGGGCCCTTCGTCTGCATTTTTCGACGCCCAAGTGGCCTTCGTGTAGTTGATGAAGAATCATCTGGCGCACGCTGTGCGGAATAACGATCCTGTCTGATTTCATAAGGACCCCGTCTATGTTGGTAAGATCATCTCGCACATTATAAAACTGGGGGCACTGCCCTTTGAGCCACCCTTCCGTCATGTGGCGCATCACTCGCTGCAGAAGGGGGTCAGTCGCCGTCTCTGCGCGTATGTGGGCCAGACTAGGATCATCAGCTGGCAGATTTGCTGCTGTCAGAGTTACGTGTGCCTCAATTTGACGCACGAACCCCTCCGCATCTGGTGGTGTGCTCACTGCTCGGGAAAGAGTGTCCGCCACGATGAGATCCTTCCCCGGAGTGTAGATCAGTTCGAAATCGTACCTCCTGAGTTTAAGTAAGATGCGCTGGAGGCGAGGAGTCATGTCGTTCAGGTCTTTGTTAATGATGTTGACCAGGGGGCGGTGGTCAGTTTCGACCGTAAATCGTGGCAGGCCATACACATAGTCGTGGAACTTGTCCAGTCCAGTTAACAAGCCCAGGCATTCTTTTTCTATTTGCGCGTAGCGCTGTTCGGTAGGGGTCATGGCTCGTGAGGCATATGCAACCGGGGCCCATGACGACGTGCTGTCTTTTTGCAGGAGTACCGCTCCAATACCAGATTGGCTGGCGTCTGTTGAGATCTTTGTAGGGCGAGTCGTGTCAAAGAACGCCAGCACTGGTGCCGTGACCAGTTTGTGCTTGAGCTCCTCCCATTCCCGCTGATGCGATTGGTGCCAGTTGAATTCTGTCGATTTTTTTACGAGATGGCGCATATTTGTTGTATGAGAAGCCAGGTTGGGAATGAACTTCCCAAGGAAGTTGACCATGCCCAGGAATCTTAGGACAGCCTTCTTGTCAGCCGGTCGTGGCATGGCTGTGATGGCGCTAACTTTGTCTGCATCGGGACGGACCCCTGACCTTGAGATGTGGTCCCCGAGGAATTTCAGCTCCGTCTGGCCGAAGGCACACTTCGCACGGTTGAGACGCAGGCCATTTTGTCGTATGCGGGTGAAGACACGTCGTAGACGATGCATGTGTTCCTGCGGAGTGGTGGACCAAATGATGATATCGTCCACATATACACGTACCCCTTCGATGCCTTCCATCATCTGCTCCATAATGCGGTGGAAAACTTCAGATGCTGAAATGATGCCGAATGGCATCCGGTTGTAGCAGAATCTGCCAAAAGGGGTGTTGAATGTGCATAGTCTTCGGCTGGCCGGGTCCAGTTGGATCTGCCAAAATCCTTTGGACGCATCCAATTTGGTGAATATTTTGGCTCGCGCCATCTCGCTGGTGAGGTCCTCTCGTTTCGGGATGGGATAGTGTTCCCGCATGATGTTGTTATTCAGATCTTTAGGATCTATACATATACGGAGCTCACCAGAGGGCTTCTTTACACAGACCATGGAGCTGACCCATGGCGTGGGCTCCGTGACCCTGGATAGGACCCCTTGGTCCTGAAGAACCTGCAGTTGTACCTTGAGGCGGTCTTTGAGTGGCGCAGGAACCCTGCGAGGTGCGTGAACGACAGGGATGGCGTCCGGTTTGAGTCGAATCTTGTACGTGTATGGCAATGTCCCCATGCCTTCAAAAACCTCCTGGTTGTGAGCAAGGAGGGAATGGAGATTTGCGTGGAACTCAGCATCCGGGAAGTCGGATATCTCATCTGGAGAGAGAGACATAATGCGCTGTACCAGGTGAAGGACCTTACACGCCTGTGCGCCCAGTAACAAGTCCTTTGATGAGCCGACAACTTCGAAGGGGAGTGTGGCCGTGTGCATCTTGTGAGTTACCTGTAGCTGGCAAGATCCTATGGACGGGATGACGTTCCCGTTATAGTCAACCATCTTGAGCCGGGATGGCGTGATGGGTGGTTTGACCTTCATGGCCTGGACTGCAGAATATGCAATCAGGTTGGCGGATGCGCCGGTGTCCAGACGGAAGGTGACGCGCGATCGGTTGACCGTCAGGGTGGCACACCACTCATCGGCTGGATTGATGGCATTGACCTTGTTGACATCGATGACGGAAACGCGGAAGGCATCCTGGTCATCTGCATCACTTAACTGGAAGTCTTGATGCGTGGGCTGGACGGTCCTGACTTGTCTGCGAGATTGTCGAGGATGTGCCAGATCCATGGGTTGAGCCGAACGACAGTGGGCAGCGTAGTGGCCCATCTTGCCACATCTGAGGCACTGTCGGTTTTTTGCAGGACATTGCCCTTTTAAATGTAGAGCTCCACAATTGCCGCACGTCATGACGTCACGGCGTTCGTTGCGCCACTGCGCATGCGCAGTGCGATCTTGCGGTGGGCGCGCCTGCGCAGTGCGTCCCTCGTTGTGGCCGTTATTTTTGGCGCGCACCTGCGCGGGAGACCGCGAAAAGCGCGGGAAACGGCCGCTGTCGTCCGGGCCGTGGGTCGGGAAGTAATCGACGGCCTGGATGCGTTCGACGTCGTGGGCGGCCTGGCTTGCCGATACGACGGCTGGGGACCCCCTCCGTGCCAACTCGGACGCCTGAAATCGGGCAAAACGACAGGTAGCATTTTCGTGGAGGACACAGGCTTCCACAGCAGACGCTAAGGTGAGGCTTTTTATTTTAAGAAGCTGCTGGCGTAGGCCACTAGAGGCAACGCCAAAAACAATCTGGTCCCTGATCATGGACTCTGTGGTAGTGCCGTAACCGCAGGACTGCGCTAGAATCCGGAGGTGCGTCAAGAAGGGTTGAAAAAGCTCCTCCTTACCTTGCAGGCGTTGCTGAAAGAGGTATCTTTCAAAACTTTCATTTACTTCAACTTTAAAGTGCTGGTCCAGTATGAGGATGACCGTGTCATATTTGGATTGGTTTTCGCCTTCTTCGAACACCAGTGAGTTGAAGACGTCGACGGCGTGCTGACCTGCGTAGAAGAGGAGCATTGCAATCTTCGTTTCATCCGAGGCACTCTGTTTTTCGGTGGCACGGATGTACAGGTCAAATCGCTGCCTGAAGAGCTTCCAATTGGTACCTAGGTTCCCCGCGACTTGCAACGGCTGCGGTTTGTCGGTGCGGTCCATGTCCAGAATGGCAGGTTAGTAGGCAGGTATCGATCCACTCCTGTACCATGTGGTGTTGGGTGTTCTGACACACAGATGAGCCAACACGGTTGTATGTGGTACAACGCTATTTTATTCAAACTTACTATGTACAGTTTTGTCTTGACACTCTGCACGTGGGGGTTCCCTGCTTGTGATCTTGTAACAGCTCTTCTCTGTGTCTTTGTCCCCAGACCTACTGACCACCAGGTGTCGTGCTCGTGCTTTTTATGTGGTTGGTGTTCTTGTCTGTGATTGGTTGTGGTGTTGTGTGCTCTGATTTGCCTGTTGGTGTGTCCATCATGATGTGTGTGTTTGAATATCATGACAGCGGGTGAAAGGAGAACTAGGGGGCATAGCCTCAAAATAAGGGGAAGTAGATTTAGGACTGAGTTTAGGAGGAACCTCTTCACCCAAAGGGTTGTGAATCTATGGAATTCCCTGCCCAATGAAGCAGTTGAGGCTCCTTCATTAAATGTTTTCAAGATAAAGTTTTTTGAAGAATAAAGGAACAAAGGGTTATGGTGTTCGGGCCGGAAAGTGGAGCTGAGTCCACAAAAGATCAGCCATGATCTCATTGAATGGCGGAGCAGCCTCGAGGGGCCAGTAAGCCTGCTCCTGCTCCTAGTTCTTATGTAACTCCCACAAACATCAATGCAATAACAACCAAATGCTACTGATCGAGGGACAAGTATTAGCCAGGACACTGGGGGGAATAACTCCGATGCTCTTCACCAAATTATTGCCATTGGATCTTTTATGTCCACCAGAAGGGTCAGAGAAGGCCGAAAGATGGCACTTCTGACAATATAGCACTCCATCAGTATTGCACAGGAGTATTAGCATGAATGTTTGTTCAAGTCTCAGCGTGTGACTTGAACCCGCAGCTTAATGATTTGGAGGTCGGGCTACCAATTTGTGCTGCAAGCCAAAGACTAGTTTTGAGATGTACTGAATGATGTAGTAACACACAAGTGTCCATTCTGCATCAGCACAGGTGTGAGTAAAGAGACAGGGATCATGGACCCCATCGAATGGCCACGCTGCTCCCGAAAAGCAGCACGCTGCGGCACAACGTGGCATTAGAAGCCGGGAGAGCTCGCTCCTGGGACCTACCCGCTCGCAACGCCTCGCGAGATCCAACTCAATCTCGCAAGATGTTGCAATGTAAATCCCACCCATTGTAGGCGGGATCATGTTTTGTCAAATCTGCATATTAGAGCGAGACAGCTAGGCTCACTGTAATATGCAATTTCCCGAGGCATCCGAGGCATTGGGATCTATCTCCTTTGCCTCGGAGACCTCGGCCGAGCGCTGTTGTGTACTGGTCTCCACGTGGAGGCCCAACCAGGAGCACCTGACCAGACAACCAACGCTAGAACCGAACGCGTGACCCGGGCCAACCTGACCCAGGAAGACCCTGCCCCAAACCCCCAAAACGGCACAGACCCCACACGAGTTCCTGAACGCACCGAAAGGTAGACCGGTCCTCACCGATCCCCGGGGCCCGACCGGTACACACACATGCCCCTCCGGCAACCCCAAAATTGCAACCAGCACCTGGGATCCTGCCAGACGCGACCCCAAAATCGAAACCAGTGCCCCAGCCCCTGCCAGACCCAACCACTTACCTTCCACGAGGTCAGACCTCTCCCATCGGATCCCAGTCCATCCAGAAACAGCCGCCGACAGAGGAAGCAAGGGAAACGTGGCAGTCTGCAAGTGAGACTAAGACAACGGGGTTTCAAGTCTCCTCTCTAGGCACATGTCCAAGCGATCGAAAACAAGCTGGACGAGCTTAACGCTAGACTTACCTCTTAGAGGGAAGTAAGAGACTGCTGTGTGCTCTGTTTCATGGAGAAATGGCTCACCCCTGCCTCATGGACTCTGCCATACAACCTGGAGGCTTCTCAATACACCGGACGGACCGCACAACGCCATCGGGCAAAGCGAAGGATGGAGGGGTTTGCCTCTTCATCAACTCCTCCTGGTATTCGGACTTGGCAATCCTGGCAAACTACTGCTCCCAGACCTGGAATACCTGACTGTGATGTGCCGCCCATACGACCTTCCATGGGAGTTCACTTCAGCCATTATCACGACGGTTTACATCCCACCCCAGGCGGAAGTGAAGAAGACGCTTGACGAATTGTACACCGCCAAAAATAACAATGAAACAGAACACTCGGAGGCCTTGTTCGTCATGGCCGGGGACTTCAATTAGGCCATCCTCGAGCTTACTGCCAAAATTCCAGCAAAGCTTCTCCTGTCCCACCAGGGGCGCCAACATGCTCTACCATTGCTCCACAAAAATCAAGGGCGCCTACCGTTCTATCGCCTGACCTCACTTCGGAAATTTGGACCATAAGACGGTGCTCCTTCTCCCGGGATACGAGCAGAAACTTAAGCGGGAGAATCCAGTTAAGAAGGTCGTGCAGTGCTGGTCCGAGGAAACAGAAGAGCTCCTACATGACTGCTTGGAGTCAGTGGACTGACGCATATTTAAGAACTCAGCGACCAACCTAAACGAATATGACACCACGTTCACAGACTTCATCAGCATGTGTGTAGAAGACTGCATGCCAAAGACGATAGTACGTATGTTCCCCAACCGGAAACAATGGCTTAATTGGGAGATTGACTCCCTACTGAAGGCCAGGTGTGAGGAGTTCAAGACAGGCGACCCTGACTTATACAAGAAATCCAAGTACGACTTCCGCAAAGTCATCAGGGATGCCAAGAGGCAATATCAGACTCAGCTAGAGTTTTTAAAAAAATGTATTTATTCAAATTTTTCAACAAATTTTAAACAAAACCCCACTCCCCCCCCCCCCCCCAACAAAAAGAAAGAAACAAGAACACAACGATCAAAAATTATACATTGGATTTCCCCCATATACAATAACCCCCATATAACATTTAAAAACACAAATAGGGGGAAAAAAAACACCTTCACCCAAACATCACCTCAAAAGAACCCGCCCCCCCCCCGCCCTTGGGCTGCTGCTGCTGCTGACCACCTCCTAATGCTCTGCGAGATAGTCTAGGAATGGTTGCCACCGCCTGGAGAACCCTTGCACAGACCCTCGCAAGGCAAACTTTATCCTCTCCAACTTGATGAACCCTGCCATGTCATTGATCTAAGCTTCCACACTAGGGGGCTTCGCATCTTTCCATAGTGGCAAAATCCTCCGCCGGGCTGCCAGGGACGCAAAGGCCAGAATACCGACCTCTTTCACCTACTCCACTCCCGGCTCGTCCGATACCCCAAATAATGCCAATCCCCAGCTCGGCTTGACCCGGGTATTCACCACCTTGGACATAGTCCTCGCAAAACCCCTCCAAAACCCATCCAGTGCCGGGCATGACCAGAACATATGGATGTGATTTGCCGGGCTCCCCGAGCACCTCCCACATCTGTCCTCCACTCCAAAGAACCTACTCAACCTCGCCCCTGTCATATGCGCTCTGTGAGTAACTTTGAACTGTATTAGGCTGAGCCTGGCGCAAGAGAAGGAAGAATTAACCCTACTCAGGGCATCAGCCCACAGACCCTCATCTATCTCCTCCCCAAGCTCCTCCTCCCACTTGCCCTTTAACTCCTCCACCGAGGCCTCCTCCTCTTCCTTCAGCTCCTGGTAAATCACCAAAACCTTGCCTTCTCCAACCCATGCACCCGAAGTCACCCTGTCCTGAATCCTAAGTGCCGGAAGCAACGGGAATTCCCTCACCTGCCGCCTCACAAATGCCCTCACTTGCATGTACCTGAAAGCGTTTCCCGGCGGTAGCCCAAACGTCTCCTCCAGTGCCCCTAGGCTCGCAAACGTCCCATCGATGAACAGGTCCCCCATTCTTCTAATCCCTGCCCGATGCCAGCTCCAAAACCCCCCATTCATCTTCCCGGGACGAACCGATGATTCTCCTGAATTGGGGACCAAACCGAAGCTCCCACCTCGCCCCTGTGTCGCCTCCACTGCCCCCAGATCTTCAGCGTCGCCGTCACCACCGGACTCGTGCTGTACCTTGTCGGTGAGAGCGGCAGCGGTGCCGTCACCAGCGCCCTCAGGCTCGTGCCCACACAGGACGCCATCTCTAGCCTCTGCCACGCCGCCCCCTCTCCCTCCATTACCCACTTACGGATCATCGCCACATTGGCTGCCCAATAATAGCCACACAAATTCGGCAGCGCCAGCACCCCACTGTCCGTGCTACCCTCCAGAAACACTCTTCACCCTCAGGGTCTTATTCGCCCACACAAATCCCATGATGCTCCTGCTTACCCGTTTGAAAAAGGCCTTAGGGATCATAATGGGAAGGCACTGGAACACAAAGAGAAACCTCGGGAGGACCGTCATTTTGACCGACTGCACCCAACCCGCTAGTGAGAGTGGCAGCATATCCCATCTTTTAAAATCGTCCTCCATCTGCTCCACCAACTGCGTCAAATTGAGCTTGTGCAAGACCCCCCAACTCCAAGCTACTTGCTCCCTAGGTACCGAAAGCTCCTTTCCGCCCTCTTCATCGGTAGCTCGTCTATCCCCCTTCCCTGGTCCCCTGAATGCACCACAAAGAGCTCACTCTTCCCTACGTTGAGTTTATACCCCGAAAAGTCCACAAACTCCCTAAGGATCCGCATGACCTCCGCCATCCCCTCCACTGGATCCGTCACATACAACACCAGGCCGTCGGCATACAACGACACCCGGTGTTCTTCTCTCCCCCGGACCAGTCCCCTACATTTCCTGGACTCCCTCGGTGCCATGACCAATGGCTCAATTGCCAGTGCAAACAACAAGGGGGATAAGGGACACCCCTGCCTCGTCCCCCGGTACAGCCGAAAGTACTCCGACCTCCGCCGGTTCGTAGCCACACTCGCCACTGGGGCTCTGTATAGCAGCCTGACCCAGCTGATGAACCCCTCCCCGAACCCAAACCTCCGCAACACTTCCCAAAGATACTCCCACTCCACCCGATCAAAGGCCTTCTCCGCATCCATAGCTGCCACTACCTCTGCTTCCCCCTCCACCGAGGGCATCATAATCACATTGAGGAGCCTTCGCACATTTGAGTTTAGCTGCCTAACCTTCACAAATTCCGTCTGGTCCTCATGAATCACCCCCGGGACACAGTCCTCAATTCTCGTAGCCAGCACCTTCACCAGCAACTTAGCGTCAACATTGAGTAGCGAGATCGGTCTATACGACCCACATTGCAATGGATCCTTGTCCCGCTTCAAGATCAAAGAAATTAGCGCCCTGGACATTGTCGGGGGCAAGGTCGCCCCCTCCCTCGCTTTATTAAAAGTCCTCACTAGCAACGGGCCCAGCAGGTCCACGTATTTCCTGTAGAATTCAACTGGGAACCCATCCGACCCTGGAGCCTTCACCGCCTGCATGCTCCCCAATCCTTTGACCAGCTCCTCTAGCCCAATCGGCGCCCCCAAACCAGCCACCTCCTCCTCCTCCACCCTCGGGAACCTCAGCTGATCTAGGAATCGCGCATCCCCTCCTCCCCCGCTGGTGGCTCAGACCTGTACAGATCCCCATAGAAATCCCTAAATACCTCGTTTATTCTCACCGCACTCCGCACTGTATTCCCCCTCTATCCCGATGAGCCCCATCCAGCTCCTGGGGCCTCGGGAAAGCTCCCGCGCCCATCAGCGAATTGAGCATCGTGCTCATATATACCCCGGCATCGGGCCCCTCCACTCATTCAGGGAGACCCAGAATCCGAAGATTCTTCCTCCTCGGCCTATTCTCCAGGTCCTCGAATTTTTCCGCCCACCTCTTGTGCAGCGCCTCGTGCGCCTCCACCTTCACCACCAGGCCCAAAATCTCGTCCTCGTTCTCCGAAGCTTTTTGCTGCACCTCCCGGATCGCCGCCCCTTGGGCCTTCTGGGTCTCCACAAGCTTCTCAATCGCCGCCTTCATTGTCGCCAGCATTTCTGTCTTCAGCTCCTCAAAGCAGCGTTTAAGAAACTCCCCTTGCTCCTGCGCCCACTGCGCCCACGCTGCTTGGTCTCCACCCGCCGCCATCTTGCTTTTCCTCCCTCGCACTTTGCGCTGCAGCAGGATCACTTTTTTAGCCGCTCCACTCCTGGTCCAATCCATATAATGTTGGGGGGACCTTGCTGTCACCTTCCCACACTGGAAGCCATCGAACAATTGCCGTTGGGGCCGCTCTGAAGAGCCCAAAAGTCCGTTCCCGGCGGGAGCTGCCGAACGTGCGGCCTACCTAGGCATAGCCGCAACCGGAAGTCCAGACTAAGCTAGAGTTACATAACAACGCCACGGGCTCTCTTCGATTGTGGCAAGGCTTAAACAACATAACAGGCTACAAAGCGAAACCGAGTAGAATCTCCGGTGGCAGCGCATCCCTCCCCGATGAACTCAAGGCATTCTATGCTCGGTTCGAGCCGGAAACCATCAAGCCATTGTCAACTGCCCCAGTAGCCCCGGACACACCCATACCCACCATCACAGCCTCCGGAGTCAGATCAGCCCTCCTGAAAGTGAACCCTCCGAAAGCGACGGGTCCGGACGGGGTCCCTGGTCGTGCACTCAGATCCTGTGTGGACCAGCTGGCGGATGTGTTCACAGCCATCTTCAACCTCTCCCTATTCCGCTCTGAGGTTCCCATCTGCTCCAACAAGACCACCATCATACAGGTGCCAAAAAAGAACCAGGCAATGTGCCTCAACGACTATCATCCGGTGGCCTTGACATCGATCGTAATGAAGTACTTCGAGTGATTGGTCATGAGGCACATCAACTCCATACTCCCAGAATGCCTTGATCCACTGCAATTCGCAAACTGCCAGAACTGGTACACAGCAGACGCCATCTTCCTGGCCCTATCCATGGTGCATCTCGACAACAAGGACTCCTCCATCAGGCTCCCGTTCGTCGACTACAGCTCCACCTTCAACACCATAATCCTGGCCAAGCTATATCAAAGCTCCAAAACCTAGGGCTTGGCTCCTCTCTCTGCAACTGGATCCTCAACTTCCTGACCCATAGATCACAATCAGTAAGGATAAACAACAACACCTCCTCCACGATAGTCCTCAATACCGGGGCCCTGCAAGGCTGCAGACTTCTACCTTCCCTTCTACCGCCCCTTTTACCTTCGCTTCTGCCGCCCCTTCTTCCTTCCGCGGGAGTTTAGCTCCGTTATCCTGACGGCAGTTTATATCCCACCCCATGAGAATGTGAAAATCGCACTGGACGAAATATTCACCACCACAAATAGCCTTGAAATGAAACATCCCGAAGCCTTGTTCATTGTAGCTGGGGACTTCAATCAGGCCAAGCTCAAGAGCATACTATCAAGTTACCACCAACACGTCACCTGTTCCACCAGAGGCCCAAACATCCTGGACCACTGCTACACAAATATCAAACATTCCTACCACTCTATTGCCCGCCCACACTTTGGCAAATCTGACCAAAAGGCTATGCTCCTGCTCCCTGCTTATAAGCAAAATCTGAAGCGGGAGAATCCGTCAAAGAAAGTTGTGCATTGTCGGTCTGAGGAATCGGATGATCTCCTACGGGACTGCTTAGAGTCAGTGGACTGGTCAGTCTTTAAAAACTCTGTGACCAGCCTGAACGAGTACGCCACTGCAGTAACTGACTTCATGAGTAAGTGTGTAGAAGACTGTGTGCCAAAGAAGCAAATCCGCGTGTTTCCCAACTGGAAACCCTGGATGAACAGGGATCTCCACTGCTTGCTAAGTTTAGGTCTGAGGTATTCAAGTCAGGCGACCCTGACCTCTACAAAAAAGCCAGATAGGATCTAAAGAAATCCATCAAAGATGCCAAAAGACAGTACCGGACCAAGCTTGAGTCCCAGGCTAGCCACAAGGATCCCTGCCGTCTATGACAAGGTCTGCAAGACATAACAGGCTACAAGATGAAGGCATGTAAAATCGTCGGCTCCTACGCACCCTTCCACGATGAGCTCAACGCATTCTATGCCCGCTTTGAACAAGAGGTCAGCGAGAGCGAGCCCTCCACCCCAGAAGCCGCGGATGAACTTGTATCTGAGATCACCACTGCAGACGTCAGAGCAGCCTTCTCGAAGGTCAACCCACGGAAAGCCACTGGCCTGGATGGGGTACCCGGACGAGCACTCAGGGCTTGCGCAGATCAGCTGGCGGGGGTATTCGCAGACATCTTCAACCTCTCTTTACAACAATCTGAGGTCCCTATCTGCTTCAAGAAGACGACCATCATCCCTGTACCAAAAAAAGGTCAAGCAGCGTGCCTTAATGACTATCGTCCAGTGGCTCTGACATCCATCATCATGAAGTGCTTCGAAAGGTTAGTCATGGCACGAATCAACTCCAGCCTCCCAGATTGCCTTGATCCACTACAGTTTGCCACCTGCTGCAACAGGTCCACAGCAGACGCTATCTCTCTGGCCCTGCACTCTACCCTGGAACAGCTAGATAACAAAGACACCTATGTCAGACTCCTATTTATCGGCTACAGCTCAGCCTTCAACACCATCTTTCCTATGAAACTCAGCTCCAAACTCCGTGGCCTTGGCCTCGGCTCCTCCCTCTGCGACTGGATCCTGAACTTTCTAACCCACAAGCCACAATCAGTAATGATAGGCAACAGCACCTCCTCCACGATCATCCTCAACACTGGTGCCTCACAAGGCTGGGTCCTCAGCCCCCTACTATACTCCTTATACACCTATGACTGTGTGGCCAAATTCCCCTCCAACTCGATTTTCAAATTTGCTGATGACACCACCGTAGTGAGTCGGATTTCAAACAATGATGAGACAGAGTATAGGAATGAGATAGAGAATCTGGTGAACTGGTGCGACGACAATAATCTCTCCCTCAATGTCAACAAAACAAAGGAGATTATCATCGACTTCAGGAAGCGTAGTGGAGCACATGCCCCTGTCTACATCAATGGGAACGAAGTAGAAAGGGTCGAGAGCTTCAAGTTTTTAGGTGTACAGCTAACCAACAGCCTGTCTTGGTCCCCCCATGCCGACACTATAGTTAAGAAAGCCCACCAACGACTACTTTCTCAGAAGACTAAGGACATTTGGCATGTCAGCTACAACCCTCACCAACTTCTACAGATGCACCATAGAAAGCATTCTTTCTGGCTGTATCACAGCTTGGTATGAAGCCTGCTCTGCCCAAGAACGCAGGAAACTACAAAAGATTGTGAATGTAACCCAGTCCATCACGCAAACCAGCCTCCCATCCATTGACTCTATCTATAATCCCCGCTGCCTCAGAAAGGCAGCCAGCATAATTAAGGACCCACGCACCCCGGACATACTCTCTCCCACCTTCTTCCATCAGGAAAAAGATACCAAAGTTTGAGGTCACGTACCAACCGACTCAAGAACAGCTTCTTCCCTACTGCCATCAGACTTTTGAATGGACCTACCTCGTATTAAGTTGATCTTTCCTCTATACCTTTGTATAACTGTAACATTATATTCTGCAGTCTCTCCTTCTTTCCCTATGTACGGTATGCATTGATTGTACAGCATGCAAGAAACAATACTTTTCACTGTATACTAATACATGTGACAATAATAAATCAAATCAAATCAAAAACATATCTCCTACTATACTCCCTATACACACGACTGTGTGGCAAAATCTGGCTCCAACTCCATCTACAGGTTTGCTGTTGACACAACTGTAGTGGGTCGGATCTCAAACAATGATGAGTCAGAGTACAGGAGGGAGATAGAAAACCTAGTGGAGTGGTGTAATGGCAACAATCTCTCCCTCAATGTCAGCAAAACTAAAGAGCTAGTCATTGACTTCAGGAAGCAAAGTATCGTACACACCCCTGTCTACATCAATGGTGCTGAGGTGGAGATGGTTGACAGCTTCAAATTGCTAGGTGTGCACACCACCAACAATCTGTCCTGGTCCACCCATGTCGATGCTACCACCAAGAAAGCACAACAGTGCCTATACTTTCAGGAAACTAAGGAAATTCGGCATGTCCACATTGACTCTTACCAACTTTTACAGATGAACCATAGAAAGCATCCTATCTGGCTGCATCACAGCCTGGTAAAGCAACTGCTGGACCCAAGACCGTAATGAAAAATTAAAATGAAATGAAATGAAAATCGCTTATTGTCACAAGTAGGCGTCAAATGAAGTTACTGTGAAAAGCCCCTAGTTGCCACATTCCAGGACCTGTTCGGGGAGGCTGGTACGGGAATTGAACCGCGCTGCTGGCCAGCTATTTAGCCCTGTGCTAAACCAGCCCCTAAGAAACTACAGAGTCATGAACACAGCCCAGTTGATCATGTGAACCCACCTCCCATCCATTGATTCTGTCTACACCTCCCACTGCCTTGGGAAAGCGGGCAGCATAATCAAAGACACCTATCACCCGGATTATTCACTCTTCCAACTTCTTCCATCGGGCAGGAAATACAAAATTCTGAGAACACGCACTAACAGATTCAAAAACAGCTTCTTCCCGCTAGTAACAGACTGCTGAATGACCCTCTTATGGGCTGATCTGGGGCTGAATTCTCCGCCGTCGGGATGCTCCGTTTTGCCGGTAGCCCCGGGGGTTTCCCGACGGTGTAGGGCTGCCCCACAATGGTAAACCCCATTGACCAGTCGGTGAAATGGAGAATCCCGACGGTATGCTGAACCAGAAATCTGGCGTGGTGGGGCGGAGAAACTCACCCCTGATCTCTTCACACACCTTCTCTACTGAGTAGTACTACACTCCTGTGTGCTTCACCCGATGCCTCTGTCTATGTATTTCCATATTGCATTTATGTATGACATATGTTTTTCTTTCATGTATGGAATGACCTGTCTGGACTGTACGCAGAACAATACTTTTCACTGCACTTCGGTACACGTGACAATAAACAAATCCAATCCAATCATCCAAATAGGGACCAGGCAGAATGGCACATATAGGGGTGTCCCAGGGGACCGGAAGCCCCAAGGTGCATGCCTTTTGGGCAGAGTTGCATCCTGTCACTGCTGGGCCACCTGGGCACCTTGGCAGCACCAGTCGGGCACCTGGCAATGCCATCTGGGTGCCAGCCTGGCACTGTCAAGGTGCCAGGTTGGCACAGCCAGGGTACCAGGTTGGCACTGCCAGAGTGCCAAGCTGGCATTTATCGCATGGTGCCAATTGGCTTGGGGGTATGGTTGGGGGTTGTGCCGGAGGCTCCAGAGATCAGGATGCCATTTAAAACTGGTGTCCCAAGGGCAGCACGGTGGCGCAGTGGTTATCATTGCAATCTCACGGCGCTGAGGTCCCAGGTTCAATTTCGGCTCTGTTTCACTGTCCGTATGGAGTTTACACATTCTCCCCGTGTTTGCGTGGGTTTTGCCCCCACAACCTAAAGATGTGCAGGGTAGGGGGATTGGCCATGCTAAATTGCCCCTTAATTTGAAAAAATGAATTGGGTACTCTTTAAAAAAAAAAAAACTGGTGCCCCGATCTGAGTAGTTCTGGCGATCGGAGTTCCTCAGTGCAGAAAATGGGGCTATGTGTTCCCCGTTGACACACCCTATCTAACGCGAGTGCCATTGGATAGGGTTGTGTTTCTCGGTGCTGTGAGCACCAGGAAACATGCGGCTGAACACGCTCACTAAGGGACTTTGTTCCCATTTAGTTAAATCGCACCCCATGTTGTTGAATGATTTTAAAGCAATTTAAAAAAGTATGTAGTACTCTTTACCGTATGAAAGTAGTTCCCGCTGTGGATGAAATATCTTCCTTTCTGTGCGACGCCCTTACATGGTAAGCAAAGAGCTTTCAATTTGGCTGAATGCATTGCCTAGGACATAGGTCAATCTGTAGCAGGTGGTGGATATATTTTATTCATCCACTCTGTACTGGGATATTTTGACCAAACTTACACATTTTGAGTATAGTGAAAAACTGAAGTACTGTGCCTTCTCAAGTAGAAGTAAAAGATCCCATGGCACTATAGAGAGAGTTATGTGAAGGTTTACCGGGCTAATTCCTGGGATGGCGGGACTGTCATATGAGGAGAGACTAAGTCGGTTAGGATTGTGTTCATTGAAGTTTAGAAGAATGAGAGGGGATCCCATAGAAACTTATAAAATTCTAACAGGATTAGACGGTAGACTCAGAAAGAATGCTCCCGATGGAATCCTGAACTAGGGGTCACAGTTTGAGGATGAGTGGTAAACCTTTTAGGACTGAGGTGAGGAGAAATCTCTTCACCCAGAGAGTGGTGAACCTGTGGAATTCACTCCCACAAAAAGTAGTTTGAGGTTAAAATGTTGTTTAATTTCAAGAAAGAATTAGATATAGCTCTTGGGGCTAAGGGATCAAGGGATATGGGGGAAGGCAGGATCAGGGTATTGAACTTGATGATCAGCCATGATCAAAATGAATGGCAGAGCAGGCTCGATGAGCCAAATGGCCTCCTCCTGTTTCTATTTTCTATGTATGTTTCTATGACAAAACAGGGTTGGGTAGTTCTCCCAGTGTCCCGACCAATATATATCCCCGACCAACATCACTAAAAACAGATGATCCAACCATTCATCGCAGTGTTTTTGAGAGCTTCCTGTCCTCAAATTGGTAGCTGTGTTTACTACACGAGTGGGTAGACCTCAGAAATACTTAATTTTTTGTGCAGATTTATTTTCTATGTAGTGCCCGGAGCTGATAAAAGGACCTATGTAGATGCATAAGATGATAAGATGTTTTAGGTCTGGGAACTAGTTTGACCTGTGTTTCTGGGATGGTGCAGATGCCACCTCTGCCAAACCTACTTTCCAGAGTGGCTGCACTGAAGAGGAGAGTCTAATGAGGTGTCAAACAGAAACATAGGAACAGGAGTAGGCTATTCAGCCCTTTGAGTCTGCCCCGCCATTTAATGAGATTGTGGCTGATCAATGGCATAACCCCTTGAGCCCATATCCCTCAATATCTTTGCTAAATAAATATCTATCGATCTCAGATTAAAAATTAACACCTGTTTTAGCTTCAACTGCTGTTTGCGGGAGAGAGTTCCAAATCTCTGCCACCCTTTGAGTGAAGAAGTACTTCCTAACATTTCTCTCCTGAACGGTCTAGCCCTAATTTTTAGACTATGCTCCCTAGTTTTAGTATCTCCAGCCAGTGGAAATAGTTTATCTTTATCTATCCTGTCTTTTCCTGTTAATATCTTAAATACCTCGATCAGATCACCCCTTAACCTTCTAAATTTGAGTGAAAACAGGCCTTATCTGTGTAATCTCTCCTCATAACTTAACCCCTATAGTCCAGGTATCATTTTACTAAACCTATGTTGCACTCCCTCCAGGGCCAAAATATCCTTCCTAAGGTATGTTGCTCAGAACTGCTCACAGTACTCCCAAGTGGGGTCTAATCAAGTGGAGTTTTGTATAGGGCAACCAATTGGTCACAGAGGTCCTAGGATGGCATGGTTCAGAGTTAGTGCTCGCTCCCTAAATGGGTCCCATGTCTCCGATTATCATTAAATAATGTTTTTTTCAACATGCAATAACCACAAAACCTCGCATTGTGCATATTGTAATCTTGCGTATCCACATTTCCTCTCTCTCGGAAGATGAGCTGATTATCACTAGTGAAACAAAGCCAATTGTAAACCCACAACTGAGTTTATTTTACAAATAGAACATTAACGAATAGAATACGGAGCAGGATTCTTGGATTGAGGATTTCCACCCCACCACCCAAAGAGATGGTGGGAAGGCATCCCCGTTTATACCAGATGCCCTGCAGCCATTTAACGTTCAACAGGGTGCAAACTGGCTAAGGGTGAGACACCTGGGGAGGAAGTCCCGCTTTAGAGAGCTGCCAGCCAATCGGATGGTTGGCAACTCTATCTTCCAGCAGCTCCAGGTTCAAGCGGTGGCATTGCCAGGACTACAGAGAGTCCTGAAGGAGAGCAGCAAGTGGAGGGTGGACTGAAGGCAAGTCTGGGGTATCAGCGGGGCCTGGTTGGCAGGTCCCTGTGAGGGGAGTGAGGGAGTTGGATAAAACTTGGCTTGAGAGGCTGGGATGTGAGAAGTTAAAGGCGAGTCTGACTATGAATGGGGAGGAGGGGGGTGTTGCTTTTGATGGACATCAAGGACTCCAAAGAAGGTATGGCACCCATGGTATGCGAGAAACACCTTCCAGATGAAGGCCATTTCTGGATGTAATTCTTATTCTCCACTCTTGTGAGGTTCATGTAACTTAATAAGAGCAACCAGTTTTATTATTTCCTTTTCCTACATGGGATGTGCATTTCACTGTTAAGGCAAACATTTCCATTCCTAATTGCCCTTGGAACGGTGATGGGTAGCCACCTTCTAGGCTTGCTGCAGTCTGATGATGGTACTTTTACAGTGCAGGCAAGAAGTTCCAGGATATTGACCCAGTAGTGATGAATGTTGATATATTTCCAGTAAGACTTCGTACTGTGCTCACCCCAGTCCAACGCCGGCATCTCCATATCATGATATATTTCCAAGTCAGGGTGGTGTGTGGCTTGGTGGGGAACTGGTGGTGGCATTACCTTGCAGCTGTTGCCCTTGTCCTTCTCGGTGGTAGAGGTCATGGGTTTGGAAGGTAGTGGTCAGGAAAACGTGAATTCCTGGAGTGTGTCTTGTAGGTGGTGCACACTGCAACACACTGTGCTGGTGGTGGAAGGAGTGAAGCACAGCAAGATTTACAGCAGTTATGACCGTGCCAGACAGAGCTATCTATTCTCACCTTACATCTCTGGGTCCTTAGCCCTTTATGTTAAAATATCTCAAATGTACACCCGTTATGTATCTGGAAATACCTTACTCGCTAGTTCTGCATCACGTGATGTGTAGTGATGTCAGCAGAGTGTTTGCGCGGGCTTTGAGTAGATCACCATCTTGATTGTATCGGGCAACACTCTTACTAAACCTCACATCATGTTTTACAAGAATCCAGAGTGTGGGCACCTCCATACCCTTTCCTCTTTGCAGCAACAAAGAAATATAACAACACCAAAGTGTTTTTTTAAATGTGATGAGTGTTTGTGCCTCTACCACCCTTTCAGGGAGTGTGTTCCAGAGCCCCAGCAACCTGTGGGTGAAGAACTATTTCCTCAACTCCCCTCTAATTATTCCACCAATTAGTTTAAATCTATGCTCCATAAGTGACTTCTCTGCTCAGGAAAATGGGTTCTTCCTATCTACTCCAGCTGGGTCCTGCAAAATGTTATACACATCAATTAAATTTTCTCTCAGCCTCCTCTGTTCAAAACAGAACAACCCAGGTCTATCGAACAGTCATTTATTTTGGCGATACCACACAAGATCCAAACTGCAACTAAAAAATGGCAATGTAGCCTGCTCTAGGCTATCCTCAAACTGATCTTTCAGTTAATTGTCCCTCATTTACAATTTATTTTTTCTTGATCTGATGAAGTAACCTTTCAGGGTTCACTGAATTCTTTAAACTAATTTCGATCTAGCTCGCAAAACAAAAATATTTTTCTGGTGTCACAGACTAGAAGGGGAGTAATTTAAACAGCTCTAATTTCTCCTCTCACTACCCACTCAGAAACAGAATAGTGTTTTCGATTTCCCTCTTTATCGGTGCTTTAAGAAGTTTTCCCAACCCTCAAATTTGGAGTGTCCCAATCCTTTATGAATAATTTGCACAGCAAACTCGAGACGAGGTAAAGTAAGGGGGTGGGTTTATTTTACAAACACACAAAACACAGGAAAGGGATTTCGGCAACACCCACCCCATTTGCACTCCTACAATAAAAAGAGGAATAAGGGAAAGAAAGGGGTACGGGGCAAGACAATGATAAAAATAAGAATTATGGTTTTATGTGAGTCCGGAATCAAATGTCCAGTGACATATTCCTTCAGAGAGTAGTAGGCTTACTTTTGCAGGGTGATCAGTCTTTCCAAAAGCGAAAACTTCACAATGGGAGAAGGCATGTAAAGTTGAATTAGTGTTGAAGGGGTAAATTCCAATGTTCCAGCCATTCACAGTGTGAATGGGGCACAGATTTATTTCAGATGCTCCCTGTTGGGTGGTAAAATGGTAGACAGAGTCAGGCTTCTGGCCTGGAGTTCTGCTTTCTCTTCTGAGGACAAGCAGTGACTGATTGAGTTCAGCTCTATTACAGGTTCTACCTGGGGGAGTAGAATGTGACATACTTCTTCTCCTGGGTGTTGGACAGAGACAAAGTGTGGTAATACCAGGTATTGCAGTACCTGAGAGGTGAATGACCATTGGCTAGACCGAGGGGGTCTACCATTGGATAATGTACATAGCCCCGCCCTGAGAGGCGGGGTATAAGAACCAATGCCGTCCCAGCAGCCTTCACTTTCTGTGTCATCGCTGCTGGGTACAGTTCTAGCTGATTAAAGCCGATTAGATATGACTCCTCTTTGTCTCGAGAGTATTGATTGTGCATCAATTTAATCAGCTAGTACTTTTGAAGGATGGATCTCCGCATCAAGCCGGCGTGCCTTCAGCTCAGCCCCCACGCAGAAAACTCCGCTGCTATTTTTAAGCACTGGCTGGCGTGTTTTGAGAGCTACCTCGAAACGGCTGCCGACACCCCCACGGAAAGGCAGAAGATACACCTCTTACGCTCGCAGGTCAGCCCGGCGATCTACCCCCTGATCGAAGGGGCGGCGAACTATGCTGCAGCCATGGAGCTGCTAGAAGGACATTACATTCGTCCACTGAACCAGGTCTACGCCCGTCACCTGCTGGCAACGAGACGGCAGAGCCCAGATGAGACACTCGAAGACTTCTACCGGGCACTGATAGTGCTGGGCCAAAACTGCGGCTGCCCAGCAGTGACTGGGAACGAGCACACGGATCCTTTAATTTCGGACGCTTTCGTGGCAGGTACGGCTTCCCCCGACATACGCCGAAGGCTCCTCGAAATGGACACACACTCACTGAGGCCCGGCCCTGGCAGGGTCCATGGACGTTGCGTACAAGAACGCACTCGCGTATGCCCCCGTGCGCACGGCGCCCCCCTGGGCTGCGTGGCACCCCGCCGCGGCAGCCCCCCAGACTTACCCGCTAACCCCGCAGACTTACCCGCTAACTCCGCAGGCCTGCGCGGCAAGACGGCCCGCTACCGCCGCCGGCCAACGCTGCTTCTTCTGCAGCCAGGCGAATCACCCGCGCGCGCGCTGCCCGGCCCGCACCGTCACCTGCAAAGGGTGCGGCAAGAAAGGCCACTATGCCGTGGTCTGCCTGGCCCGCGCTGTGGCCGCGGTCTCCAGCGACCACCAACAGCCGTTCTTCCAGGTCCCGGCAGCCCAAGGCCCACCGCAGTTCTTTTTGCAGGTCCCGGCCGTCCAATGCCCACCGCAGCCTTTGTCTCTCCAGGCAGCGTGCGACCCTCGGCCGCGGCCATTTTGCCCCTCGGCAACCACACTGGATGGGTGGGCGCCGCCATTTTGTCCCTCACCGCCGCCATCTTCGGAATCCTCATCCCCGGACTCCATGTGCGACCCATGGCCGGCGCCATCATGGATGGGGCCTCAAGCCCCCAGTATGGCTGACTACGCGCTGCCCGACCAGAACTCCTTGCTGCAGCTGGCCTCCGTTACCCTGGACCAGAGTCGGCTCCGGACGCTAGTGAATGCCACCACAACGATCGCCGTCAACGGCCACGTGACGTCGTGCCTGATCGACACCAGGAGCACGGAAAGCTTTGTCCACCCCGACACGGTAAGGCGCTGTTCTCTGGTCACCTATCCCGTCAAACAAAGGATCTCCCTGGCCTCCGGGTCACACGCAGTGCAGATAAAAGGGTTCTGCCTCGCGAACCTCACCGTCCAAGGCAGGGAATTCCGCAATTTCCGCCTGTACGTGCTGCCGCACATCTGCGCAGCCACCCTTCTCAGGCTGGATTTCCAGTGCCACCTACAGAGCCTGACTTTTAAATTTGGAGGCCCTATACCCCCCCTTACTGTCTGCGGCCTCGCGGCCCTTAAGGTCGACCCGCCTTCCCTGTTTGTGAACCTCACCCCGGATTGCAAACCCGTCGCCACCAGGAGCAGACGGTACAGTGCCCAGGACCGGACCTTCATCAAGTCCGAGGTCCAAAGGCTGCTGAAGGAAGGGGTCATCGAAGCTAGCAACAGCCCCTGGAGGGCTCAAGTAATGGTGGTAAAGACCGGGGAGAAACATAGGATGGTCATCGACTCTCGCCAGACCATCAATCGCTTTACGCAACTGGACAAGTACCCTCTTCCCCGTATTGCCGACCTGGTAAACAGGATTGCGCAATACAAGGTCTTCTCCACGGTGGATCTCAAGTCCGCCTACCACCAGCTACCCCTCCGTAACGGTGACCGCCAGTACACTGCCTTCGAAGCAGTTGGGGGGCTCTACCACTTTTTAAGGGTTCCCTTCGGTGTCACGAACGGGGTCTCGGTCTTCCAGCGTGAGATGGACCAAATGGTTGACTGGTACGGCTTACGCGCAACGTTCCCGTATCTCGATAACGTCACCATCTGCGGCCATGATCAGCAGGACCACGACACCAACCTCCGTAAATTTCTCCAGACCGCACCTCCTTAACCTGACCTACAATAAGGAGAAATGCGTGTTTAGCACCGACCGTCTAGCCAACCTAGGCTACGTAGTGCGAAATAGAGTCATAGGCCCCGACCCTGAACGCATGCGCCCCCTCATGGAGTTCCCCCTCCCTCACTGCCCCAAGGCCCTAAAGCGGTGCCTCGGCTTCTTTAGCTATTATGCACAATGGGTCCCTAATTACGCCGACAAGGCTCGACCCCTGATCCAATCCACAACCTTCCCCCTGTCGACGGAGGCCCGCCAGGCCTTCTGCCGCATCAAAGCGGATATCGCAAAAGCCACGATGCGCGCCATCGACGAGTCCCTCCCCTTCCAGGTCGAGAGCGACGCGTCTGACGTAGCTCTGGCCCCCACCCTCAACCAAGCAGGCAGGCCCGTGGCTTTCTTCTCCCGCACTCTCCATGCTTCCGAAATTCGCCATTCCTCGGTCGAAAAGGAGGCCCAGGCCATAGTAGAAGCTGTGTGACACTGGAGGCATTACCTGGCCGGCAGGAGATTCACCTTCCTCACGGACCAACGGTCGGTGGCCTTCATGTTCGATAATGCACAGCGGGGCAAGATAAAAAACAAGATCTTGCGGTGGAGGATAGAACTCTCCACCTACAATTACGAGATCTTGTACCGTCCCAGGAAGCTGAACGAGCCTCCTGATGCCCTGTCCCGCGGCACTTGTGCCACCGCACAAGTAGACCGCCTCCGAGCCCTCCACGAGGACCTCTGCCACCCGGGGGTCACTCGGTTCTTCCATTTCGTTAAGACCCGAAACCTGCCTTACTCCATCGAGGAGGTCAGGATGGCCACCAGGGACTGCCAAATCTGCGCCGAGCGCAAACCGCACTTCTACCGACCAGAAATGAAATGAAAACCGCTTATTGTCACAAGCAGGCTTCAAATGAAGTTACTGTGAAAAGCCCCTAGTCGAGGGCGCATCTGTTAAAGGCTTCCCGTCCCTTTGAACGCCTCAGCATGGACTTCAAAGGCCCCCTCCCCTCCACCGACCGCAACACGTACTTCCTGAACGTGATTGACGAGTACTCCCTGTTCCCTTTCGCCATCCCCTGCCCGGACATGACCACAACCACCGTCATCAAGGCCCTCCAAAGTATTTCTACACTGTTCGGTTTCCCCGCATACATCCACAGTGATAGGGGATCCTCCTTTATGGCCAATCCACCTACCCTGCACATCTTTGGGTTGTGGGGGTGAGGCCCGCACAGACACAGGGAGAACGTGCAAACTCCACATGGACAGTGACCTCGGGCTGGGATCGAACCCAGGACCTCAGCTCCATGAGGCAGCAGTGTTAATAAACCTTGGCACTTTGATGCCCATTGCCCCACGATACACTGACTAGAACTAATGATCCCTGTAATGACAGTAGAATGTGTAAAAAATAGTTTTAAAAAAGTAATTAATTCATAACTTCTTCCTATATTGAAAAAAAAGTAATTTCATTACAAGCTAATGAGTGTCAATCATCCAGACCCTTTTAAACTATCAATAACAAAACCCACGAACCCCTGAAACCACTCAATGTTATGAACACAATCATTATTAAATTGACAGCAGAGTTCACAGAGCCTAGCTGTCAATCGAGCAGTGTTTGTTCTGGGACACAGGTGTTTCAAAAGCTAAATGGTTGATTTGGTTCTCGTCCAACACTCATTATGTATGCTTTGCTGAGAGCCCAGACAACTATTATTCTTGTCGAAACATCTGTCAACTTGAGAATGCCCCATTTATGCCTATTCTCTGCTTCCTGTCTGTTAACCATTCCTCTATCAACGCTAATATACAGCCCCCATCTCCAGGAGCCCTTACTTTGCCAATTAATCTTTTGTACAGCAACTTATAAAGTGCCTGTTGGAAATCTAGGTATGCTACATCTACTGTTCCCCTTGATCTATCCTACTACTTACATCCTCAAAAAACTCCAATAAATTTGTCAAACATGATGGCCGGAATTCTTCATCCGTTCACGCCAATGGGATTCTCCAGTCCCGCTGCAGTGAATGGAGTCTTGGCTGAGTGCTCTCTTTTCGCTGGTAGCGGTGGTAGGGTGAACCCGGATCGGAGAATCCAAGTCCCTATTCTTTTGCTAAAACCATGTTGACTTTTGTCACATTGTGGTTTTCAAAGGGCATTGTCAAGACTTCCTTAATCGTAGATTGCAGCACTTTTCCAATGAATGATGTCAAGCAAACTGGCCTGTAGTTCCCTGTTTTCTCTCTTGCTCCTTTCTTGAATAGCAGTGTTATATTTGCTGACACTCATTTCATACTGACCACCAATTTTCATGGGGCCTGGCCAACTTCTTGAGGACTCATGGTTCATGGCCCCTCGGAAGAGTTGTGAATTATAGTCTGTATTCAGCAACATTTTGAAAGATATGTTAAAATGGTCTTACTTGTGTCCCTTCCATAGGCACTCACCCAGTATGCAGTATGTACAGAATAAATGAGCCACATAATAACAATGGAAATTCTTAATGCTCATGAAAGAAAACAGCCATTCAGGACCCTGCTTTGAAAAAAAACCTGCTGCTCTTACCGCCTTCCAAGAGTGTCAATCGTACACTGACATTAGGGGCTGGTTTAGCACAGGGCTAAATCGCTGGCTTTGAAAGCAGACCAAGGCAGGCTAGCAGCACGGTTCAATTCCCGTACCAGCCTCCCCGAACAGGCGCCGGAATGTGGCGACGAGGGGCTTTTGACAGTAACTTAATTTGAAGCCTACTTGTGACAATAAGCGATTTTCATTTCTTCACATTCATAGTTTGTATAACAGAAGCTTTACCCAACTTTCACACCTTTTAATGTTGTTCAAATAAAGAAACATTGAAAAAACAGATCAAAGAAAGAACTTATCATAAGCTCATAATCAAAGCTAACACCACTTCAGCGTGCATATACAAACCCCTGCTGAGCTAACCCATTAGTGACTCTTGGAGCTCAGCCAAGCATTCATCATGTAGTCATCTGAAGAAACAGGTGTCTGGCCATCTGTTTCTGTTGAGACAATTACCACCTCATTAGTGAAAAGCCGGCTCAAAATATTTGTTCAGTGTCACTGCCATTTCCTCTCCCCATAATTTCTCCATGCTCTGTTTCTAAGGGACTAACATTTCCTTTAATTACTTTCTTCTTCGATATATTTGTAAAGGCTCCTACAATCTGTTTTAATATTCCTGGATAGTACTCTATTATTTGCCCTTTTATTAACTCTTTGGTGAACACTCTTTCTAGAACACTCCTAACCCTCATATTTGCTGAAGGGCAGCACGGTAGCACTGTTGCTTCACAGCTCCAGGGTCCCAGGTTCGATTCCCGGCTTGGGTCACCATCTGTGTGGAGTCTGCACGTTCTCCCCGTGTCTGCGTGGGTTTCCTCCGGGTGTTCCGGTTTCCTCCCACAAGTCCCGAAAGACGTGCTGTTAGGTAATTTGGACATTCTGAATTCTCCCTCTGCGTACTAGAACAGGCACCGGAATGTGGCGACTAGGGGCTTTTCACAGAAACCTCATCGCAATGTTAATGTAAGCCTACTTGGGACAATAAAGATTATTATTATTTGCAACCGTATACATCTCTTTAATAAAAACAAAGAACAGTACAGCACAGGAGCAGGCCCTCCGGCCATCCAAGCCTGCAACGATCATGATGCCTGTCTAAACTAAAATCTTCTGTACTTCCAAAGTCCATATCCCTCTATTCCCATCCTATTCATATATTTGTCAAGCTGCCTCTTAAAAGCCGCTATCATATATGCCCCCACCACCTCCCTTGGCAACACGTTCCAGGCATTCACTACCCTCTGTGTAAAAAAAACAAACCTGCCTCGCACATCTCCTCTAAACTATTCCATTTGCACCTTAAACCTTTGTCTCCAATAATTGACTTTTCCACCCTGGTAAAGTGTCTGACTATCCACTCTGTCCATGCCACTCATAATTTTGTAAACCACTATCAGGTTGCCCCTCAATCTCCATCATTGTAGTGAAAACTATCCGAGTTTATCCAACCTCTCCTCATAGCTAATATCCTCCAGACCAGGCAACACCTTGTAAAACTCTTCTGTATCCTCTCCAAAAGTATCCACATCCATCTGGTAGTGTGATGACCAGAATTTTACACAATATTCCAAATGTAAATAATACTATCTGTAACTTCCCAAGTAAGCCAGAGATGAAATTTTCTTGTGGCGTTTTTGCTTTTCAGTGGAGTGAATTTTTGTTGAACATTTTGAATCATTTCTTTAAATGTTTTCCACTATTTATTTATGGTCATACTTTGTAGTCTATTTACCCCAACAACCTTAGCTCATTTTCCACTTATACTTACATAATAGGCTTTATTTAAGCTTTAGGTTCTTATTTCTGACTGAAATATGCAGCTTTCAAACTTAATATTGAACTCAATTGTATTCTGATCATTGGTTCCCAATTGCTCTATTACCATGACTTTACTAATTAACCTTGCCCCATTACTGAACCCGAGATCTAAAATAACTTCATCCACAGTTGGCACGGCACCGTATTGCTCCAGGAAAATGTCATGAAAATATTCTACAAACTAACTTTCTAGTCCGTCAATTTGAATGGTCCATACTATATGGAGATAAAAGTTCCCCAAAATTATTGCATTGCTTTGTTAGACATTCCAATAGTTCCTTGTTTCATTACTCTTTTCAAAGCATAACTACTGAAAGAAGTCCTATAAATTACTCCCACCAGAGTTTTTCTACTCTTGCTATTCCTAATCTCCACCCATACTGCTTCAACTTTAAGAGCTTTTGAGCCAAGGTCATTCTTCACCAATGTCCTCATCTTTAACTATCAGGGCTACCCTTCCTCCTCCTTTGCCATTCAGTCTGTCTTTTCAAAATATTGTGTATCCTGAAATATTTATTTCCTGACTTTGGTTACCATGTAATAGCAATTTGATTCAAACTATTTATCTTTATTTGTGCCACTAGTTCATCCGATTTATTGTAGACGTTTTGCACATTCGGGGAGAGCGTCTTTAGTTTCATCTTTTACTACTATGACCTGCACTCACTGACACATAATTATTGTTAAACTCTGCCCCTCACTACCCCAATCCACTTGTTTTTACCCACACAGATACACATCTCTGTTACCTCTACTTTTTTCTCTTTGGATTCCAAAATCTCTCCACCCGAAGCCCCCTCCCCGCCATCCCCTTCTACTTTAAAATCCAATCCATAGCTCAAATTATATCCTAGTCACATATTCCTCAGCGGCAGGAGGCAGTGCACAGTTCACTGATAGCGGGATTCTCTGCTCTTGCCGCATTCAATGGAAATTCCCATTGATGCCATCACATGCCGCCAGGAATTCCACGGGTGGGAGTGAGCTGCCAGCCAGGCCAGAGAAACCCACCACCAGTGAACAGATGGAGAATTCCCGCCATGATCCACCAGGACACTGGTGCCAGCCCAGATTAAGTGGAGCTCATCCCACGTGACTCCTGATGCTAGTGCCGCTTGGATCAAAACCTCTCCTTACGTAATCTTTTAAGCCGCGTGCAAAATTTTCCAATCTGTTTGACCCTATACCAATTGGCAAGTGGCTCAGGTCACAATCCAGAAGTGATTACCTTTGATGTTCTGTGTTTTAATTTGCACGATCAAACCCTCTCTTATAGAACTGAATTCCTAGTCCTTCCTATGTTTTTAATTCCTACATGGATATGGAAGCTGGATCTTTCCCCGTTCACTCCACAAGTTTATCTCCAGCCATGAGGAGATGCCCTTGACCAACCTTCAGAACTCCCAGTCATACAGGAGGAACAGGAGTAGGCTACTCAGCTCCTCGAGCTTGGTCTGCCATTCAATAAGATGTTGGCTGATCCAATGTTAATCTCAACTCCACATCCCTGCCTACCCCTGATGCTTATCAAGAGTCTATTACCTCTGCCTTAAAGATATTCAAGGACTCTGCCTCAACCACCATTTTTGGAACAGAATTCCGAAGACTTACAACGCTCAGAAGAAAAATTCACATTTCAGTCTTAAAAATGTGACTCCTTATTTTTAAACAGTGACCCTACGTAATCTAATCTCCCACAAGACGAAACGTCCTTTCCAAATTCATCCTGTCATGTCCCCTCATGATCTTATATGTTTCAACCAAGTTAACTATTACTCTTCCAAACTCCAGAAGGTACAAGCCTAACCTGTCCAACCTTTCCTCATAAGCCAACCCACCCATCCCATATATTAATCTAGTAAACCTTCTCTGGACTACTTCCAATGAATTTACATATTTCCTTAAATAAGGTGACCAATATTGTACAGTATTCCAGATGTAGCCTTACCAATGTCCTGTATAACTGAAACATACTCTTGCATTCAGTTCCCCTTGCAATAAATTATAACATTAAATTAGTGTTGCTAATTGCTTGCTGTACCTGCACAGTAACCTTTTTGATTCATGCAGTAGGAAGCCAGATCACTCTGCATTTCAGAGCTCTACAATCTCTTATCATTTAGATAATATGCTTTTTTCTTCAAACTGCCAAAATGGACAATTTCACAGTTTCCCACATTATACTCTATTTGCCAGATCTTTACCCATTCACCTAACCTATCTGTTCTTTTGTCCTGCATATGTACACTTCAAAACTTACTTTCCTACCTAACTTTGTGACATCAGCAAATTTAGCAACTATACCATTGGTCCCTTCATCTAAATGGTTTATATAAATTGTAAAACTTTGACGCCCCAGCACCGATCCCTGTGGCACACCACTCGATTGGATTGGATCAGATGTGTTTATTGTCACGTGTACCGAGGTACAGTGAAAAGTATTTTTCTGCGAGCAGCTCAACAGATCATTAAGTACATGAGAAGAAAAGGGAATAAAAGAAAATACATAATAGGGCAACACAACATATACAATGTAACTACATAAGCACTGGCATCGGATGAAGCATACAGGGTGTAGTGTTAATGAAGTCAGTCCATAAGAGGGTCATTCAGGAGTCTGGTAACAGTGGGGAAGAATCTGTTTTTGAGTCTGTTCGTGCGTGTTCTCAGACTTCTGTGTCTCCTGCCCGATGGAAGAAGTTAGAAGAGTGAGTAAGCTGGGTGGGAGGGGTCTTTGATTATGCTGCCTGCTTTCCCCAGGCAGCGGGAGGTGTAAATTGAGTCAATGGATGGGAGGCAGGTTCGTGTGATGGACTGGGCGGTGTTCACGACTCTCTGAAGTTTCTTGCGGTCCTAGACCGAGCAGTTGCCATACCAGGCTGTGATGCAGCCAGATAGGATGCTTTCTACGGTGCATCTGTAAAAGTTAGTAAGGGTTAATGTGGACATGCCGAATTTCCTTAGTTTCCTGAGGAAGTCTTGGTGGTAGCGTCAACGTGGGTGGACCAGGACAGAGTTTTGGAGATGTGCACCCCTAAGAATTTGAAACTGCTAACCATCTGCACCTCGGCCCCGTTGATGCTGACGGGGGTGTGTACAGTACTTTGCTTCCTGAAGTCGATGACCAGCTCTTTAGTTTTGCGGACATTGAGGGAGAGATTGTTGCCGCTGCACCACTCCACTAGGTTCTCTATCTCTCTCCTGTATTCTGACTAGTCGTTATTCGAGATCGGCCCACTATGGTCGTATCGTCAGCAAACTTGTAGATGGAATTGGAACCAAATTTTGCCACACAGTCGTGTGGGGGGGGGGGGGGGGGGGGGGGGGGGGGGGGGGCGGGGGGGCTAAGTACGCAGACTTGCGGGGCCCCAGTATTGTGGACTATTGTGGGGGAGGTGTTATTCATTCTTACTGATTGTGGTCTGTTGGTCAGAAAATCAAGGATCCAGTTGCAGAGTGGGGAGCCAAGTCCTAGGTTTTGGAGCTTTGATATGAGCTTGGCTGGGATTATGGTGTTGAAGGCGGAGCTGTAGTCAATAAATAGGAGTCTGATGTAGGAGTCCTTGTTGTTGAGATGCTCCAAAGATGAGTGTAGGGCCAGGGAAATGGCGTGTACTGTGGACCAGTTGTGGCAGTGTGCGAATTGCAGTGGATCAAGGTGTTTTGGGAGTATGGAGGTGATGCGTTTCATGATCAACCTCTCGAAGCACTTCATTACGACTGAAGTCAGGACCACCGGCCGGTAGTCATTGAGATACGTTGCCTGGTTCTTCTTTGGCACCAGTACAATGGTGGTCTTCTTGAAGCAGGTGGAGACCTCGGAGTGGAGGGAATTCACTCCATCTTGCTAAACAGAAATGACCCATTTATGTTTACTCTGGGCGCGATTCTCCCCCCCCCCCCCCCCCCCCCCCCCCCCACACCGGGTGGGAGAATCGTCGGGGCACCGCCCCGACCCCCGCACGCGATTCTCCCACCCCCCGGAAACCAGCGGTGCGTGATTCACACCGGGCCGCTCGCAGAACCGGCGAGCGGCAATTCTCCGGCCCGAATGGGCCGAGCGGCCGCTGCGACATGACAGGATCCCGCCGGCGCCGTCCACCCCAGGTCGCTGCCGGCAGGAACTCTCCAGGAATGCTGGGGGGCGGCCTGTGGGGGGGGGGAGGGCTCCTTCACCGTGGTGGCCTTCGATGGGGTCTGGCCCACAATCGGGGCCCACCGATCGGCGGGCCAGCCTCTCCCCCGCCGGGCCTACCTCCTTCCGCGCGCGGTCCCAGAACACCAGCTCCATGTTGGTGAGGGGCCGGCGTGCGTAAGACGTTCCCCATGCATGCGCAGGATGGCACGGCCCAACTGCGCATGCACAGGATTGGGCTGCCCCAAATGCGCGTGCGTGGGTTGGCACGGCGCCCATTTGCCGCCGCGTAAGGACGCTGGAGCGGCGTGAACCGCTCCAGTGCCGTGCTGGCCCCCTGTGGGTCGTGCCCGGGCCCTGTTCGCGCCATCGTGAAACGCGACGGCGTTCACGATGCCGCGGGCACTTGGCCAGCGCCGCGGAGAATCGCCCCCTCTGTTTCTTGTTAGCTTGAAAATCTTCTATCCATGTCAATATGTTACCCTCTACACCATAAGCTTATATCTCCCACAATAACCGTTGATATGGCACCTCATTAAATGCCTTCTGGAAATCCAAGAACAGTACATCCACCTGTGCCCCTTTATCCACAGTACGTTACTTGTTCAAAGAACATTGATGCCCCTAGCTCCCTCCTTGCTGATTTTAAACAGTGAAACTCCCTCCTCGCTGATTTGAAACGGTGAAGCTCCCTCCTCGCTGATTTGAAACGGTGAAGCTCCCTCCTCGCTGATTTTAAACGGTGAAGCTCCCTCCTCGCTGATTTTAAACAGTGAAGCTCCCTCCTCGCTGATTTTAAACAGTGAAGCTCCCTCCTCGCTGATTTTAAACAGTGAAGCTCCCTCCTCACTGATTTGAAAGGGTGAAATTCCCTCCTCACTGATTTGAAAGGGTGAAGCTCCCTCTCACTGGTTTGAAACAGTGAAGCTCCCTCCTCGCTGATTCGAAAGAGTGAAATTCCCTCCTCACTGATTTGAAAGGGTGAAGCTCCCTCTCGCTGGTTTGAAACTCCAGGCTCCTTCCTTGCTGAATGAAGGTCCTGGCTCCCTCGCAGGGGTCAATAATTTCGGTTCAATTCCATATCTTCAGCTGACTTGGTCTCTCAGAAGGGACTATCAAATGTCTTCAAAAGGTCTGTATAAATAACGGCCATAGATATTTCCTGGTCCACTACCTCAGTCACCTCTTTAAAAATTCAACACCTTCATCAGGCATGATCTACTCTTTACAGATTCATGCTCTCTCTGAACAGCAAAAGCTTTCAAGGTGTTTAATTATCTTTAATTATCCTTATACTAAATTATAGACTCTTGCAATTTCCTGACAACAGGGGCGGGATTCTCTAATCCCGCGGCAGAGTGTCCACGCCATCGTAAACGCCGTCACGCAAACTGTGCGCCGCGGGATCTGCACATGCGCAGTGGTGCCGGCGCCAACGGCACATGTGCAGTGGCCTCCTTCAACGCGCCGGCCCTGATGCAACATGGCGAAAGGCAACAGGGGCCGGCGCGTAGGAAAGGAGGCCCCCAGCCAGAGAGGCCGGCCCGCCAATCGGTGGGCCTCTATCGCGGGCCAGGCCAGATCGGAGGCCCCCCCCCGGGGTCGGACTCCCCCCCCCCCCCCTCCCCCTCCCACAGGCCGCCACCCGACCCTTCAATGTCGAGGTCCCGCCGGCTCAGAGCAGGTTAGAACGGCGCCGGCGGGACTCGTTTTTTTTTTTACGGCCGCTCGGCCCATCCGGGCCGGAGAATCACGGGGGGGGGTGCGTAGAGCAGCCCGCGACCGGCGCTACACCAACCACGTCGGCACCAATGGCACCGGCATCGGGGCGGCGTGGCCCAGTCGCGGGGATTCTCCGGCCCGGTCCAGGGCTGGGGGAATCCCGCCCCAGATGTTAGGCTGAATGGTTTGTAATTTCCTGCTATCCTCCTGTCACCTTTCTTAAACCGCAAACAGGCACATTTTTCCAATGTCAGGGCACAGTTCCCAAGTCAAGAGAATTTTGGATGTTTTGGGACACCTGCAATGTATCCACACAAATTGCCAGACTTACTCTACTGAACTTTCTTCGTGCATTGATTTGAATCATCAACCAAGCTCGGTGTTACTGATACAATCATACAGTACAGAAGAGGCCCTTCGGCCCTTCAAGCCTGCACTGACAAAAAGACCTCACTCTGATCTACATTAATCCCACTTGCTAGCACTTGGCACATAACCTTGGATGCTATGACATTTCAAGTGCTTTTTAAATATTGTGAGGTTTCCTGCTGTGGTGGTATGTATTAGGGGTAATACGGTACACCACGTACCGACAGGCTATTGGTGGAGGGATGCCAGGTCCTGATAGGATCTGCCACCTTCTGGACTCCACCCAGAAATGCCGGTATAAGAACCCAGCTTTTCCCTCCATTTCCCTCAGCAGCTGCATTCTGTAACCACGCTGCTGGGGATAAAGTTCTGCTTAATAAAGCCTTCAATTGACATTACCTCAACCTGCCTTGCGTCATATTGACGGTACTACACCTGCCTCAACTACCCGCCCAGGCAGTGCATCACAGATTCTCACCACCCTCTGGAGAAAAATGTTTCCCCCAAATCTCCTCTGAACCTCCTGCCCCTCACCTTAATATATGCTCCCTTGTTACTGACCCTTCAACTAAGGGGAACAGCTGCTTTCTATCTACCCTGATCGTGCCCCTCATAATCTTAAAAACCTCAATCAGGTCCCCTCTCCGCCTTCTCTGCTCCAAAGAAAACAACCCAAGCTTATCCAGCCTCTCTTTATAACTAAATGCTCCATCCCAGGCAACATCTTGGTGAATCTCCTTTGCACCCTCTCTAGTGCAATCAGATCCTTCCTATAGTGCGGTGACCAGGACTGCACATAGTCCTCCAGCTGTGGCAGAACCAAAGTCCTGTACAACTCCAGCATAACCTCACTGCTATTACGACTCTCTGGGCTAGTGCACGGTCAATTCCAGGCTCACTTGACCCGGAGCCGCAACACAATTGAAATTAAGTAATAATTCTTAGAAAATACCTGAAGTCTTTGGTCTTTGGCTGCCCAATAGCAACAGTCACCAGGTTTGTAAATTTAAACACAATTAATTTGTATTAATAACGATAACTAGAATTAACGATGTAGTAAGTACAACTGGTTAACTATTAACTAATTCCTAATACCCCTCTTTAACTTGCTCCACCCTCCATTTTAAATATATATAATATATATACATACAAACAAACAAGACAGTCACACACCGAGGGGAAAGAGGGGTGTAAAATAATGACAGTAAAAGGATAAAAATCTTTGTTTCAGATGGTTGTTTTCCAGTACACCTTTCTTCAATATAGGCCTTCAGTTGGAGGTTTTTGTTTTCAGTCACAAATGACATAGAATCCCTACAATGAAGAAGGAGGCAATTTAGCCCATCGGGTACAGGGCTGCCCTCCGAGAGAGGACCTTTGCCTAGACCCACTCCCCCACCCTATTCCCGTTTCTCTGCTAACCCACCTAACCTGCACATCTTTGGACACAAAGGGGCTATGGCTGATCCACCGAGCCTGCACATTTGTGGACTGTGGGAGGAAACCGGAGCACCCGGACGAAACCCACGCAAACACGGGGAGAACATTTAAACTCCACACACAAGAGTGTCACCCAAGGTGGGAATTGAACCTAGCTCCCTGGCACTGCGAGGCAGCTGTGTTAACCACTGTTTCACCATGCCACCATTGCCCTATTTAAACAGTAAACAGTTTTATTCTCTGTCTTCTGTTGATGTGCAACCACAAACACAGAATTATTCACATACAGAACACCTCCTATCCCAGGAATTGCCCTGATATGTCAATTGAAGTGGAAGCATGAATAGAAGGGTGACTCCAATGAATATGTCCCCTCATATTAACACGAACAAAAAAAAATATTGCATTTGCCATAACCTCACAGATGTCTCCTCATGGAGCTCTGCACTGTAGCAGAGTGTCTATTGAGAATACAGTGGAGATCTTGAACAATGCTTTAGGTATCTTGGTCAAACTGAGGTGTTGCTCAGTACAACCTCCTCCTCCCCCCCCTCCCCCCCTCCCCAGTCTCCAGAATAATTATCTACCAGATGCTGAATAACCTTCCCTGTAAAGTAGCCTTATTGTGGAGGTCAAGGAGCCAGGATGGTACAGTCGATGCTTAGCGGGATGGTGAATATGCTGATGAGGAGCATCTTGGGTGCAGCAAAGAATGCTGATACACCAGGTGGTGATTCACACATCTGTAAGGCACTCATCTCATGAATTCAGCCCTTATTCATGTCCTTGCAGTTTTCCAGAGGCCTTGGAAACCTGGCTGACCCGAGGTAAACATAGAAAGACTGTCAAAACGAAGGGACTATAATATTTAAATAACCAGTTACCTCCCTGCGAGCAGGTTAGTCACCTCCCAATGACTTTGCCAGTCCACCTCTATCAAAATGGCAATTAGCTGGATTCAGTTCTTGTTTCAGATTTTTCTTTGGTCTGACTAAGAAGTTAAAATTCAATCTGTACATTTTTGTGTTAGGATTCAGCCCAATGATGTTGACTGTCTGCTGGAGGGGAGCCTCCAGCTTTGCTATCCCCCACTAGAGTCTCTTCTTTCCCGATATGTCACGGATGGTGTTGTTCATTGGAGTACGTGACTGTTTAAGATTAATCACCAATTGGTGTTATTCCTGTTAGCTATAAGCTATCTTAGCTTTTAAATAGAAGACTAATATCAGAATATTACAGTTACATAAAGGACTGACCATTCTTATCTTAGCTGATTGCATGATGTATTGAAATCTTCCATATACTCCTCCAGGTCTCACTTGTACAGCAGGCAGAGATGATCCTCCATGCTATGCTATTTCCTCTGTTTCCACCTCTTCTAACTTTTGCATCTTGCAGCAAACTTTGGCTTTTTACTGTAAGAAAGGTTTCATTGTTTCAGGGCATTATTGAGCAAAGAGTTGGCTTGGTAGCATAGAAGTAACTATTTCTGAAAAAAGAGACATGCAGTTGAAGCTTTTTGTCTTGTACTCATCAGGAAAGATTCACAAGAATACCAATTGTAAAGAAAACAACAACTTATACTGCATGAGAACAGAATGCTGTGATTGGCAAGTGAACTCTGATCATTGGAACACCTCTGCCAATCAGGGTCCACTTGCCAACCACTCTCTTCTCACGCAGTATAAATTGTTGTTTGCTTTACGATTGGCATTTTTGTGAACCTGTCCTGATGAGTGCAAGTCGAAAAGCTTCGAAAGAGTGTCTCTTTTCTTAGCAATACTAAAGAAGCATTCATGAGCATGCTTTATGCCTGGGAAGATTCAACCCCTCACTATTGCAGACACAGTAATTTCTAGCTTTTAACGAGGACATGTGGATGATGGGCAAAGCTATAAAACATTGAGCTGACACTGTCGGATCAGCAATGTTGTCCACTGGCTGAGTAGTACTTTTCTCTGTGTGAACGTAGAGAGTCAGAAAGTAATAATAGACCTCATGAGGTCAATCAGCAAACACATCTTGTCCTCACTTGTTTGTCTTCCTTCCAGATAGCCAATATGAGGCAAACAGTGGCTGATTATGCCCCAAATCGCTCAGGAGTGAGGTGAATTTCCAGTGATTACTGGAGTCCCAGCTACAATATTCTAGATCGGAGTTTTATAGTGTACATAATGTCCACAAATAATATGATGATTGCCTAGATAACATTCAATAAAAAAAACTTAATGGCATCCCATTATATCTACATTGTCCATTCCCTCTTGATAGATATTATCTTAAATTGCAACAGACATTTAGTATAATATCATGTTTGTCTGTAGGAGCTGTATAATGGGACCACAGAACTTGAGGTTTTATATATATGTCCTATTTACCATTGGCTACTAAAATAATCTGAATGAATGTTTCTCCCAGCTAAAAACAATAATAAATGTTCAGAATTAAACATATTTAGTGCACAGATTTATGAGGATTTTCAGCAAATGATTTGGGAAAGCTAATGATATTCAGGAAAACATTGTTTAAATACCCTGTATCATCGCTTTCCATTTCATTATTCATCCCATTGCGAAGATTTTCTGGAAATTGCAGAAAACACAGTAGGGGTTCTTAATATCTGGGCTGACATTTTTTTTCAAGTAGTTTTGAGAAATCCTTGAAGGTGATTTGGAAAAGAACAATCAATCACAATCAATCTCCTAGAAGCCTTTTGTGCATGGAATTTTCTCACCGGACAGTTCAGTTTGATAGTGTACTCTTGTTTAAATGTAAATGGTGGCAAATAGTAAAACACTAGAGTGGCTGAGTCGAAGGAAGAGAACTTGCTTTTAAATAGCACTTATCAGAACCTCAGCAAGTCACAGCCAATTAAGTTTTGAAGTGTGATAACTGTTGTAAGAGACATGTCAGCCAATTTGCGGAGAGCAAGGTACTGAAAAGAGCAGTGTGACAAATGATCAGATCATTGATTTTTGGGATACAGCTTGAGTGGTGAATGTGGACTAGAATGTGGGAGAACACCATACATCCAACTGATATGGCAAAACAGGCCTTGGTTTCCTGCTTTACGCGCACTTTTAACAATGCAGTACTTTCCTCAGTAGTACACTGGAGTATTAGCCTAGATTTTAGTGCTCAGCTTTCTGGGCCTCAATATTTCGTATGGCGGGATATCCCTTTCCGCCATCCGAGGTGTTGGTGGGGAATACATCCCTGCCAATCTGACTTCCCACAGCCATTTCACACTTGAATGTGCATTTAATTGGCTGCAGGTGGGACTTCCACCCATCATTAAAGAGCTGCCAGCCAATAGCCAATCTGAGTGATCAGCAGTTCTCTAGGCCCTGCAACGACAGGGACTGCAGTGGACAGAAGAGGAAGTGTTTGAAAAAGCCTAGGACCGGATGGCAAGTTAGGTTTGGGGGCTAGGGTCTCAGGGTGGGGAGGTGGAAAGGTCTGAGGGGCTGGAAAGTGGGCAATTGGGATGATGGGGAGAGGCTGGGGGTGGGAGGTCCAGTTACCACCAGGCAGAATGGATGGGGAGTAGGTGCAGACACAGGATCAGGTGGAATCCTGGTTTACACTCCCGTCCAATGTATTCACTTCTATGGAGAGTAAGCTCACATGGGGTATAAAATCTTCCACATTGTGTAGGTCTCCAACAGTCAGCTCAGACTAAAATTGCTCACGCAGTATTTCCTGTTAATCTCATGTTGTTTAATTCAAATTGCCTGTACGAGGAAACATTAAATTAGCAGTGCAAGCTCTGAATCAGCTCTGTTTATCACAAACTATCTGCAAGAATTTCACTTCTGCAATTGATTGATGATCAGCCTCAATATTAATCTCACCACGATTTGGGCGGGTGGAGGTGGGGAAAGAGGGTTTAAAAAGAGAAATGCACAGGATGTGACCCCCAGTCCTCTAAGTATCTTTACGACAAATATTGGAACATCCAAGTAGCAAAGCAAGATGTTTATTAACGTGAATAAATTGTGCTCCAAGAGTGTAATTGAAAGGTCTCCAGGTAAGGAGATGTAAAGCAGACATTTTCTCTCAGGTGCAGCCTACTTTTCATGTTCCCAGTAGATGGAAGTTTGAATACCAGTCTTCCTGGCAATTTAAACTCGGCTGTTTGTTATTTATTCTCTGCTGTCTTAGAGAGCTACAGAGCCTTTAGATTTTCCTCAGAGAAGGAGGCGGGAACATAAAAAGAAGGAAGAACTATTTCCACCCTACAACCTTTTGTGCCTGCTATTCAAATGTTAGCACTGTTGCTTCGCAGCGCCAGGGACCCAGGTTCGATTCCTGGCTTGGGTCACTGTCTGTGCGGAGTCTGCACGTTCTCCCCGTGTCTGTGTGCGTTTCCTCCGGGGGCTCCGGTTTCCTCCCACAAGTCCCGAAAGACGTGCTGTTAGGTGAATTGGACATTCTGAATTCTCCCTCTGTGTACCTGAGCAGGTGCCGGAATGTGGCGAATTATGGTGACTTTACAAAGAAGAAGAGCGAGGTAGAGAGATTGAGATAGGGAATTCCAGAGTTTAAAGCAGAGCAATGTAAACAGGAGATGAGCAAGAGGTCAAAATTTGCAAATAATGCAGCTAGCCAGGGTGAAGGAAATTCAAATTATCTGTTCAATTCAATGACTTTGAGTAAAGAAGAACACCACGGTGCTTTCAAATTGAGGACAAGTTCCTTCTAAACTGAAAGTGAACAAATCGTGTACATAGTGGATCAATTCATGAGTGATAATAATTAGTAGCCTGGTTTAATGTGGGTGTGAACATGGCAAAAATGAGGAATTTCTGGTCTAATTGAACCAGAGTTGCTGGATTTCTTTAAACAGTAGACTAGTCGGTGCCTGTTCCACCATTCAGTGAAATCATGACTAAGCTACCTGTAACTCCATTTGGTCTTTGCCACATATCCCTTAATACATTTGGATAACAAAACACCATTAATCTCCTATTTGAAATTAGCAATTGACCTAGCATCGATCGCTGTTTGCGGAAGTGCGTTTCAAGAACAAAATGCAGTTTAATAGTCAGTAAGCATAGATCCAAAGAGAGTAAAGCCACCCTGTATGCCACAGTGTTACTCTGTTTAAATCAAAGGATGAATCATAAGAAGAATACAAGCTGTCCAGTAACAACAATGCACAATCTAGATGAATTTCGTCAGACCTGCTCTGCCAGTACTACGCAGAAACATTTTGTATGTGGCTTGAGTTTGTGAAGTTTAGGGTGACGGAACGCAAGAAAGCACAAGGAATTTCATCCTTGAGACATTTTAAATTGATTAGCTTATTTGAGATTAGAGGACTGAAATATTGAATTGAATATTCTCAAAAATGACATGTTCTCCTGGGTAAATACTCTTTTGTATTTACACAGAGAAAAAAGAGCATTCCCCATTATCACAGCACAGTTGTTGCAATCCCGGCTGGTGTTATAGCTGGACAGGAAGATGCCAGAATGGAACCCTGGCACAAAGGACCTTGATCGGAATGCTCCGGCCGTTGCGATTCACTTTTCCCGTCGGCAGCACACCCCCGCACGCGAGTTTCCCAGCGGCGTGGGGTGGTTTAATTGGAAAATCCCATTGGCAAGCAGTGATAAGATAGAATCCCGCTGCCAGTGAACGGTGCACCCCCCCCCTCCCGTAACCTTTTTTTCAATAAAACGTGGAGGAACAGTGTCACAGGACCGCTAATTCGTTTTAACAAAAGGGAGAAACGCATTTATTAAACATGAAAAAATAGGATTATGATACAATGCTCCTTTATTCCCTCCTTAGCTTAACAGATTTTATTAATGTGGAGTATAAAGTATACCTTAAGGTACAATGATCTCATTAACATCAAGTCTCTTTTCAGCACACATGATGACTGTGGTAAGACACACTCCTCTCTGAACCCAAACGAATGCCTGTGGATTTCTCCTCAAAATCGCCCCAGATGTTTCTTGTACCTTGAGCCACCTTGTCTCATTGAATTCCAGCTTCCACATGTGTGATTTCAAATTCTGCTTTCAAAAGTCACACTTTCAAATCTTCTATTAAATTATGCTTTCCCTCCGTTGCTTCCATCGAAATTTCACTTTCAGATTTTATACCCCTCTCTTCAGGTTTCTTTTGTCTTCAAGGCTTTTACACAAACTCTGAAGTGCAGCCATCAATTTCCACAATTATTTCAGATAATGTCTCCCAAAGTGTAGTAATTTCTCACAAACCTTAGCACCACAGCAGATATCTTTCTGGCCTCTCACAAGCCAATACCTTTTCAACTCTGTGACTTTACTGAACAGTAATCTGTTAACTGGTTCCCAATTCCCTCTGTTCCGTTAACTCCAGACTTCTTTGAAACGTCTCTTCATTTCTCTAGTTTCCTTAACTAGCTGCACTTTAGGTTTCTGGCATCTCTTTTCTTGACTGGCAGAAGGCAGAGAGTTGGGATAAAGGGGTCTTTTTCAGGATGGCAGCTGGTGACGAGTGGTGTGCCTCAGTGGTCTGTGCTGGGACCACAACTTTTCACGACATACATTAATGATCTGGAAGAAGGAACTGAAGGCACTGTTGCTAACTTTGCAGATGATACAAATATCTGTAGGGGGACAGGTAGTATTGAGGAAGCAAGGGGGCTGCAGAAGGATTTGGACAAGCTAGGAGAGTGGGCAGTCAAGTTGCAAATGAAATACAATGTGGAAAAGTGTGAGGTTATGCACTTTGGAAGGAGGAATTAAGGCATAGACTATTTTCTAAATGGGGAAATGCTTAGGACATCAGAAGCACAAAGGGACTTGGGAGTCCTTGTTCACGATTCTCTTAAGGTTAATGTGCAGGTTCAGTCGGCAGTTAAGAAGGCAAATGCAATGTTAGCATTCATGTCAATACAAGACCAGGCAGGTACTTCTGAGGCTGTATAAGGCTCTGGTCAGACCCCATTTGGAGTATTGTGAGCCCCGTATCTGAGGAAGGATGTGCTGCCCTTGGAAAGGGTCCAGAGGAGGTTCACAAGAATGATCCCTGGAATGAAGAACTTATTGTATGAGGAACATTTAAGGACTTTGGGTCTGTACTTGTTGGAGCTTAGAAGGATGAGGGGGGATCTTATTGAAACTTAAAGGATACTTCGAAGCCTGGATAGAGTGGACGTGGAGAGGATGTTTCTACTTGGAAAAACTAGAACCAGAGGCCACAATCTCAGACTAAAGGGACGATCCTTCAAATCAGAGATGAGGAGGAATTTCTTCAGCCAGAGGGTGGTGAATCTGTGGAACCCTTTGCCACAGAAGGCTGTCGAGGCCAAATCACTGTGTGTCTTTAAGACAGAGATAGATAATTTTTTGATTAATAAGGGGATCAGGGGTTATGGGGAGAAGGCAGGAGAATGGGGATGAGAAAATATCAGCCATGATTGAATGGCGGAGCAGACTTGATGGGCCGAGTGGCCTAACCATTACTGCAGAGTATGGCTTTTCTTCTTGCCAGGCTGATCGAGATATTCTCTCTTTATCATTCTAAAACTTAGCTTCTAGCAGCTAAACTAAAACTTAAAAGATTCTGGGCTGGATTCCCCGAGACATCGCGCCGGAATCGCGAAACGCGATCGGCCGGAAAATCAGCTCCGACGCTGAAATCGGCTTTGTCGCCGGTTTCGCGTCGGTTCCGAATTCTCTCGACCTCCCAACTCGACCGAATCATGGCGCCCGCCCTGTGGCCCGGAGAATCGCCTCAAGTACCCCAATGACCGATTCTCCGGGGCCTCAGTGATTCAGCGGCTCGGAGGAGCCGAGTTCCTGACGGCGTGGTTCTAACCACCTATACAAATTTGGGGGAGGGGAAGGGGGGGGGACAGGCCGAGCAGTCGGCGATTTCCCCCCCCCCCCATGACAGTGCAGTGCCCACGCACTAAGCCCCATTATGGCGGGCATCTTGTTGGCCACCCATCCCAGCACCTGGGTCAACGCAGGGTTAACGGATGTATGGGCGGGTGCCACCCCCTCCCTGGCCACCCCACTCCCCGGACACCCACCGGGTTGAACACCCAGGGCCGCACCGATGGCAGCCCCCAGTGAGGGCAGTGCCATGAAACGGTGGCCCGGCAGCAGGGTTTGGAGCCAGGAGCGGGGGCACCAATGGGGCGGGGTGGGGGGCATGCGTGGCTGGGGCACGCGGTGCCAACCGGGGCGACCATGTAGCCCATAGCACCTGGCTGTGCATAGTCCATGCGCCATGGTAACATTTTCTCCCCTCGCCCCCTGCAGATCATAATGTTTGGGAATCACCCAGCGATGTTGGCCGCCCGGGGGGGGGGCGCTGCCGTGCATGCAGTCCATGGCATCATCAGCGGAGGCAGCGCAGAGAGGAGGCAGATGCTGCAGCAGAGGAGGGGGGCAGGTTGTCAGGCTGAAAGGCCGCCCGCCCGACAGGCCGAGGAGGAGGTGGTGGTGATGATGCCAAGGAGTCGCCTGATGAGGCCCCGCGAGTACCGATGCTGCATGTCCTTTGAGAAACTCCCGTACCGGGCATGCAAGAAGAGTCTGCGGATGAGCCGTGGGACTGACCGACATATCTGCCACATGATGGCACACCTGGCACCGCGTGGGAATGGGGGAGGACACCTGCTCTCGGTGCTCATCAAGGTGACAGTCGCCCTGAACTTCTGTGTGACAGGGTCGTTCCAGTCGCCCAGTGGGACCTGTCCGGCATCTCGCAGGCATCGGCGCACAGGCCGTCACCGACTCCCTGTATGCCCTTGCGGACCGCTCCGTCTAGTTCCCTGGAGACCGCGCCCACCAGGATGGCTGCTCAGCGAGCTTCGCTGCCGTCGCCAGGATGCCCCAGTCCAGGGGGTCATCGATGGGGTGCATGTCGCCCTGCGGCTACCGGCGGATAACAGGCCGCTGTTCACAAACAGGAAGGGGTACCACTCCATGAACGTTCAGGTGGTCTGTGACCACCAGGTGAGGATTCTGCATGTCTGCGCCCAGTATCCGGCCAGTGTGCATGACTCGTTCGTATTGGCCCAATCTGTGATACACGGCATGTTCGAGGGACGACCCCCCCTCGGCTGCGGGTCTGGTTGCTGGGCGACAGGGGTTACCCGTTGCGGTCGTGGCTGATGACGCCTACACGGAGGCCACAGAGCGATGCGGAGACCCGCTACAATGATGCCCATTGTGCGACTAGGAGGGTTGTTGAGAGGTGCTTTGGGGTCCTGAAGATGCGCTTCAGGTGCCTGGACCGCTGCGGAGGTGCCCTCCGGTACGAGGCCAGGAGGGTCGGCGCATTGCTGTGGTCTGCTGCGTCCTCCACAATATAGCCCAGCAGAGGGATGATGTGCTGGAGGAGGATGAGGAGCAAGGGCAGGCCTCGCCAGATGAGGAGGATGAGGGGGAGGGGGACAATGGGCGGGACATGGGGGCCGGCCAGGCATGGGAGGCCGCACTACGCCATCGGCAGGGCTAGCGAGCACGGGATACATTAGTGGACACGCATTTCACCAACTACGGGGGTCTGGGGGTTGCTCAGAGGATCACGGACACTACAGTACCACACCACTTCACCACCAGGCACCCTCACCTCCCACATCACTGAACACCCACACCACCGAACCACCCGCAGGCACAGCCCCCTCCATTATATGTACTTGCGGCACAACGAGCTGGGGGCACTAAGTTGACAGTGACAGTGGGTCTGGTCCATGGGATGGAGGATGATGACAGCCCGCTCTGCGATGAGCTCCATGCTCCACATCGTTAGACAATGTCTGACTCATGCCCACATTAGGACCCTTCACTTGGTTAATTCCAGCATGCGGGCTGGCCAGTCCGTCGTGGCCAGCCCGTGGTGTCCTGAGTCGTGGTGACCTGGGTAGTCTCGGGCAGAGGGCGAGTGTTCCGGTTGCTCTCGCCGTCCGTGTTTGGGTTCCTGGGGGGCACCGGACCTGGCACTGGCTGGGGCGAGGGGCTCCGGATGGGTCAGGTCATCGCGGGCTGGTCCTGTAAGACAGGCATTTTCAAAGTCGGGGACGCGACCCGCGGGTGGGTGCGAGTGGGTGTCGGGAGGGTCGCGGAGCCGTCCGTCGCGGCACTTCCGATTGTGTAAATTTGCGCGTACCAGCCGCAGCAGCCGACTTTCAACAATGCCGCTGCGAGCGGCCTTCAAAAAGACTGCGACCATACAGAAAAAATGCGGCCACACTGTGCGTGCGTGTCCGCTCATCGGTACGCATGTGCCGTGCTTCGCGTGGGCCGTGGAGGTCTGCTGGCGTGGGTCACAATGGTCGGCCGGGTTGGGTTCCAAAGGTTGGTCGGTTGGTAAAAATGGGTCCCCGGAAAAAAGGTTTGAAAAACACTGCTGTAAGACACAAGACAGCATGTATAGTTAGACAGGTGGACGGGGGTGAGGCGTGAGGTGGTGAGGGCTGTTGGTGTGGGAGGGGTGGGGTGGGGGTAGGTGGGGAGTAGTGGGGGAGGGGTGAGGGGTGGCCACCCGTTGTGAGACAGATCACTTTCTGGCAAATCTGCATATTAGAGCGAGACAGCTAGTGAATTTCTGAGATCTACCCAAGGCATGAGATCTAACTTCCTCGTTTGGAGACCTGAGGTGAGCGCCGTTTAGTGCTGGTCTTACAAACGGGAATCAGACGCAACGCGCTCATGAGGGTCTCCCAGGGGATTGGAGGGCTCCAAGTACATGCCCTCTGGGCACGGTGGTACCCTGGCACTGCTGGTGCCACCAAGGCATCTTGGGACATCCTGCCTGGCGAACGGAGCTCTTCAGTGCAGAAAACGGGGCTAAGTGCAGCCTCAGGGGCGGCACGATAGCACAGTGGTTAGCACAGTTGCTTCACAGCTTCAGGGTCCCAGGTTTGATTCCCGGCTTGGGTCACTGTCTATGCGGAGTCTGCACATTCTCCCCGTGTCTGCCTGGGTTTCCTCCGGGTGCTCCAGTTTCCTCCCACAATCCAAAGATGTGCAGGTTAGGTGGATTGGCCATGCTAAATTGCCCCTCAGTGTCCAAAACGTTAGATGGGGTTGCTGGGTTTCCAGGTTAGGGTGGAGGTGTGGGCCTCTTTCCAAGGGCCGGTGCAAACTAGATGGGCCGAATGGCCTCCTTCTGTACGGTAAATTCTGTGAATCAATGAGGCGTTCCCTGCTGAGGCCCCTGATCTACCTGAATAGGCGTTAGATAGTTGAGTGTTTCTCGGCCCTCCGAGTGCCTGTTAACACCCGGCTAATCCTGCGTGCTACGGGACTCAATCCTCATTCAGGTAGACCGCACACTATACTTTATTTCTAATGTTTACCAATACAAATAAAAATCCCTTAAAACTACCTTTCTTTTCCAAACAATAATTTAACAATAATATATACTGTCATGTGAGAGTACCTTTAAGAAATGGGTGTTTAAGAAATGTACCTTTAAGAAATGGGTGTTTATCAGTGATGTCAGAGTGTGGGTGGAGCTGGGCTGTCTGTCAGCTTTTTACTTTCGTTTTAGGCTGTTTGCTGCAGGGTGTGTTTTAGTTTCGTTTTCAGAGCTGGATAGCTGCAGTCACAGCCAGAAGGTGTATGAATCTCTCTCTGTTATCTAAAGACTGAAAATGATCCTGGTGATTTAAAACTAATAACAGTAGTGACTTTAACCTGATGTGCTTCTGGTAAAAGGTGTTTTAAGTCTTATGGATGTTAAAAGGAAAGCTTAAAGGATTACTTAGTGTTGTACTCTTTGGGGGTTGTATTTGAATTGATGGTTGCTAAGATGTTCACTGTATGTTCCAAAACGGTTAACTTGAGTTCATAGAATAAACATTGTTTTGCTTTAAAAAACATTTCCATTTCTGCTGTACCACACCTGTAGAGTGGGCCGTGTGCTCCCCATATCACAATCTATTAAAAGTTGTGGGTCAGGTGAACTCCATAACACACTTTGGGGTTCTCTAAACCCTGGCCCATAACAATACTGACAAAATTAATTCATTTCATTTTGTTCATTTGCCCGATATCAGGTTTCAGTTTTGGTTAGCTGTAATTTAGAAGCAGAAATTGACAAATAAAATGGTACATTTAATCCTAAATATTTCCAATAAATCATTTAGATGATGGTTTATATGAGTATATTTCATTACATTCTGAAATGTTAATGGAGAGAATCAGAGCTCAGCGGTGTTTCAGTGTAACTACTTTCAGGCTAGGGTTCACACACGGTCCCCATTTTATATTCATGGTTTCCATTACAATAATTTGTCCTTTGAACAATCTGCAAGTCTTGAAATACAACAAACATACAATAAACACTTGGGCCTGAACTTTACACTCTTTCTCCCCATGCACAGTCCACCCCCCCCACAATGGGCACCTTGGGTCTTTACCCACCCAGCCTCAAATTTCAGGCTGGCAGGTGCCCGATGACTGAGGATGGGAAATAGAAAAAGTTCTCTTCATAGAAACATAAAACCCCTACAATGCAGAAGGAGGCCATGCGACTCCATCGAGTCTGCACCGACCCTCCGAAAGAGTGCCCACTCCCCCATTCTATCCCAGTAAACCCACCTTTGGACACTAACGGGCAATTTAGCATGGCCAATTCACCTAACCTGCGCATCTTTGGACTGTGGGAGGAGACTGCAGCATCCACGTGCAAACTCCACACAGTCATCCAAGGCCGAAATTGAACCCAGATGGCTGATGCTGTGAGGCTTCCTCAATCTCGGGCAGGAATGGAATTGGTGACTCCAACAGAAGACCCCTTCTAACTGGGAACACCCTCCCCTCATGGTCTGGAGACCTACAGACCTCCCTCCCACCCCTGCCTATCCCCCAGCACTGGGAAAGCACCCTCTCACCCCAACCCCCTTAACGTGACCCCAGGACCACTGCCACGTATGATGACACAAACTCCCTGCACATCGTCTCAGTTACAATGCTGCAGCACCCTTTGTGGCCACTGCAGCACTGTGCCTCGGTGGGCTGGAGATGGCCAACAGTTCTCCAAGGTGGGACTTCCTTCCAAGTGTTCCTTCATGCCTGCTGGCAATCACCTCTCATTAGAGTGTGAAATGGCAGTGAGCCTGTCAGAGTCGGCGAGGATGTGCTCACCGAAGACTGTCCAGATGGTGGATGCCGAGTACCCGCTATCTTGAAAAGTCAGGCCTTGTTGATTCTCCAATTTGATATCAATCTAAATTGATTCAAAAGGGTGGGCTGGATTCTCCAAAAATGGGGCTATGTCCCCACTCCGGCGTAAAAACGCTGGTGTTTCACTCCCCAGTTTCCTGCAAAAAATAAAGATCGATTCACTTACCTGCAGGGGGCTAGCAGGGACTAGTCGTGAAGCTCGCAGCCTCGGCTGCGGATATGAGCCCCCGCACTTCTGGTTCTGAGTCCGCGCATGCGCATGGTGGCGGCCTCCAGCGGGCCGGAGCGGCGCCGGGCCCGATTCGGTCGGGAACATCGATTCTCCGCCCACGCACCGAACACGATTTCAACGCGGGACTGCGGAGATCTCCGCCCACGCACCAAACACGATTTCAACGCGGGACTGCGGAGAATCCAGCCTGGTGTTTTTGTTTTAATTTGCTCTCATATTTTGCGCAGCACTGGTAAGGCCACAAGAATTGCCCATCCTTAGTTATCCTTCTCCTCAAAATTGTTGCTGCTTTTGGGCCGATGGGATGCCTGGGGTGGCACTAGGTTGGGAATTCCAGGATGTTGACTGATTAACAATAAACACTTGGGCCTGAACTTTACACTCTTTCTCCCCATGCACAGCCCCCTGCCCCAGTGAAGATGGTGTATGACTTGGGAGTAGATTGTGGAGGTAATAGTCTCATTGCACTTGATCATTAGGATTGGGGGGCCCCATAGTGAGTGATACTGAGATCCTGCACAGTGTCCAAAGCAGGGTCAGTGCATTGACGCGTAAAAAGTCTTAGTTACCAGAATAGATTTTGAGAGCTGGTTCTTTTTATTCAGAAAATGGTAAGACATTGGGAAGATTTAATTGAGATCTTGAAAACAATAGAGGGACTGGACAGTGGCTTTGTGGATAGGTCATTTTAATAAGATCAGTTAAAGAGAATCGCGGACATTAAATCATCAGTTATGCAAGCATAGAATTAGCTTTGATTGGGACGTTTTCTACTTCACAGAGACCTTTGAAACATGTAGGCAGTTCATGCAGTGGGTGTGAATTTCTGACAAGTGTTCAGAAGAGATGTGGATGCGTTCCTATCTCTTGCTGATATTACAGGGTATCAAAGTTAGTTGACGTCTTGGACATATCTCATGTTCACAGTGGTTTCTGGAAGCCTATTTTGAACTTCCTCAAGTACGAGGGACATTTCTCATATCTTGGGGCGGAATCTGCATTTCAGACTAAGTGCTGACGGCAGGACCGAATCGGTGATGTTCTACAACCACAGAGGCGGCGCTGGTCACGGAGCAATTCAGGATCCGTTAATAGGCTAGCACCGGCACCACATGGAACTGGAGCAATTCCAATGAAAAACTGTGTCTGATTTGCCAGGGTCGGGATTGGCACTCAAGAGGCTGATGAGCTGCAGCCGCATATCAGTACTCCACTCCCCACACATACTCATTCTAGCTAACAAAGATGGCAATGAAGAGCAGCAAACTCTGGAGCTTGAGACCCTGCTGGACACCGTGCAGGAGTGGCAGGGCACCCTGTTCCCAGGGTGGGAAGAAGGCTGCCACCTGCCGTCGTACACTGAGCCTGGTGGCAGAGTCTGTCAGCGCCATGGGCACCACTGCCAGGACCGGCAGCAGTGCCATTAAAAGCTGCACAACCTCCTCAGGGTGAGTAACCAACACTTCAGGAGCTCACTCTGGCTGCACCCCCTTCCCAGGGAGTAACCCGGGGGCCATCGGGCACCCCAAGGGAGGAGGAGGTGATGGGGCCTGTGATAGTGACCCCCGCAGGGGACCCAGGTCACAGGGCAGGAGGCCACCTCCACCCCTGAAGTTCCACCTGGGAATCTACCCAGACGTTAGGGCCCATAAGACTAGAAACTTAGGCAGCAGTTAAGTTGACAGGGTGCCGCACACAGGTTATGGTTAGGAACTAGGGTACAAACCTATAGAAACATGTTCACCTGTGCACAACAAACACCTGCTCACAATCATTTCAACCTGCCTGAGTGCTCTGTCAGAAGGGTGTGAGGAAATGGCTTGGCTGACTGCAGAGGGGACGGTGGGGGGATGTGCGGCCGTTGGAGTTGGGCAAGGGTCAGGGCACCCAGGTCAGCCACCGCTCACCGCCCTGGTACCCATCCTCTCCACCCCGTCCTCACCTCCGCCACCCAAGGGTTTGGTGGGAATGTGTGATAGAATGGCCAGCTCGCTTGCAGGGATCACCCAGGTGGACAGTGGACAGTGCTACCGTGAGCAGGAGTCAGACATTTCAAATGATCCAAAGCACCAAAACTCATCGCAGAGCAGCTTGTCATCATCCCCTATCACGTGGACCAGTTCTGCTGTTACTGCCAACCCAGGATCCGCACATCATAGTGAGGCAGGTAGGAATCACGGAGGGGATTGCAGGTGCGAAGGGTGTTGCAGGTGCGGAGGGTGGTGGGGTGTTGGTGCGGGTAGGGTAGCCATGGGAGGGGGTGGCCTGCCAAGGTGTGGGGATTCATAGGGGTCGGACGGGATGTTTGTGCTGCTGTCAGCCAGGACAGAAATGTGAACATGAGAGCAAGGTGGTGAATTCTAATGACAGCAAGTGGAAGGTCAGGGTCAATCTTGTGGACTGAGCGGGGGTGTTCCACAAAAAGGGCAGGGAACAGGCCACAGATGAATCAAAGAGAAACCATTTGGGTCCAGGCATTGTGAACATCCTTTTACTCTGGGTGTCTTTGATCCTCAGGCCATTTTCTGTTTTTTTAACCATGTTCTGTTTCATTAATTAACATTTATCAGTAATGTTAATAATTGGGGAAAATTAAGATTCAGGAAATGAAATGAGGATAAAATAAAGCAGGGAGATGATAAGGGCAGCTACCTGAAGAGATTTTGAGATGTGCATTTGCATATCAGTGAGAAAAGCAAGTGTTTACCTATGTGAAAAGAGGAAAACAATGGGGTTTAGAAGAGGTAACTTCAAAGTAGAGTGATAAGGAAATTGAAATGTGTATGCGAAAAGCTGACTCCACAGGGTGGATAACAAAGGGAAAGAATGCTATATCCATAACACAATGACTGTGGATAAAGCCAGATGCACACAAACCATCGCAGCCACACCCAGCTGCAGAAATAGTCTTTCGGAGAAAAGTAGCAGATTTTGCCTTTGCTGAAACTGAGTACAATTTCACCAAACTTGGCAAATAACCAGCACATGGTAACTATCTGCTGGATTTTGCTCATAGAGTTGTATAACTGATGCTGGTTGCGAACAAAGGCATCTCAGAGTTCAGGAAACATAGGTAGTTGGTAACCAAGGGGTAACTTCATGTAATACAGTGTGGATATAACCATCAGTGTACTTAACTGCTGTAGTGTTCTATCACCTTTCTGTCGTGGGGCTGCATAGTGGCACAGTGGTTAGCACCACAGTGCCTCACAGTTCAATTCCAGCCTCAGGTGACTTGTCTGTGTGGAGTTTGCACTTTCTCCCCATGTCTGCATGGGTTTCCTCCGGGTGCTCCGGTTTCCTCCCACGGTACAAAGATGTGCAGGTTAGGTGGATTGGCCCTTCGTGTTCAAAATGTTAGGTGGGGTTACTGAGTTACGGGGATGGGGTGGAAGCATGGGCTTATGTAGGGTGCTCTTTCCAAGGGCCAGTGCAGACTCGATAGGGCAAACGGCCTCTTTCTGCACTGTAAATTCTATACCTTTTTCACTCACAGCGTCGTGAGTCTGTGGAATTCTCTGCCCAGTGAAGCAGTTGGGGCTACCTCGTTAAATATTTTGAAGGCAAAGGTAGATAGATTTTTTAATACTAAAGGAGCTGAGTCCACGAAAAGATCAGCCATGATCTTTTGGAATGGCGGAGCAGGATTGAGGGGCCAGTTGGCTACTCCTGCTTCTAGTTCTTATGTTGTTATGTCAATCACGGCCCAGGTCGCGACATGGGCATCGTTGTACCGGGTCTCCGTGTCGGCCTGTGGCCTCCGGATAGGCTTCATCAGTCATGACCGCAGCGGGGTGGAGGGAGGGGTAGTAAATGGTGTAGAGGGGTTGGAGGCACCCAAACGGCCGGTGTCGCTCTGCGCAACCACGGGCCACAATGGGCTACCTTGCAGCCCGCTGAAATAGTGGTCTGTGCCCGGAAATCCATGTCCCGGGGGTCCTGCCAATCGCGCCCCACCCCCAGCCAGCCATACCAGCAGTAGGACAGTCAGCCCACGGTCGCGCCTCTGGTAATAATAAGAACAGCTCGATGGCACAGTGATTACCACTCTTGCTTCATAGTGCCAGGGACTCGGGTTCGATTCCTGGCTTGGGTCACTGTCTGTGCGGAGTTTGCACATTCTCCCCGTGTCTGCCTGGGTTTCCTCCGGATGCTCCAGTTCCCTCCCGCAAGTCCCAAAAGTTGTGTTTTTAGGTGAATTGGACATCCTGAATACTCCCTCAGTGTACCCGAACAGGTGCCATAGTGTGGATTTTCACAGATTATTATTATGGTCTATCTCCGCTCTCTCTCTCTCAGCAGCCACTACGCCTGTTTCCTGATTTTTAGAACCACAAGTGAATCTCGCCATCGGTAATTCCTCTGGGCGGAGGTAGAGCTTCGCGGGAGCCCCAGGACTGGTCCAGTAATCATATGCCAACGCCGTTCACTATACGTGTGGCATAGAATGCATTCACAGTGCTGTGGAGGCACCGGAACATGGCATTCCGTCGGGCACTCGGTATAAATCTCGGATATTGGCTATCGCCGATTTCTCCGATGCCAGCGTCGGCTGACGGAGAATTCCACCCTTTATTGTTCCCTCTTTTCAAAATCTCCTTGTCTCTCCCCCTCGAGATTTACTGGTGGGCGTAGAGAATTAGGCAGCATAATGTTCAGTTGCAGCATGACTTCAGAAGACGAGCTCAATGGACTAGCTGGTCTTGTTGAACATTTAGATATCTTCTTTTCAGACCATAATCATAGATCATAGAATTTACAGTGCAGAAGGAGGCCTTTCGGCCCATCGAGTCTGCACCGGCTCTTGGAAAGAGCACCCTACCCAAGGTCAACACCTCCACCCTATCCCCATAGCCCAGTAACCCCACCCAACACTAAGGGCAATTTATCACAGCCAATCCACCTAACCTGCACATCTTTGGACTGTGGGAGGAAACCGGAGCACCTGGAGTAAACCCACGCACACACGGGGAGGATGTGCAGACTCCGCACAGACAGTGACCCAAGCCGGAATCGAACCTGGAACCGTGGAGCTATGAAGCAATTGTGCTATCCACAAGGCTACCGTGCTGCCCGGTAATCCTACTAGGTAAGCACGGGTTAAGTTCAGGCTTAATTGCTTCCCTGGCTTAAATGTGGCTTAACTGTGCCATCGAGCTGTTCGTATTATTACCAGAGGTGCGACCGTGGGCTGACTGTCCTACTGCTGCTATGGCTGGCTGGGGGTGGGGTGCGATTGCCAGGGCCGGTGGGAGCAGCAGGAGGTTTTCAGGTGTGCTTTGTAAAGTCACTCTAACATTCTGGCTCCAGTGTCAACTGAATACTTCTGTTTTTCTTAAGCTTTTTTCAAAAAAATGCAACACAGAAATTTTAGTATGGCAATTAAAAGTGTGACAGACAGCAACCGTGAGCTGGATGAACATTTATCTGACATTGTACGGTAGCACGGTAGCATTGTGGACAGCACAATTGCTTCACAGCTCCAGGGTCCCAGGTTCGATTCCGGCTTGGGTCACTGTCTGTGCGGAGTCTGCACATCCTCCCCGTGTGTGCGTGGGTTTCCTCCGGTTTCCTCCCACAGTCCAAAGATGTGCAGGTTAGGTGGATTGGCCATGATAAATTGCCCTTAGTGTCCAAATTTGCCCGTAGTGTTGGGTGGTCGGGTTACTGGGTTATGGGGATAGGGTAGAGGTGTTGACCTTGGGTAGGGTGCTCTTTCCAAGAGCCAGTGCAGACTCGATGGGCCGAATGGCCTCCTTCTGCACTGTAAATTCTATGATAAATTCTCTGATAATCTATGAATTGTAATTGATGGGTAACAGATTATTTTATTGGATCTCCTGTGGCATTGCTCATGCTAAGTCAGATGATTTCTCATGTCCATAAGGGCAGTTGGGCTATACCATGTTAAGTGCAATGCATTGTTTTGCTGCTAAGGTTTAACTGCGTTGTTCTAAGTGTGGGTGACACAGTGGTTAGTGCTGCTGCATCACTGTGCCAGGGAACAGGGTTCAATTCTGACCCTGGGTGTCTGCGTGGATTTCCTCCAGGTGCTCCGGTTTAAATTGCCCCTTAGTGTCCAAGGCTGTGCAGGTTAGGTGGTATTATGGGTATAGGGTGGGGAAGTGGTCTTAGGTAAGGTGCTCTTTCAGAGGGTCGGTACAGACTGAAATGGCCAAAAGGCCTCCTTCTGCACTGTAGGGATTTTATGGAAGTGTGTAGTATCCAACAGAAATTCTGGTCAAATCAGTGTTTACTTGTTTGCTGAGGAAACGATACAGGGTAAGAATAGTCAGAGTCTGGTAACTTTTCAGGATACAACTTATAGCTCGGGGTGTAATGTCTGGTGTTCCTATGATCATACTAATGGCATTTTCTGTTGGTTAGAGGGTGTGTGGGTTCATACGCCCCACAAGCACGATGAGTTGAATGGTTCCTTCTGTGCTGTTCAATGCCAGGATTTTTCTAACTGGCTTTTATTTAAATTGTTGGAAGGAATTCACACAATATCCTTGTGATCTATAAGAAGTTAACCTTCAAAAAATTACATCTAACTCAAGGCCAAAGAAACCCAGCCATATCATTTTTGTAGATGTTTGCACAACCATCTCATTACTAATTTTCACCACCTGACTTGACATACCTGACCCAGAAATGTGCATGAGCTACCGCTTTATATTTACCATCCAACAGAAGCATCCTCTCTCAAGCTGGCATGCCCGGCATCGAGGTGCTAATCGCTCAAAACCAGCTTTGGTGGGTGGGACATGTCCTTGGAATGCCTGACACCAGGTCCCAGGTAACTACTTGAAACTCAGTCACGGCAGGAGACATCGATGAGGGCAGCGAAAAAGCTTTACGGCTGGCTTCAAAGCATTCCTGAATAGGTCAAACATCCCGGCCAACACTTGGGAGCCACTGGCTTGTGACCCAGCAGAATGGAGGAGGTCTATTTGGGAAGGCACCAAATGCATTGAGGCATCTCTTCGGCAGCACGAAGAGTCAAAGTCAAGGCACAATCCTCTGAATGCCTCATCTGCCCGACCCGTCATGCACCACATGTGGTGGAGTTTGCTGTTCATTCAGTGGACTTAATGGCCATCTCAGAACCGATCGAACCAGAATGGAAGACAGTCAGACTCGATGCTGAGGAACTGCTGAAGATGAAGATTACTTATTTTAGCAAATTAAATGTCTTGCCTATCGCATATTGTACATTAAATTGTGTACAGCGGCATTTTCAAGTCTCTCTGTGGCAGAAAAAGAGTCAGGTGCCAAGTACAAAGAGAACTAGGAGCAAGAGTAGACCACTCGGCCCGTCGAGCCTGCTCCGCAATTTAATGGGATTATGGCTGATCTCAGGCTTCAGCTCTATTTTCCAACCTGTTTCCTATATCTCCAAATCCCGGAGAGACCAAAAATCAGTCTATCCCAACCTTAACTGTATTCAACAATGGAACATCCACAACCCTCTGGGGTAGAGGATTCCAAAGATTCACAATCCTTTTTGAGTGAAGAATCGTCTCCTCATCTCTGTCTTGAATGATCGGCCCCCTTATCCTGACACTGTGCCGCTTTGTTTTAGATTCCCCGACCAGCAGAAATTCCCAGCATCTACCCTATCTAGCCCCTTCAGTGTTTTGTAGGTTTAAGTGAAGATCGCCTCTCATTCTTCAAATCTCCAGAGAATATAAGCCCAATTTAATCATAATAGGACAACCCTGTCATCTCAGGGACCAATCGGGCGAACCTGCAGTGTACCGCCTCCAATGCCAGTATATCCTTTCTTAAATGTGGAAACCAAAACGGTGCACAGTATTCCAGTCTCACCAAAGCCGTGTAAAATTGTAGTAAGACTTCTTTATTCCTGTGCTCTCATCCCCTTGCAACAGAGGCCAACTTGCTATTTACCTTATTAATTGCTTGCTGCACCTATGTGCTAACTTTCTGCGTTCCTTAAACAAACACAAAGGGCAGGATTCTCCAACCCCCCGTCGGGTCAGAGAATCGCCAGGGGGTGGCGTGAATCCTGCCCTGCCGATCCGACGCCGGCTATCGAATTCTCCGGCACTGGTTTTTTGGTGGGGGCGGGGATCATGTCGAGCCGGTTGGGGGCTGTTGGCAGTGGCCCCCCCCCCGGTGATTCTCCGGGCCCCGATGGGCCGAGCGGACGCCCATTTTCAGCCAGTACCGCCGGCGTGAAATACACAAGGTCCATACCGGCGGGACCTGGCTCTGAGGGCGGTTAGCGGGCTCCTCAGGGGGGGGGGGGGGGGGGCCGCGGGGGATCCTGCTCCGGGCATGCCCCCACGGTGGCCTGGCCCGCGATAAGGGCCCACTGATCTATGGGCGGGTCTGTGCCATGGGGGCACTCTTTCCCTCTGCGCCAGCCTCTGTAAAGCTCCACCATGACCGGTGCGGAGAAGAAACCCCCTGCGCATGTGCAGGGATCACGGCAGCGGTTCTGCGCATGCGCCAGAACACGCTGGCGCTCCCGCGCATATGACAACTCGCGCCGGCTGACGGAGGCCCTTCGCCACCGGTTGGCGCGGCGCAACCACTTCAGCGCCGGCCTAGCCCCCGGAAGTGCGGAGGATTCCGCAACTTCCAGGCGGCCTGACGCCGGAGTAGTTCACGCCACTCTTTGGCGTCGGTACGACCCGCCCACCGGTTGGGGGAGAATCCCGGCCAAAGTCTTTTTGAACATCAACACTTAAACTTCAAACCTTTTTAAGAAAAATGTTCTGCTTTTGTACTCTTCCAACAAAAATAAATAACTTCATGTTTCCCTACATTATACTGGAACTGACAACTTTTTGACCACTCACTTAACCTGTCTATATCTCTTGGCAGCCTCTGTGATCTCCCCACAGCTTACCTTCCCACCTAGCTTGGTATCAGCAAACTTTGATGCATTACCCTCAGCCTCTTCATCTAAGTTATTAATATGGATGGCAAATAGCTGAAGCCCCAGCACTGATCCTCACAGCATTCCGCTATTCACCACTGCCATTTTGAAAAAGTCCAGTCAATGCTAAAATATCACCCCAGACTCCATAAGCACTGATCTTGCCTCTTATTCTTGTGTGCACCTTATTGGCTGCTACATCTACTGGTTTCTTTTTACCTACCCTGCTAGTTACATCCTCAAAAAAGTTTAATAAATTTGTCAAACAAGATTTCCCTTTATAAAAACCACGTTGGCTTGTTCTAATCATACTATGCATTTCCACGTGCGTAGTTAAGACTTCCTTCAGAATAGATTCCAACATTTTCCCAACAACTGATGTTGGGTTAACTGGCCTGTAGTTCACTGTTTTCTCTCTGCCTCCTATTTTAAAAAGTGGTGTAACGTTTTACCTAATGGGACCGTTCCTGAATCTAAAGAATTTTGTAAAATCATAGCCCGCACATTCACCATCTCGGCAGCTATCCCTTTTAGAACCCCAGGGTGTAGGTCATCAGGACCGAGGGATTTGTTGGATTTTAATCTCTTAAATTTCTCCAATGTTTTTATGAATAAATAATAATTATTATTCTCTTTCTACCTTTTCCCAATTTTTTGCTGGCCCTTTGCTGATTTCAAACAACTTGCAACTGATCATTGGTTAAAGTTAAATCAGCAAAGATCCCAAAGAAAAACCACCAATAAAACAATGGCATATGGGCATGAGGCACAACGAGATTCGACCACTAGAAATGACGGAGAGCTCAGCAGAGTCTGTCATCTGTTTGGGTCGGGACAGGCTAGACGATTATTGGAGCCAAGTTCTTAGACTTCCTTTCATTCTTAGCTGTCCGCTACCTGGATAAATATGCTGAGACCCATGGATTCAATAGAACATTCTTGGTGTTTCATTTCGAAGCACTGGAATATATCATGTGGCACCATGTACCCTCGTCAAGAGTAAATGGATGAATTATCACTCCCTCCCTCAGACTGTCTCAGAAATAACCTTAACAGTAAAGAGCTGAGTGTCATGATATTCAGATGAACACCACAGCACATACATACACACATAATGATGGACAGGTCAACGGACCAATCAACACACAAAACACGACAGCCAATCACGGACAAGAGCATACACAGTACAAAGCAGGGAACACGACACTTCCTGGGGACTCGAGCAGGAGAGGGCTCAGGCCCACAGACCTCATTGCCAGCCACTCAGAGGTTCACCATGTGCTGAATACCAGAGTTTAATATGTTAATTAGGTCATTGAAATAAAACTGCGTTGTACCATTCGCAACCGTGTTGGTTCGTCTGTGCGTCAGAGTACCCAACACTTCATGATACCAGAAGTGAATTAATACCTACCCACAAATCTACCATCCTGCGCCATGGACACCGTCAACACACCGCAGCCGCTGCAAGTCGCTGGGAACCTCGGTGTAAATTGGAAGCTGTTCAAGCAGCGCTTCCAGCTCTTTCTGGAAGCCAACGAAAGAGAGAGCACCTCAGACACCAGAAAGATCGCCATCCTCCTCACCACCGCAGGGCAGCACGCCATCCATATCTACAACTCCCTGGTGTTCGCGGAAGGCAAGGACAAATCCAAATACAAGACGGTCCTTCTCAAGCTTGCCCAGCACTTCAACGTCGAGGTCAACGAAAGCTTCGAGAGATATGTCTTCCAGCAGCGCCTGCAAGGTAAGGAGGAGCTCTTTCAGTCATTCCTTACCCACCTCCGCATCCTCGCGCAGTCCTGCGGTTACGACACCACCTCAGACTCCATGATTCGGGACCAGATCGTTTTTGGGGTCGCCTCGGGCACCCTACACCAGCAGCTTTTAAAAATAAAAGGCCTCACCTTAGCCTCCGCAATCGAAGCCTGTGTCCTGCACGAAAACGCGACTAGCCGCTATGCACAATTTCAGGCGACCGAATCGGCGCGCCGGGGGTCCTACGTGGCCGGATCGGCGAGCCAGGTGCCCCACGAGGCCGAACGGGTCCAGGCGATCGAGTTCCTCCCGGCCCGCGGCCCGGACGACGTTAGCCATTTTGCGCGCTTTTCGGGGTCTCCCGTGCTTGTGCGCGCCAAAACCTATGGCAACACTGAGGGACGTGATGCGCAGGAGCGCCCGACGCAAGACCAAACTGCGCATGCGCAATGGTGCAACGAACGCCATGACGTCACAACGTGCGGCAACTGTGGAGCTGCACATTTAAAGCGGCAATGTCCCGCAAGAACCCGACAATGCCTACGCTGTGGCAAGGTGGGCTACTACGCTGCTTACTGTCGAGCAGTTCAACCTGTCAATCTTCCACAACTCCGACAACCTCGCAGGGACTTGCGGACCATTCAGCCTCCCCATTACGAATCTTGCCCAGACGACATACAGACCGGTGACACAGATGACCGAGAGGCCTTCCGTGTTGCGGTCATTGATGGGAACTGAGTTGACACGATCAATCCGGGTGATGAATGGTGTGCCACCCTGGCGGTCAACCAGAATTCGTCACCCACCTACTAGGCTGGACTTATGAGACTGTTTATACATTGAACTCATACAACCACTACTCATGCAACCACTTTGTTAATATGTTTATGTTCTTATCGTTACAGGAATTTGTTTTATCGTTCAACATTTCCCCGTTCTTTGTTTATGGTACAACCTCGTTGTTATGTCACACCCAACTTCGCCCCTTGTATATAGTTAAGCCCCATGTACATGCTGAAAATATTGCACACACACACATTTAGCTACACTCAGTACACATCTCTATTTATAAACACGTAGGCACATAATCCTGTAAAAAAGGGGGGATGTCATGATATTCAGATGAACATCACAGCACATACATACACACATAATGGTGGACAGATCAACGGACCAATCAACACACAAAACACGACAGCCAATCACGGACAAGAGCGTACACAGTACAAAGCAGGGAACACGACACTTCCTGGGGACTCGAGCAGGAGAGGGCTCAGGGCACAGACCTCATTGCCAGCCACTCCGAGGTTCACCATGTGCTGAATACCAGAGTTTAATATGTTAATAGTTCATTGAAATAAAACTGCGTTGTACCATTCGCAACCGTGTTGGTTCGTCTGTGTATCAGAGTACCCAACACTTCAGTGAGTGGGCAGTATTCAGCACCAATACTATGGGGAGAGGATTTTCCCCTCCCTATTTTCAGGAGGTGGGATCAGCTGCGGGTGCAGAAAATCCCGCAGGTATCCCAAAACATGTTTTATGCCAGTGGGTTTTCCCATTGGGATTGTCCCTGCCTCCACCACTGCCAATGAAGTTGCAGGTATCCCATCATTGAACGTCGGGGTCCCGAGTGCCTCTGCACCACCCCCCCCCGTTAAATTGCCCATTCATATCAGCATGAGGGTGCGTCGACATGAATCATGAAAGGTCCCCCATGACGTGCACCTGGCGAACAAAACCTACCGGAGGCACACCACTTAGGACAGCCCTCAGGGTTGGAGGTCATGCCTGGGAAGCGTCGGGAGCAGTGCCAGGGGTGGTGTTCTGTGGTGTGGGGGCAGGGTTTTATGGGCGGGGGGAGAGGGGGCACTCCATGGTGGGGGCAATCCATGTTTTCTATTTTTCATTCTTAGTGTCGGGGTGCCCTTTAAAAATGGAGTTTTCCGGTCCCCGAGCCGCATGTTTCTCAGCGACTCGCCATTCGCTGGCGGCAGAATTCTGTCCCGCTGCTGCTGTGAAGTGGGATCTCGCATTGAAGATACCCCACACTGCCAGAATGCCGTGGGCGTGGGTGCATTGTCGGGGGGAGCAAAAAATCCCAACGGCTGGAGAATTCTGGTACTGATCATTCAGCGATTTCATTTGTGCCCATCCCGCCGGCCATTGCTGGACCCCTCCTTTACGGTTTTTGCTCTGAGAGCCTAAAAAATGCAGCAGAGGAAGCTGCCCTTGGAGTCAGCGGCATCTACCCCGTTTTGCCTGCCCACTGCGCCTCTTGGCCGGAAAATGAGAAAATTCTATCCATATTCACAGTTCCGAGAATTTTGACTGTCCTCATTCACAATGGCCAGAATTTTGTCAGCATGTGGGGTTGGGGCCCCGATGACAGACCCTAAAGTCGGTTGGGCAACCCTTCCTCAGCCGTTTGTGACAACCCCGACTGCGTTTTCCGTCCATTCAGCAACTAATTAATTGATTGGCACCAAAACTCCCAGCAGTTTAAAAGATGGGTTCCCACTACCAAGAGCTGCCAGCAAATCAAAAGGACGGTAGCTCAGCATTCTCAGCAGCGCCACTGGGAGCAATGGCCATTGCTGGGACTGCCCTTAACAGAGTGAACACTGTCTTTGCTAAGAGGGCGGATATTGCCACTGGTGGGTCCTCTATGGGCAATGGCCAATGAGGAGACCCTCCCCTCCCCTTGCAGGCCCCAGGGAGATCGCCTGGGTTCGGCAAATGTTTTCCTTCTGTGGTGGAGGGCAGACCTATCACTGGCATTTAGCGAGCGGAGGTGGGACAAGGTGTTTAATTAGCCACTTTAAGTGGCTCAATCGGCCTCTGGTCTCCACCTTCCTACTACTCACAAGATGGCCTGAGGGTGTCACAACAACAGACGTTCCATTGCTCTGCTTTGCCATTTACAGGCACCAGCTCCTCCCAACCCAGGCCTGAGGATTCCTAAAATCCAGCCCAATGGTTCTGCTGTGTTATATCTGAGCATAAATTTGCCCTTTGAAATGCAGCCATTGACTTCTCCCACAGGGATATGCTACCTCAGTCCCTCTTGCTAGCATCAGCCTGCCTGCTGACTGAGATAATTCAGCCCAAAGAAGCACAATGAAGATACTGAAATACTACAGGGGTAGAATTGGGGAATGCCAACAGAGCAAAACAGGTTTGTAGTGAACTGGCAGCTGATTCTTCATTCTGTCTGATCTTCTTTCTGCTGGAGTTCACAGAATAATAAATAGCTCCAACTCTTTTGAGACTGGTTTCCTTGCCTTAATATCATTTTTGCTTGTTTTGAAGTTAAAAATCTTGGCAATAATTTCCAAAGTTGCTGAAAAGTAAAAACTGGCGGGGTGAAAAACTGGCTGCCTCTCCACTGTTTGTTTTACACTGTCGGTGGAGTTGGGTTTTACCTCTTCTATCTCAACTGAGTAGATTCATTGCCATTATCAGCAGAGACAATGATTGTGGACCAAGTTGGAACCTCCTATGGTTCTTTTGATTTTCATTGAATACCTTGGTCATTTAATCATCCTATGTCAAGCAGCAGCTGTTAGACGACTGCCAATTTGAGTATAATGAGGTCCCTCTGTTTGTCTGTACCCAGCCATTATGTCAACCTAACCAAATTAATTATTCCTGAAAACATTTCTTGACAGTTTTTTGTTAAGATGATTTATGTCCAAGTTTACTTGGTCTGTGACCTGGTGGAGGTGCTTGAAAGGCAGCTGGTGCCTGGGAGTACCATCACCTCTTAAGTTCCCCTTTACATCACCAGCCAGCCCACCTTGGACACTTATAACTATCCCTCCCTCAGTGGAATTATCTACCTGACAAAGTGGTGTGAACATCTTTACCACATGGACCGCAAAGATTCAAAAGGAAGGCTCACCGCCAAGGGCAACTCGGGATGGGAAATGATAGCAACCTTGCTCACAATGCCCTATTCCCAAGAATGAATAAAAAAAATAGACAGTTGTCAGGAAACGTTGCTCACAATAATGCATCCAAAGTGATCGTTTTTGCAACCCTGTCCGCAACTTACAATTTCTATGCTTGGAGAACCATCTAGCAGAAATCAAAATGAATCCTATGTGCAATGTGGCCAGCAGTAAAGAAACCAGTGGATAGTCTAACACAGGGAGACTTGTTGTGACATTAAGTGTTGGAGTGACACACTTATTAGTGGTGAAAAAGAAAATAAAAGAGTAAAATTTGACTGTTCCGCTAATGATAGCTTCAACAAGTCGTAAAGGGGAGAAAATAAAGTAAGTAATTGGGAAGAGAGAATAAAATGTAAGAGGGAGACAGGAAGAATAAACAAATGGAAAAAGCACTTGCATCTTAAGCACATTGTGCAAAATCAGGAATGGAGGTAGAAAATAGACAGTATATAATGTCCCCGTGTCTGCGTGGGTTTCCTCCGGGCGCTCCGGTTTCCTCCCACAGTCCAAATACATGCAGGTTAGGTGGGTTGGCCATGCTAAATTGCCCTTAGTGTCCAAAAAGGTTAGGAGGGGTTATTGGATTAGGGGGATAGGGTGGAAGTGAGAGCTTAAGTGGGTCGGTGCAGACTCGATGGGCCGAATGGCCTCCTTTGCCCTGTATGTTTTATGTTCTATGTTAGTGGATTCAAGGGAGGAAAGAATGAAAGTCAGTTTGCATCTGAAACAAATTTTATAAAGTGATAAGTAAACAGTTTTACAAATTTATCTGTGAAGCCCCGGAAGCATTCAGCATCAATAAGATGTGTAATGATCAGGACCACTTGAATTATGTGACAGATCTGAAGTAATCCCAACCAGATTCTGTGGCATGAGAATGTAGATTCTGTGCCAGTTCTACGCAAGGTTTGAGGACATTATAGTTTCGAAGGCCAGAATATGCTGCCAAAGTAAGAGCGAGTTTAATGGCATTCACCATTATTAACATGCAAACTGTTCATTCATTTGTGGCGAGGAAGAGCTACTCTGTGAGCTGAGAAATGCTAAAAATTGTTGAATAAGTTACTCTGCTTTTAGTCTCGCAAAAGCGGCAGCCCGCCCTCAACCTACTCATGAGTTTTTAAAAATTGCTACATTTGCCCATTAATGGGCAATTAAACACACTGCAGAGAATTAGAGTTGGTGCTTGCCCTTTTATGCCAAGCAGATTCAGCAATGCATTCGACCTCTCCCGCCCAGACAGGGAACAATTTCAAATCGGGAGTCTCATTCTTGAAAATGGTAAATTGTTTCTTTGATTCTGAGCTTTGCTAACCGCTCACTTCATTCACCCTTTATTTCCCACTCTTTAGTCCACTTGCTGTGCTTGATTTGACTCAATTCACCTTCTTCTCCATCGTTTCTCTGCTTTTTTAATGTGTTTATGGAACCCACCTCTTAATTCACCTGATGAAGGAGCAGCGCTCCGAAAGCTAGTGATTCCAAACAAATCTGTTGGACTTTAACCTGGTGGTGTAAGACTTTTTACTGTGCCCACCCCAGTCCAGCCAGCACCTCCACATCATTTTTAATCCTTGAATCACATTTAGGTATACTGTTGACCCCAGCATTCACTGAGGTCCTGTTCCCTTTCCGCATCATTATCGGTTTTCATTACGTATGTGAGAGTTGATAACTGTTTTGAACTGATGGTGGAGGAAATAACTCTTACTAATGGACTTGCTGCAAGGTGTCCCACTCCAATTTCTGGCCCAGTATCTAAGCTATATTAAGTCTTGCTTTCAGCCATCGGCATTACATTTGCCTCCTGGCATATTGTAACCAAACACAGGCTTCACACAATTTCTTCCTCGCTGTGAGCAACATCAGGGAAGCTCTGCTTGCAAAATATGTAGATTGAAATGCTGCATAAAAACAGGCTAAACAGGGAGCTTTTACATTGGGGAAAAAAACAATCATTTTAAACTCGTTGAAAACTGTTTACTGTGCTGTAATTTAACACCGAGGTGTCTCTTTACCTACAGATTTTTTTTAAAAACAATTTAAATGCTGCTAATTTTAAATCAAGACACTCAATAAATGCTCTGAGGTTCCTATGCAATCTGTAAAAAGGAAAGGTCAGATACTTTTCAGATATGAGGGCGGGAATTCTCCGGCTTTTCCTGCCGGCAGTGCACCCCCACCTGCGAGTTTCCCGATGGCGTGGGGTAACTTCAGTGAGAAATCCCATTGACAAGCGGCGGGAGTAGAGAAATCCACTGCCAGTGAACAGCGTGCCACTGAGAAACACACAGCTGGGGTGACGGACAAACCCGCCCGTGCACTTTCCTGTACAGATGCTGATGACCTCGATCATCAATGATAAATCCAACATTTTCTCTCTTTTCAGTTGAGACAGCTAAATGTAACATGGCAGTGTGGTATTATCAGGTATTGCAGTACCCGAGAGGCTGAAGACCATTGGTTAAACCTAGGAGTTTACCATTGGCTGTTTGGTATGTAGCTCTGCCCTGACAGACGGGGTATAAAACCGGTGCCATCCCAGCAGCCCTCATTCTGTACCGAAGCTGCTGGGGAACAGTTCTAGTCTATTAAAGCCTTCAGTTATGTTACTACCTCATCTTTAATTGTAATTGATCGTGCATCAATTTAATAGACTACACTTAAGCTGAAAGGATGGATCTCCGAATCAAGCCGGAGTGTCTACAACTCAGCTCCCACGTGGAGGCTACCTCGAGACAGCTGGAGGCACCCCCTCAGGAGAACAGAAACTGCATCTCCTGCACTCAAGGGTAAGCCCTGGGATCTACACCCTCATCGAGGAGGCGGAGGACTTTGATGCTGTGATCGAACTGTTAAAAGGACATTATATCCGCCCTGTAAATCAGGTCTACGTACGTCACCTGCTTGCAACTAGATGGCAAATACCCGGGGAAAGGTTGGAGGAGTTCTACTGTGTGCTACTGGTGCTGGGCAGAAACTGTGGCTGCCCGCAAGTTTCGGGGAGCGAGCACATGGAACTCCTAATCCGGGATGCTTTTGTAGCAGGTATGAGCTCCTCAGAGATCCGCCAAAGACTCTTAGAAAAAGACACCCTGGGACTGAGAGAGACACGGGCCCTGGCAGGGTCCATGGACATTGCCTCCAGAAATGCGCAGTCCTATGCGCCCGACCGCGTGGCGGCCCCCGGGCTGCGTGGCATCCCGCAGCGGCAGCCCCACAGACCTTCCCCGTGTCCCCGCAGGCCTGCTCTGTAAGATGGCCCGCTAACTCAGTCGGGCCCCGCTGTTCCTTCTGCGAGCAGGCAAAGCACCCCCGCCAGCGCTGCCCGGCCCACACCTCCACCTGCAAAGGGTGCGGCAAGAAGGGCCATTTTGTGGGGGTCTGCCAGATACGAGCTGTGGCTGCGGTCTCCTGTGACTCCGGACTGCCGCGGCAACCTTCCCTTCAGGCCCCAGGCGGCCAGCGCTCACCGCCACCCCTCTATCCTAGGGCCACGTGCGACGACGGGCGTGGCCATCTTGCCCCTCGGGCACCACGCTGGACGGATGGGCACCGCCATTTTGTCCATCCCCGCCGCCATTTTGTCCATCCCCGACCACCATGTGCGACCCATGGGAGACGCCATCTTGGATGGGGCCCCAGGCCCCCAGCTTGGCCGACTACACGCTGCCCGATCAAAACCCGCAACTACTTCATCTGGCCTCGGTGACTCTGGACCAAAATCGACCTCGGACACTCGCAACAGCAACGACGACGGTCTTTAACAATGGCTACGAGACGTCCTGCCTATTGACTCTGGGAGCACGGAAAGCTTTATACACCCCGACACGGTAAGGGGCTGTTCACTTGTTACCCACTCTGTAATCCAAAGAATCTCCCTGGCCTCCGGGTCACACTCGGTGGAGATAAAGGGGTTCTGCCTAGCAAACCTCACAGTCCAAGGCAGTAAATTCAACAAGTTCCGCCTTTATGTCCTGCCGCACCTCTGCGTGGCTACACTCCTGGGGTTGGACTTCCAATGTAACTTGCAAAGCCTGACCTTCAAATTCGGCGGCCCTATACCTCCCCTTACTGTCTGCGGCATCGCGACCCTTAAGGTCGACCTGTCTTCCCTGTTTGCGAACCACACCCCGGATTGCAGACCCGTCACCACCAGGAGCAGACGGTACAGTGCCCAGGACCAGACCTTCATCAGGTCAGAGGTCCAAAGGCTACTGAGGGAAGGGGTCATTGAAGCTGGCAACAGTCCCTGGAGCGCTCAAGTAGTGGTGGTAAAGACCGGGGAAAAACATAGGATGGTCATTGACTATAGTCAGACCATCAACAGGTTTACGCAGCTGGATGCGTACCCTCACCCCTGCATATCCGACCTGGTAAAAAGGATCGCGCAATACAAGGTCTTCTCCACGGTGGATCTCAAGCCTGCCTACCACCAGCTACTCCTCCGTACTAGTGACCGCAAATACACTGCCTTCGAAGCAGATGGGCGGCTCCATCAATTTTTAAGGCTTCCCTTTGGTGTCACTAACAGGGTCTCGGTCTTCCAACGCGAGATGGACCGAATGGTTGACCGGTACGGCTTACGCGCAACGTTCCCATTTCTTGATAACGTCACCATCTGCGGCCATGACCAGCACGACCACGACACTAACCTCCGAAAATTTCTCCAGACCGCGAAAATCCTTAACTTAACGTATAATAAGGATAAATGCGTATTTAGCACCGACCGCCGAGCCATCCTCGGCTACGTAGTGCGAAATGGAGTTATAGGCCCCGACCCTGAACGCATGCGCCCCTTATGGAGTTTCCCCTCCCTCACTGCCCCAAGGCCCTGAAGCGCTGCCTCGGGTTTTTCAGTTATTACGCCCAGTGGGTTCCTAACTACGCAGACAAAGCCCGACCCCTAATCCAGTCCACAACCTTCCCCCTGTCGACGGAGCCCAGCCAGGCCTTCAGCCGCATCAAAGCAGACATTGCAAAGGCCACGATGCGCGCCATCGATGTGTCCCTCCCCTTCCAGGTCGAGAGCTCTGGCCGCACCCTCAACCAAGCGGGCAGACCCGTGGCCTTCTTCTCCCGTACCCTCCATGCTTCCGAAATTCGCCATTCCTCGGTCGAAAAAGAGGCACAAGCCATAGTAGAAGCTGTGCGATATTGGAGGCATTACCTGGCCGGCAGGAGATTTACTCTCCTCACTGACCAACGGTCGGTGGCGTTCATGTTCGATGATGCACAGCGGGGCAAGATAAAAAACGACAAGATCTTGCGGTGGAGGATAGAACTCTCCACCTACAACTACGAGATCTTGTATCGTCCTGGGAAGCTAAACGAGCCTCCTGATGCCCTGTCCCGCGGCACATGTGCCACTGCACAAGTGGACCGCCTCCGAGCCCTCCACGAGGACCTCTGCCACCCGGGGGTCACTCATGTTTTCCACTTCATTAAGACCCGTAACCTGCCCTACTCCATCTAGGAGGTCAGGACAGTCACCAGGGACTGCCAAATCTACGCGGAGTGCAAACCGCACTTCTACCGGCCAGAGAGGGCGCACCTGATAAAGGCTTCCCGTCCCTTTGAACGCCTCAGCATGGATTTCAAAGGCCCTCTCCCCTCCACCGACCGCAACACGTACTTCCTGAACGTGATTGACGAGTACTCCCGGTTCCCATTCGCCATCCCCTGCCCAGATATGACCGTAACCACCGTCATCAAGGCCCTCCAGGGTATCTTTACACTGTTCGGTTTCCCCGCGTACATACACAGTGATAGGGGGTCCTCCTTTATGAGCGACGAACTGCGTCAATTCCTGCACAACAGGGGCATTGCCTCAAGCAGGACGACCAGTTACAACCCCCGGGGAAATGGGCAGGTAGAGAGGGAGAACGGAACGGTCTGGAAGACCGTTCTACTGGCCCTACGATCCAGGAATCTCCCAGTCTCCCGCTGGCAAGAAGTCCTCCCGGAGGCCCTCCACGCCATCCGGTCTCTGCTCTGTACAACTACCAACCAGACACCTCATGAACGTCTCCTTGTCTTCCCCAGGGAGTCCTCTTCCGGGACCTCGCTCCCAACTTGGCTAGCAACACCCGGACCCATCCTGCTTCGGAAGCATGTGCGGGCGCACAAGTTGGACCCGTTGGTCGAGAGGGTCCATCTGCTGCACGCTAACCCCCAGTATGCCTAAGTGGCGTTCCCTGACGGCCGGCAAGTACAGTCTCCCTTCGGGACCTGGCGCCCGTCGGAACCCCATGCGCACCCGAACCATTACCCCCCCCCCCCCCCTCCACAGCACCTCACAGGAGGGTCAGTCCTCCCGCCGCTCCTGCCTAGGCCCTCCCACCCACCGACACCCCCTACAGGCGCCCCCCTCTTGTGTCAACCGTTTGCCCCACCAGCGCCGTCTAGGGGTGATGAAGCTGCCATGGAGGCCGAAGCCACGCTCCCGGAGTCGCAGACGCCCGGACCCCCACCAGAATCACCACCGAAGCCCAGACGATCCAGGAGGACGACCAGGCCACCCGACCGACTGATTGCTTCACTGTAACTGTAACTGTAAATGAACACTGAATGTATATATCTTCCACGCTTGTAAATATTCTCGGCAACCCTGTAAGGAGGTATCACGGTACCTCCATATCTGATCATACCATGTTAGATGCAATTGTAACCACTGGCCACCACCCCCACCGGACTCTTTTTTTAACAGGGGGTGAATGTGGTGTTATCAGGTATTGCAGTACCCGAGAGGCTGAAGACCATTGGTTAAACCTAGGAGTTTACCATTGGTTGTTTGGTATATAGCTCCGCCCTGACAGGCGGGGTATAAGAACCGGTGCCGTCCCAGCAGCCCTCATTCTGTACCGAAGTTGCTGGGGAACAGTTCTAGTCTATTAAAGCCTTCAGTTATGTTACTATCTCATCTTTATTTGTAATTGATCGTGCATCAGGCAGCTAAACGTTAAATACTAGCAATGCCCTGATAACTAATATCTGATGTTGTGATTTTGTTTCAGCCGCCTGGTCAGCCTTCATCCAAGCCTAAGATACTGAATGAGACTCGTAACTTTTTAAAGTTTTAAGACTGTGCAGAAAGATTAATTAGTTCCAAGAGTGATAATATAATAAATAGGGATTGGTATTTTATAAACAAAACTTTATTAAAACAAAAGAAAAGAAAACAATATTTAAATGCTTAAACTTCAAACTAACAATAACAAATTACATGCGGTTTCTCAACCTTATCCCTAGTTCCCAACAAACACTTTGCATGAAAATACAGCTCTCGTCCACTTACACATACAGTCACAGACAACACTTGCATTTAGGAAGCAATCTTTCTTCTGTTAGGGGCATTCGTTCAGAATCCTATTCCTAAGCCTTCTCTCTCTGACTTTTTCATGACCTCTTACATGGCTGCTTACACCATTCTCTCTTTGCCTGTTCCAAATCAATTATCTCTCTGAGCTCCGCTCAGCCCTTCAAATAAACGTCCTTCTCTGGGATGTCCGTACTGGAACTTATCAATTGGCATTTGTACTGCTCGATTGCCCACTTCCATTTACACAAAATACCAGGGGCTGGATTCTCCGCTGTTGGGATTCTCCATTGCTTGGTAGTGCACCCACGCCCGGGGATTTCCCGACGGCGTGGGGCTGCTCACAATGGAAAACCCCATTGGCCAGCTACTGAGAATCCCGCTGCCGGCGGGGGGGCGGGGGGGGGGGGGGGGGGGGGGGGGGTGACGCACCAGAAAAGTGGTGTGGCGGGACGGAGAAACCCGCCCCAGAGCTATGTCATTCATATACAACTAACCTTCCCTTGATGAACAATTAGGTCATCAGACTCCGCAATGGGATAATGGCTAGCCATGCAGGAATGTTCCGAATGACAGTGGATCCTGAGTGAATCATCCTATGTATTCCCCAATGAGTTTAAGTCTAAATGGGACCATGTGACTCAGCCAGATGTGGACATATCCCTCCGGGCTAACAGTTTTTTCCTTTTCAGTCTTTTTAACCCCTAAATGTCCTGCTATATCTTGGACCCCATTTCTGGACCCAAGTTCCTACTATTTCCCTATCATGACAATTTGGAATGATATTAGTGCACACCAGACCTCTAACCATACCCTCCCCCATTGTTTTGCTTGTTAATTGTTGTGCATTAATTCTTTGCATGATTACATACGAATCTTGAAGAAGCAACTAAGGAACTGAAATCAGTCAGAATGTGCAATGCTGATAAGTTTCAAAGTTTGTTGAATTTGCAGGGTGTGAAACACATGAAGGTAGAACTTCTACTTTTAGCGCTAATGGTGATGGTACCTCAAACGTGCCCAAAGTTGTACGATAGTTTTGAGAATTGTTTTATTTTCACAAGATTACTTTCAACCTCATTTAGCTCTCACTCAATGGAAATTGTGCCATGACCCAATACAATTGGGAATTCTTTCAGATGCTAATTTTAAAAAAAGCTTTAAGAATTTTCCTTGACATATTTAAAAGGGTGGTTGGATTAATAAACTGTCTGTAAGTAAATTGATTTTAAAACACTGAAAATGACGTTTGCACAATGATTTACCAGAACAGTGGGAGTCTGGAATTCACTGCCCAAGTGGGTGGAAGTAGAGACCCTGAACTCTTTTTAAAAGTACCTGGATCTGCATCTTAAGTGCTGTAAGCTACAGGGCTATGGACCGGGTGCAGGACGGTGGGATTAGAAAGGGCAGCTGGGTGTCCTCGGGCTGGCATGGACAAGATGGGCCGAATGGCCTCCTTATGTGCTGCAACCTTTCTGTGGTTTCTAACAACCCACATCCAGCAACCTCCGCACTCATTCCGGGGCCAGTGGTCCCGACTTCTAATCCAGCCTTCTCACCTGGAATGAAAATTGTAATGCGCACCCAAACTGGGAGCAAAGATCTTGGTCAATGGGTCTACTCTTCCCAATATTTAATTGGACAAAATTTCTACTCATCCAGTGCTGGATAATACACCTTTCTGTAAGTCCCAATGTTCCCTTTGCATTTATGACACCCTTGGAACATTGTGCTGATGGTTCAGTGATCTATCCACCAAAACCTCAAGTACATTCCCGTTTAGCACACAATCTATATCGGCCTTCCCTCTGCCAAACCTCATAACTTTCCATTTATTATATGAGGTTCTACTTGCCATCCCTTTGTCCAGTGTTTGAGCTTGTCAAGATCCCTTTGATTAATGGTTTTCACCTTGCAGTATCAACAGCAAATTTGAACAATTTGGGCACAATTTCTTCCAATCATGAGGGTAAATTTTAAACAACTGGCCTTAACACTGCACCTCTGGCGCACCGCAGATAATCAATAGTTATCTCCCACCCTCTCGTTCATTCGTCAATTTGAATATATTCCAATCTCTCCCATAGACTTTGGCATTTGTTTAGTGTCCACTTTGTGGCACAACCTTAAATGCTTCCCTCAAATCCAGGTAACCAATATTCTCCCCTCTCTACTATAGGCTTGTCCTCTCACTCTGCGAACCTTGCTGGCTCACTTAGATTACCTCACACTCACTTTATATTATCCTTTAATACTTTCAAGCACTTTCCCAACAGTGGAAGTAAGCCTTACCGGTCCATAATTTGGTAATTCATCCTTCTGCCTCTTATTTTTTTGAAGGTAGTTGGATAGGAAGCCATTTCTTATGATTCAGTCGTCTGGGTTTGGACTCGAATCCAGAGAAAACATCTGCTCAGTCTGATTTATTCAGAAAGCTGGGACGAAATTTGTCAGAACCAAGAGCCTGAGCTTTCGACATCTTCCCAAATATATTCTCCACATTCAATTTGAAACTGTACCCCCCACTTCTCCCCTCTTTTCCTTTGTGCGCACAGTTTCAGAATTACGGTTACATTCTTCAGCATTTTCTTTGTCTTCGGGCACCATTTCCCCATTGTCATTGATTAGTGGGTCAGTCACTTTGTGGACTCCTTGTTTACTCATCTTACATTTCATAAAAGTAAAAATTTTAAAAAATCACCTTTTTTTATCAAATAGAACCGAGGGGAGATTTGATGGGAGATGTGCAAAATTGTGAGGGGCCCAGTGCGAGTGGATGGGAAGGACCTACTTCCCTTTACTGATAAGGGGGCCCAGATTTAAAGTGATTGGTAGGAAGATTAGAAGGGGGAATGAGGAAATATAGGACGGGATTCTCCGGTCCGCCTGCCACATGTTTCTCGGCAGCGCGCTGTTCACGACGATGTGATTCTCCTTTCCCGCTGCTTGTCAATGGGATTTCCCATTGAAGCCGCCCCATGTTTCCGGGAAACAGGCAGACGGGGTGCACCGCCAGCGGGAAAAGATGTGGTTCCTTGATCTGTGATGATTTTATTTTATGAAATGTAACACTGCCCCCCCTCATGCCTCCCCACCTCCCCACTGCAGTGCTAGAGGTCTGTGCCCAGGGGGGACCCTATCCTCCTTGAGCAATGCACTCACCTGAGCTCCTCTGGCGGGTTCTGCTCGCCAGGAGCATACCTTAGGAGATGTCGTAATGGCACGTCAATGCAAATGGACAATAAAACGGGGCGGGATTACCAGGTGTAGAGGCCGGATAATCAGGTGCTAATTTATTCTAATGAGGATCCGAAAGTTGAACGTCGGGATTCCCGCTACATTACTGGTGGGGGGGGGAACAATCTCATCACGCATGTACGTTGGCGCGAAACATGATTTAGGCCTCCCGCGGGATTTTCCCCTCCCATTGCCAATCCAGCCTATTGAAAATGGGAGCAAAAAATCCCCCCTTGCAAAATGTCTTTAAAATTGGATTATCAACATTGATTACAGTTAGAGGGAAATTATGGCCCAGATTTTGTACTTTGCACCATGGTAGTTTTGTTTGGTTGGGAGTAGGAGCAGAAAAGTCCAACTAGAAAAATGGGAACGGTATACATTAACAAAGATTCAGTAACCTATTATTCATTGCTTAATTGATCCTTGAAAATGAATCTGAACTAATTTTTTGCCCTGAATGTTAACACGGATGATCTGTGTCAGATTAATGTTTTCCTGTAACAATGGGTTCTTATGCACAGGGGGTATATGGGGGTCGAGTTGCAATATCCAATATGGATCCAAGCCATATGTCAAGCACAACACAAGACACAGGTATTTTCTTTGGTCACAGGTTTATTCACAGGAAGCACCATGACAGATCTCTGCCTCCTAACTACTAACCCACTGTCCCAGAGAACATTTATACCCCTTTGATGATAATAAACAAATATACAAATATACAAATAAACAAATAAACAAAATAAACAAATAAAGTACGAAGCAAATTAACTAATTGACAGCCCCTTAAAGAAGCAAGCTAACTTCTTACACTCTTTTGAGCACCAAATAAAGTAAAACTAACAGCCCTTAAAGGGGCACTGTAACAAAAAGACAGAACTTTCAAGGACACTTATCAAATGAAAGTAAAATAATGTTTCTGGGGCTGATGATGTGTTCCAGTCCCTACGGGGCCCATAGTTGCACAGGCCTCAAGCCTTCCGTTGGACATTGGCCGCTCCCTCCCTCTCCAAAGACACCAAGGCACGAAAGTAGCCGCAGAATGGGGCCGACAGTCAGTTGTAGACCCTCTCCATAGCCCACTGCCTGGACCTGTTAATGACCACCTTGGTCAGACCCAGGAGCAGTGCCATGAGATGGTCGTCCGATCTGCCTCCCCACTCTGCAGTGGGTGGCCTAAGATGAGGAGCATGGGTCTGAAGTGCAGACAAGATTTGAGGAGCATTCCCCTCAAAAAGTGGAACGTGGGCTGTGATCTCACACAATCTTAGTAGGCATGGAACACGGGCTCCTCGAGGCCATGGAAAAGTGATGTATGCAACACCTCCGATGGTACAGGGGAGAACTCCTGCAATGTTTTGTGACTCATTTGAGCACCTGTAAAATTAACCAGGCTAATTAAATAAATTAACTGAGTTAACCAAATTGACAACCCCTTAAAGGGCACCGTTACAAAAGGTCACGGTTTTAAATGAAACTTAACAAACTAAAACAAAATCATTTTGGAGGCCAATTATGTACTGCAGCCCTCGCGGTGCATACCGGTCATGGAAGCCCTGACTTTTTATATGGGCTCTCAGTCCTTGATCAAACAATACCCATTGCCTGTGTATTAACCTACCAGTGATTTTTTTTGTCTTTCCTGCTGCTGTTGTCCTGGGAATTGAACCAAAGTACATGTGAATTTATACAGAGAAGCTGTTACATCCCTGATAGTATCTTCATAGAATTCCTACAGTTTAGAAGGCGGCCATTCAGCCCATCAAAGTCTGTACCAACCCTCTAAAAGAGCAGCCTACCTAGGCCCAAGCCCCCACCGTATCCCCATAACCCCAGCTAACCTTTTTGGATAGTATGGGGCAATTTAGCATGGCCAATCCACCTAGCCTGCACATCTTTGGACTGTGGGAGAAAACTAGACCACGCGGAGGAATCCCACGCAGATACAGAGAGAATGTCCACACACACGGTAATCCAAGGCTGGAATTGAACCCGGATCCTTGGTGCTGTGAGGCAGCAGTGCTAACCACTGAGCCATCATACCATATGTATTGCAAACTGTATATTGTCTGAAACCAGAGGCATCTTCTATGTAGTTGACAATCTTCAGGTTTGATTCTAACAGATGAAATGCGCCAACGACCAGTTCCTCGCTTCTCCTCTTGAAAGCCTATATAGCTGACTCTGTGGCAATATCCTACCACTGTATGTGGGTGGGCTTTGTTAACTTGAGCCACTGTCAGTCTGTCTCCAGGTTTAGGTTAAAGACCTCAGCCCCGATTTGAGGAGGCCAACACCTTCCTGCCTCCAGTGACTGGATATCTCCTGTGCTTTGACATTATCTTTTGCAGCAGTTCACAGAGATTAGTTCTGACTGCCGTGACAAACTATCAAACTGTATTGACTGACTAAAACTGCAATTCTGCTGATCTGTGTGGTATATGCTGTATGACCTCTAGCTCCAAGACTCCCAAATGCAGTCACACAAGTTCAGCATCAGTGGGGGGCAGCTTATCATCAAAAATGCCTCGAGTGTAAGTCAGGCGTGAAGGTGCAAAAGGAGAGCTCTTCTTCCAATAATCTTTTGTCTGTGTGAAGATGAGTCCCAATTCTGGATTCAGGTAGTGGTTGGCTTATAACTGCAGTGTTGGCACAAAGCAATCCCAGTTCGGAGTCATGATCCAACTGTTGAGTGCATCCTTAAACGCAGTTTTGTCTAAGTTGTCCAAATTCCAATTGGAAGTCTTGTTCATACTGAAGCTAATAGTGTGTTCGGAATCAGAAACAGATGGGAAAATATGCCTGCCGTATCTCCTTAACATAATGTCCCAACTTAGAACAGTAGGATGTGTAATCCTTGTGGCCCAGTGCCATACATTGCATTTCATCCAAATCGAAGTGCCAACTGCAGATTGCCCATTATATACATTTTCCCTTTTGCATGATAGCTCAAAAGGTGATGAGAAAGGAAATTTGCCACGTTGTTCCAACAGTTACAATTTAATGCAAACTGTTTTTGGGCAGAGAGGCTTAGTTTATAAATATCTTCACACACATTGCTATGATTAGTCAACAACTTAATTATTATTGTATCGTGTGACTACCAGGATGATGGAAGACAACTAAATGTCCAAAGATGTGCAAGTTACAGGGATAGGTAGGGTGCTCTTTCAGAGGGTTAGTGCTGACTCGATATGCCGGATGGCCTCCTTTTGCACTTTAGGGATTCTATGGACCTGGATCTTTTATTGTCTGGCAATTCCTATGTTCCACATCAACACTTAGCTGAAATTGTAATCGTCAACAAAATCCAAGATCAGTATAACCAAGACATGGCTTGGTTACTCCTTGAAATTCCTCCTCCGTCCCCCACGGGAGGCATCTTGTCTTAATTTTGTATATCTCTCCAGATGGCCAACATTTGGTAATGGATATGCGGACTCATGTCATGACTCACATTTGTGATGAAAATGTACACCAAGTGTTATTATTTTTCACTGTCACAAATGCTCAGGGACTTGTTTGCACTGAGTCATGACTGGAATATTTTATTGCTCCCCCCCCCACACACACACACACACACTTACACATACACACAAACGTCTGATCAGCACCGGAGAGAAAATTATTTAAAACCTCACCGCCAGTTTAAAGATGTTCTGAAATCCAACCTGGAATAATGAATGCAGCAATTAATAGAGGAAAACTGAATTACTCCACACTGTGTATAAGGCAGCAACATGTTTGTTTACACAGGGGGTAACGTTGAATACATGATGTCAAATGTCACATTATTACCCCAACATTGCCTTCTTGCATAACCAAACCGCAAAAGAGTGATGGAGATAACTGAATGCAAGTCTTCAAAAGGCCCTGGGAGCGGAAAAGATTTCAAAAGATAATTCGAGAATGAGGTGGGCTGAAGATTCCACCACCCACTGCCAAATGGAGGATTTGGGAAGCAGTGAGTTTCCAAATGTAGAGTTCGCCTCACAAATATTAGTCAGAATGTTAAAATGTTGGGCTGGATTCTCCGGTCGCCGATGCCGAAATCACGTTCGGTGATCGGCCGGAGAATTGAAGTTCCCGACCAAATCGGGGGTGGTGCCGCTTTTGCGATGCTCCGCCCCCTCCAAAGCGGTGTACTCAGCGAGTACACCACACGCCGTATCAACAGCATCAGGACGTTGCCTGAGGCCCGCCCCCCCCCCGATGCCCCGCCCCCGACCGGCAAGGGACACGCGTGGTCTCATCCATCGGCAAATCGACGTGGCGGCTGCAGACTCAGTCCAGCGCCGCCACAGTTTGTGGAGGAGGAGGGCCGATCTGCGGCGGGGGAGACTTTATCAGGGGCTGGGGGCACTGCGGGGGGTGGTCCGGGGCGTGCGAGCTGGCCGGAGGTGGGGACTATTTCACGGGCTGGGTCCGAGAGTGGCAGCCGCCATGTTGCATGCGCGGCCACGGACCCGGCAATTCTCCGGGCCGTATCGGCAGCTAGAGCCGGATGCTCTACGCTGCCTTTCTGCTCGCCCCCAGCAAAATGGGGAATCGGTGGCTGTTTTATGCTATTTGTTCTGAAGAAAAGCCGGCATGGGGACATAGCACCAGAATTGGAGAATCCAGCCCGTTTAAAAAAAATAAAATCTGTGCAAGCTCTACGGTGTTTTACTGTTTTGCAACGGCTCTTCATAAGTAAAGTGAATACGTGTGATTTATGTGTGTGCTGTTATTAAACATTTATTCATGGTTAATTTTACTTCTTTAGCAATCTGATTCCTACTTTGAAGCCTGAGATACACAGTATGCCTGAAAGTTATTTGTCAGTCTGTTGTAAAGTCTTGGTGTAATTATTATCAGTTACTGTTCTTCCTCAGCATTGGAATGTGTAAAACACTGTGGTATAAATAGGGTATATTCTTATTAGCCAGACTGACTTAAAATGACACCTTGGCACCTTAATGGGTGTTTTAATTGAATTTTGTAGCATTTGGTTTGGGATTTATTGTGAGATATTACACTATAATCGACTGACATCTCAGTGGCTGTGAAACATGCCACAGCATTATTTGAAGAGCAGGGGAGTCCTCCCCAGTATCCTGGCCAGTATTTCTCCCTCAACCAACAGCTGAAATCAGAGCTTTGGTTATTACCCTCTGTACTGTTTGGGGGAGCGAATGGTATACAAATTAATTGCCACACTTAGCACATTACAATGGTGTCAAGACTTCAAATTGAGACTTCCTGAGATTGTGAACGGCACAAAATAAAGTATTTCTTTCCCAGACCAGTTTATGCGTAAAAGCATTCCCAGTTTGTAATAATTCCAGGAGGCGTGGAATGAAAGGCCCAACCAGTTTATTTTAAACTGATGATGAAGCCGCCGCTAACGCAGCAACACAAAACAGACGTCCCAGCCCAGGACCATCAGGAGCTGCCCGACCAGGTCTGGGAGTTACTCTTAAAGGTCCTGCTAACAAGACCCAGCTGGGAGGGCCTCCACCCGCTTACCACTGGAACTCTTATTCTACGAAGACCATGGGGCGGTCACTCAGCGATCCCCCATGGTCCTTGTGAGGGTTATCACACAGTTCATAGAAGGCATGGACTATGTTTGTGTTATTAGTTTTCGCATGAGAAAAAATATCCTGAGCATGCTTGAGTTCTAAACACATGATGGAATTTGCAGCGCTCGATCCACACATACGAAGCAAAGAGAGTCTTATATGCAGTTTAGCCTTCGAAAAGATTTTTTTTCCTGTTCACTAATTTTCTGAATAGGTTCTATGTGATGCGGTTTACCCATTTTATACTTGGAATACCTGATCTACATTCAATTTAGTGAGCAGAGAAAGATTGAGTCCCAAGTTGTGATGAACGTTTCAGTCTGGATATGAATGCTCATTTAATATCACAAACATATTTGTCAAGGCCGCACCACAGAAACAGGAGGCGCTGCCAGGTATCCGTAGTGTATTTCTGGATACCCCTATTTTTAGAATTCCAGTTTGAACCGTTGACTAGATTTAAAAATATCGCATTAGTGCTGGAGAGTGCTCCAGATTCTTGAGACGTCAGGTGAAATGTAGCTGGGAAATGTAGTGTACTGCTACAAAATGAAATGCCAATTAGTGAACCAGATGGGATTTTACGACCGCTGATTTTGGTTTCATGGTCATCATTAGACTTCTAATTCCAGATTCTTAATTGTCAAGGTGGGTTTCGAACCTTGATCCCCAGAGCATTACTCTGGGTCTCTGGATTACTTGACATCATGTGTAGTGAATCAGATTGGCTGAAGACTAGCATCTGTGCCACTGAGCTGCTGTGGAGTGGTGGTCAGGTTAAAGAAACTAGCAATTTTCAGCAAGTTTTCTTATTATTCTCCAAAGTTTCCCATATCTTCCTCTGAGTTTAAGATACCATGGCAAGAATTTGCCTGTCTTTGGGACTCTCTTTTCCCACTGGCAGCAACCCCCCCCCCCGCCCTCCCGGCGGCGTGGAGTGGTGTCAATGGGAACTCCCATTGTCAAGCGGCAGAAAGAGCGAATTTAGCCGTCAGCAAACGGTGCAATGCCAAGAAACAGGTGGCTGGGGGACCGGAGAAGCCCACAACCTATAAGTAACAAGCCCAAGTTATGGTGGACGTTTTAGTGCTGATATAAGTGCTCATTTAAAACCATAAATATATTTGTCATTGTTGCACCACAGAAACAATTGGTGGCTGTGCTTTCAGCTGTTTAGGCCCTAAGCAATGGAACTCTCACCTCAAACCTCTCAGTCCCTTCTGATCAGTCCATCAGTAATAGTGAAGATGCCAGAATCTATTAGGAATGTGATATTAGGCCACTGAGAAAATTATAATATGATTGGACGGAATTAATATGAATTTATAAAAGGGAAGTTGTGTTTGACACATCTGTTAGAGCTTGTTGAGGTAGTAGGGGTGGATAAAGGGGAATCAGTGGAGGTGGTGTGGTTGGAATTTCTAAAAGCATTTGATAAGGTGCCAAACGAGGTTATCACACAAAGTTAGTGCTCATAGGATCGTGGGGAATACATTTAACATGAATTGTAGACTGGTTAGCAGACAGAAAATAAAGAGTACGAATGAATGGGTTATTTCTGGGATGGCAGGCTTTAGCTAGTAGATCGGTGCTTGGGACTCAACTCTTTACAATCTATATCAGTGACTTAGATGAGGGATGAGTTGAAAATTGTGCGTTTCTTTAACGCCTTCTCAGATTGGGTATTCCCAAGCCCAGAGGAAAACCGGGCACAAAGTTTTCAAGGAAACAAACTTTTTCTAGAAGCTGTGCAAGAGGGAACTTGACATAATTCACGGTACAGGTTTAAAAATGATTGTAACTTGCTGGTATAGGTACAATTACAATTGTTGAAACATAACCGACAGGAGGGCTCCAAACTCTCATGATTCACAGAATGCATTTCAGAAAATGATATCACACCTTTTATTTCCTTGCATCTTCATTTAGCTGAATTACTTCTTAATTGCTTTCCCCACATTCTATAGGCGAATAAATAGAATTGTGAACATTGCAATGCAGGCTCTCAGCATGCATGTGCCAAATATCCTTGGGAAAACTATGGTCAGTTTTAAATCAAAGGTGATACAAGAGCAGCACATTGAGATTTTCAACAAGAGAGGAAACAAGAAAACTGTATTTGAATATCGTTGCCCCCAAGTGGTTTTGTAATAGTATTGTGTGATAAACAGAAAATAAGGCAAGATGTATGCAGTTTTAAATAGATCTTTCAACATCCTTCACACTTTTTTACATACGGTGTTCATCCTCTGACAGACGACGCGGTGATATTTGATGGGATGACCGTTTATTGGCACAATGGAAGGAAAAAGTGCAAACTCAGATGGGGAAACAAGCTGGTTACAGGGACAGAAATTCATTTCAAGAGCAGAACTGATAGCGTCAGAAAACAAGAGCTCAAATATCACAGCACCTGACTGAACAACATGGAAGAGCAATTTTCAGCCCAGGCTATTGTTGAGGGGTGGATGTAGAGGAGCCAACACATCTGGCCTTTATAATCATAATCTTTATTGTCACAAGTAGGCTTACATTAACACTGCAATGAAGTTACTGCGAAAAGCCCCGAGTTGCCATATTCCGGCGCCTGTTTGGGTACACAGAGGGAGAATTCAGAATGTCCAATTCACCAAACAACACGTCTTTCGAGACTTAGATCAAGCGAGGGAGGCCTGAACGATCTTCCAGTTCTGCTCTCATTTGTAATGAGCAACCGCAGGCTGAGCAAAGGCTCTCCCAATCCAGGATGGAGGAATCTGGGAAATCCAGCAGATGACGGTGGGTGCCAAGCCCAAAACAAGCTGGAAGAGGAGAAGGGGGCACCATGGGAGGGGCCAACAAGAGGTCAGCAACAGGACGCAGAGGAGGATTGCTGCTCGACAAATATACATAGAAAGATTATCAGTGGTTATAACGACAAATACACAGAGCAGAATTACTGCTCCACAAATATACACAGCAAAATTACCAGCGGTTGTAACAACACATGCAAAAGCATAATGCTCCAGGCGTTGGAAATCTTAAATAAAAATGGCAAATGCTCAGCAGGTCAGGCAGCATGGGTGGAGAGAGAAGCAAAGTTAAGCATTTCAGGCCAATGACCTTTCATCAGAACTGCAACATGTTTGGATGTGACAGGTTTTGAGCAAGTACAGAGCCATGGACAAGGGAGAGGTGAGAAACAAACAAAAGGAAATGACAGGCGAGATTAAATGACAACAAGGGATGATAGCACAAAGCACAACAGGATAGTGAAGGAACAAAAGATGGGCCTCGAGGTGGTGTACATGAGTAGAACGTGTTAACTTAGGAAGGCCTGGTGCCACCGAGAAGCTCCTGCTGCACAAATTGGTGTTGTAAATTGCTAACGGTTCTTGCAACTAGAATTGAGCCACTCTTTGTATATTCAGATAGGCTGCTATCTGTTATTGGCTGGAGTGACTGTTTATTTGCAACTCGCTTGAAAGTTTCACCAGGCAGCTAATGTGGAAGGATTTTCTTTTACATTTTCAACTCCCGAGCGCCTCATTTTCCCAACAGTAAGATCCCATAATTTTAATGATTTTCGCAAGGGTCAGAATGAACATGAAATTTCCTCCTTGCTCCACAAAAATCTTCCCACCCACTGCCAATTCCTCTTACCCTGCCTTCTGCAATTGGCCCTGCCTTTCTTCCCCAGAACCCTTTCAAGCCCTACTTCAGGCTCAGCCTCGCAGAGACCCCTCCTGCTCCCAATTGGAGATATGAATGGAATGAAAGTCACAAGGTTTTTATAAAGGGCGCATTCTCTGCCCTGCTTGAATAACCGTCCAAGCAGTATGACAGTATCTGGAAGAGTGACCATTGTACAGTCCTTGTGGAGACAAAGTCCCATCCTAACACCGAGGATGTTGTCCATCGTATTGAATGGCACTACCACCGTGCTAAATGATAGATTTCAAACAGATCTAGCAACTCAAGACCGGGCAACCACTTTGGGCCATCAGCAGCAGCAGAATTGTACTCAAACATGATCAATAATCTCATGGCCAGTCATATCCCCCGCTCCACCATTACCATTGAGCCAGGAGCTCAACCCTGGTTCAATGAAGAATGTAAGAGGGTGTGCTAGTAGCAACACCACACATACCTAAAAATGAGGTGTCAAAAGAACAAGAACAAAGAAATGTACAGCACAGGAACAGGCCCTTCGGCCCTCCATGCCTGTGCCGACCATGCTGCCCGACTAAACTACAATCTTCTACACTTCCTGGGTCCGTATCCCTCTATTCCCAACCTATTCATGTATTTGTCAAGATGCCCCTTAAATGTCACTATCGTCCCTGCTTCCACCACCTCCTCCGGTAGCGAGTTCCAGGCACCCACTACCCTCTGCGTACAAAACTTGCCTCGTACATCTACTCTAAACCTTGCCCCTCTCACCTTAAACCTATGCCCCCTAGTAATTGACCCCTCTACCCTGGGGGAAAGCCTCTGACTATCCACTCTGTCTATGCCCCTCATGATTTTGTATACCTCTATCAGGTCTCCCCTCAACCTCCTTCGTTCCAGTGAGAACAAACCGAGTTTATTCAACCGCTCCTCATAGCTAATGCCCTCCATACCAGGCAACATTCTGGTAAATCTCTTCTGCACCCTCTCTAAAGCCTCCACATCCTTCTGGTAGTGTGGCGACCAGAATTGAACACTATACTCCAAGTGTGGCCTAACTAAGGTTCTATACAGCTGCAACATGACTTGCCAATTCTTATACTCAATGCCCCGGCCAATGAAGGCAAGCATGCCGTATGCCTTCTTGACTACCTTCTCCACCTGTGTTGCCCCTTTCAATGACCTGTGGACCTGTACTCCTAGATCTCTTTGACTTTCAATACTCTTGAGGGTTCTACCATTCACTGTATATTCCCTACCTGCATTAGACCTTCCAAAATGCATTACCTCACATTTGTCCAGATTAAACTCCATCTGCCATCTCTCCGCCCAAGTCTCCAAACAATCTAAATCCTGCTGTATCCTCTGACAGTCCTCATCGCTATCCGCAATTCCACCAACCTTTGTGTCGTCTGCAAACTTACTAATCAGACCAATTACATTTTCCTCCAAATCATTTATATATACTACAAAGAGCAAAGGTCCCAGCACTGATCCCTGTGGAACACCACTGGTCACAGCCCTCCAATTAGAAAAGCATCCTTCCATTGCTACTCTCTGCCTTCTATGACCTAGCCAGTTCTGTATCCACCTTGCCAGCTCACCCCTGATCCCGTGTGACTTCACCTTTTGTACTAGTCTACCATGAGGGACCTTGTCAAAGGCCTTACTGAAGTCCATATAGAGAACATCCACTGCTCTACCTGCATCAATCATCTTAGTAACCTCCTCGAAAAACTCTATCAAGTTAGTGAGACACGACCTCCCCTTCACAAAACCATGCTGCCTCTCACTAATACGTCCATTTGCTTCCAAATGGGAGTAGATCCTGTCTCGAAGAATTCTCTCCAGTAATTTCCCTACCACTGAAGTAAGGCTCACCGGCCTGTAGTTCCCTGGATTATCCTTGCTACACTTCTTAAACAGAGGAACAACATTGGCTATTCTCCAGTCCTCCGGGACATCCCCTGAAGACAGTGAGGCTCCAAAGATTTCTGTCAAGGCCTCAGCAATTTCCTCTCCAGCCTCCTTCAGTATTCTGAGGTAGATCCCATCAGGCCCTGGGAACTTATTTACCTTAATATTTTTTAAGACACCCAACACCTCGTCTTTTTGGATCTCAATGTGACCCAGGCTATCTACACACCCTTCTCCAGACTCAACATCTACCAATTTCTTCTCTTTGGTGAATACTGATGCAAAGTATTCATGATGTCAACCTGGTGAAGCTACAAAACTGGTCTACATGCGTGCCAAACAGCATAAGCAGCAAGTGATAGACAGAGCTAAGCGATTCCGCAACCAACGGATCAGATCTAAGCTCTGCAGTCCTGCCACATCTAGCCTTGAATAATGGTGGACAATTAAACAACTCGCTGGAGGATGAGGCTCCACAAATGTCCCCATCTTCAATGATGTGGGAGCCCAACAGATCTGTACAAAAGATAAGGGTGAAGCAATTGCTACAATCTTCAGCCAGAAGAGCCAAGTGGATGGCCCAATTCGGTGTCCTCTAGAGGTCACCAGCATCACAGATGCTAGTCTTCAGCCAATCTGATTCACTACACCTGATGTCAAGAAATGGCTGAAGGCACTGGATACTGGAAAGGTTATGGGTGCTGATTATATTCCAGCAATACCCCTGAAGCCTTGTGCTCCAGAACGTGCTGCACCCTCAGCCAAGCTGTTCCAGTACAGCTACAACACTGGCATCTACCCAGAAATGTAGAAAACGCCCAGGTATGTCCTCTACACAAAAAGCAGAACAAATCCAACCCAACGAATTACCGCCCCATCAGTCTACCCTCAATCATCAGTAAAGTGATACAAAGGGTCATCAACCATGCTATCAGGGGGCACTTGCTTAGCAATAATGTGCTCACAGATGCTCAGTTTGGTTCCACCAAGGTACTCAGCTCCTGATCTCATTACAGCCTTCATTCACACATAGGCAAAAGAACTGAGCTTCAGAGGTGAGGTGAGGGGGGCGGCCCAGACATCAAGGCAGCATTTGATCGACTGTGACATCAAGGACCCCTCGCAAAACAGGAGTGAATGAAAATCAGGGAAAGCTCCGTTGGTTGGAGTCATACCTGGCACAAAGGAAGATGGTTGTGGTTGTTGGACGTCAGTCCTCTCAGCTCGAAAACATCACTGCAGGAGTTCCTTAGGGTTGTGTCCTAGGTCCAACTATCTTCAGCTGCTTCATCAATGACCTCCCTTACAACATAAGGTCAGAAGTGGGGATGTTCGCTGATAATTGCACAATATCCAGCATCATTCATAACCCTCAGATACTGGAGCAGTCTTATCTAACTGTGACAAAACCTGGACAATATCCAGGCTTGGACAAACAAGTGGCAAGTAACATTCACGTGACACATGTGCCAGGCAATGACCATTTCTAACAAGAGACAACCTAACCATCACTCCTTGATATTCAATGACATTACCATAGCTGAAACCCCCATTATCAAAATTCTGGGGGTTACCATTGACCAGAAACTGGACTGGACTATCATATAAATACTGTGGCTACAACAGCAGGTCAGAGGCTAGGAATCCTGTGGGGAGTAACTCAACTCCTGACTCCCCAAAGCCTGTCCACAATCTACAAGGCAGGAATCAGGACTGTGATGGAGTACTCTCCACTTGCTTGGATGAGTGCAGCTCCAACAACACTCAAGAAGCTTAACACCATCCAGACCAAAGCAGCTTGCTTGATTGGCACTCCATCCACAAACATTTACGCCCTCCACCACTGATGCACTGTGGCAGCCGTGTGTACCATCTACAAGTTGCACTGCAGGAACTTACCAAGACGCCTTAGAAAACATATTTCAAACCCACAACCAAGACCATCTAGAAGGACGAGGGCAGAGATACATGGTAATACCACCCCCTGGCAGTTCCCTCCCAAGCCACTCACCATCCTGACTTGAAAACATATTGCCATTCCTTCATTGTCGTTGGTTCAAAATCCCAGTAACAGCACTGTGAATGTATCCCATCACATGGACTGCAGAAGTTCAAGAAGATAGCTCACCACCATCTTCTCAAGGGCAATATTAATAAGTTTACGGGTGACACAACAATTGGTGGAGTTGCGGATAATGAAGAGGATTGTCAGAGAATACAGCAGGATATGGATTGGTTGGAGACTTGGGTGGAGAAATGGCAGATGGAGTTTAATCCTGACAAATGTGAGGTAATGCATTTTAGAAGGTCTAATTTTAGGTCTTTAATTTTAGAAGCTAATACAGGTGGGAATTATACAGTAAATGGCAGAACCCTTAGGGTATTGACGGGCAGAAAGATCTGGCCGTACAGGTTCACTGAAAATGGCAACGCAGGTAGATAAGGTAGTCGGGAAGGCATACGGCATGCTTCCTTCATTGGTCGGGGCATTGCTTATAAAAATTGGCAAGTCATGTGGCAGCTGTATAGAACCTTAGTTAGGCCACATTTGGAATATTGCATATAATTCTGATCGGCACACTACCAGAAGTATGTGGGTGCTTTGAAGACGGTACAGAAAAGGCTTACCATGATGTTGCCTGGCCTGGAGGGTATTAGCTGTGAGGAGAGATTGGATAAACTCTGATTGTTTTCAGTGGAACGATGGAGGTTGAGGGACAACCTGATAGAGGTTTAAACTTGAGTGGCATGGAAAGAGTGGATAGTCAGATGCTTTTTCACAGGGTGGACAAGTAAATTACTCGGGGACATAGTTTTAAGATGCAAGGGGAAATGTTTAGAGGTGATGTGCGAGGCACGTTTTTTACACAGGGTGTGAGTTCCTGGAACCCGCTGCTGGGGCAGGTGGTGGAAGAAAATACAAAGCAATGCTTAAGAGCCATCTTGACAAATACATGCTTGGATGGGAAAAGAGTGATATGGACCGCAGATGTGCATAAGGTTTTAGTTTAGACAGGCATTATGATCGGCGCAGGCATGGAGGACTGAAGGACCTGTTCCTGTGTTGTACTGGTTTTTGTTCTTTAACCAGTGACACCCACATCCCTTGAATAAATAACAAAACGCAGTGAAAACACAGAGATTGACCTATTTCCTCACTCTTCCTGATTGACTTTGTTGCCATTTGGGGGGAAAAAAAGCTGGAAAATAAACATCTCATACAAAGGTGGTATGCAGGACACCGTACCAAAGTAGTTGTGCATGAGGTTGTACCCGGCTAGTCCTGAAACTCTTGGGAGAATCACGGGAGAGCCCCGGTGCAGAATTTGCGCTGGGCACAAATCAGTTTTCCAATCTCCAAGCATGCTCCAGTTCGTGTGATCAGGATCACGTCCACAGAGAGCGAGAGTCTGATCACAACTCACTTGCATTCATTTTAATCTCATTAGCGAGATTAAAGTTGAATGTAGCGGTCTCCAGGTAATCACCCTCCTGCCGTGCCTACCCCCCCAGGCCAGCGGGAAGTCATCCAGGCGCGAATCAGTATAGCTCCCTAAAAGTAAGGACCAGACGCCAGGGACACCAACGGGGTGAGTACCCTCGCTACACATACCTCCAGGGTGGTGAGAGGGGTCCTTCAGGGGAAATGGGCTAAAAGCTTTGAACTGCATTGTTTATATTTAATTTTACAGTCCATTGCCTTTTATAAACTTCCTGATTGACAGGTCCAGGTTATTTCAAAGGAGGCATTAGCTTTTTTTGTTTTTATAGCTCTTCATGGTCCATTAACTCGGAGGTGCTTCCTCTCTTGAGCAGATGTTGTTTCTAACTGCAGTTTTTTTAAAGAGGCTGTTTCTTTGTTCTGAAGTGCTTCTTAGAGAGAGCAGGTGCTCTGTCTGATTTTTTTTTGTTCTGCTGGGGTTTCCTCTGTTCTGAGGTCCTTCCTAGTTCCCACTGCCGGGGTACCAGGTGGCTCTGCCAGGTTGGCACTGCCAAGGGGTAGGCCCTGAAGAGGGAGGGGCCTGAAGAGGGCTCACTGCAGGGGGGACTTTGGCGAACCAATAGCGGGGTGTCACTCAATTGGGAGCCTTGCCAGCGATTTGGGGGGACTTGTCAGTGATCGGGAGGGGGGCACAGTAGTGTTATTCTAAGATTGAGGTGCCCTTTACAAAGATACCCCAATCTCTGAGGATCTGACACTGCCAGCTTCTTTGGGTCCCCATGAATCACCCTGACTCCAATTTTCAAGTGTGGATGGACTGATCCACTCGGCGGGAATCACACCTTGTTTCCTGCCGGAGACCACATTTGGAAATTTTTTCCGAAAAATGCAACCAGTGTCTCTGGGTTGAAAGATGTAGATGATGTTTGAAGCTATATTCTGATAATTAGAAAAATTATAACTTTGTCATTTAACCAATCATTTTTCGCCAATTAAATCTCCTATCACTGCATAACAGTGTTTCCAAAGCTGTATCGATATATAACCCAGGATCATCCTGAATCTTAATTCAATTAGCCCCTAAAATAAAGCATTTCATTGTTCATAATAAACAAGATGAATAAACAATGAAATTGCAGTAAAAGATTAATCTTTAAAACATTGTAACACCCATATTAAACAATTGTTTCATATTGTAACATGAACGTTGGAATGTTATCTAGACTATCAGACTAACTTGGATGTCATGGATTTGATGACTTAAATTGTAAGAATGGCCTCCGATGGAATCACCTACATTTAGTTTTAATTGATCATCTGTTGTAACTGGCGACACTTTCACAATTGCTGTTTTTGGATTTTCTGCCTGTAAAACAGCAACGTTGAGATTGCAAGTGAGTCTCCTTGCATATGAAATAGATTCACTGAATTAATTTGAGTCAGTAATAAATAATGCATTTATGAGCTGGGCTCCACTGGTTTGATACCCATTTCACCTAATAGAATAATAAAATCTCAATATATTTTCTTTCACGCTACGATTCTTGCCGGTTTCTCAAGATCATGGGAGCATGGGGAACCATGCGAACTTTAATTCCACATCAATATTTGGAGAACTTGCAGATTGCAATCTCGTGAGATGTTGCGATATTAATTGGGCGGGGTCACTTTTTAGCAAACCTGCATGTTCGAGTGAGGCAGTTAGCCATATTCTAATGTGCAAATTCCCAAGGTATCTTAGGCTTTGGTATTCAACCTCTTCGCCTCAGTGACTTTGGGTGAGTGCTGTTCAGCACTGGTCCCCCCACAAATAGGGACCAGATGGAGTGGCACTCATAGGGGTCTCCAAGAGGATCACAGGCCCCTCGTTGCATGCCCCTTTGGCAGGGGGATGCCCTGGCACTGCTGGTGCCACCTGGGCACCAAGACAGTGCCAGCCTGGCACCAAGGCAGTGCCACCTGGGTGACAGCCTGGCACTGTCAAGGTGCCCAGGTCACAGCACTGGCCAGAAGGGCGCTGCCAAGGTGCCAAGCTACCATTTTTTGTGCATGTGCGCAATCGGGCCACGGTTGCCTGGCATGGGTGGTTTTTTTTGGGGGGGGGAAATGCGGGGGGAGGAAGGGACCCTCTTATCCTGTGTTCTGGCTGGGGGGAGGTCGGGATCGTTTTGGGGTCCTTGGTGATTGGGCCGCCACGATCTCTCGCTACGATGGAAAGTACTGGCGAGTGGAACTTAGCTTCCCACTGTATAAAATGGGGCTTTGTACAGCCTTGGCTGCGTGTACCTCGTTCAGGCCCTTTATTCGATGCAAGTCGCATTAAATAGCCACGTGTTTCTTGGCTCTGCGAGCACCAGGAAACACGTGGCTAAATGCACTCATTAGGGGACTTTTTTGGGCCGTGGGGAATTTCTCACCGGTTTAGCCCACACTTCGAATTTTCTTCAGCACTGGAGAGCTGAATTCAGAGATCAGACAGCCACCCATGGGCAACGACACACCCCACGCACATGGGCATTATCCCACACTCTGCTAAGGTGTCCCTGGGGGCCTCCCATCTTCAGGCACCCCCCCCCCCCCCAAAGCTCCTTTACAGCACTCTCCAACCTCCCAGAAGCCCTTACTTATCTGCCCTGCCCAACTCCAGGACCCGTGGCACTGCCACGGTACCTACGTTCCAGGGAGAGGGCCGGGGCGACCCTGCACTGTCCCTCACCACTCAGGGGTATCCAATGGCCTGGGAGACCCCCCCCCCCCACACACCCCGGTGCTGTTTCATCTGGTCCACGTTCTTGTGGACCACAATGATTGGCATCCAAGTAGATTGAGGGCGGTGCTAGATCCCGGGTAGGTAGGTCTTCAGTAGGTTTAAGAGCTACTTTTATGAGTGCCGTATTGTCCCGCCTATTTTAGGCGGAGTTCCGATTCCGACGCCTCGCTGAGCATGGGGAGATCCGCGTGGTGCGAAGGCTGCAGGGAAGCCCGCGGGAGGCCTCTGCCGGGATTTACCGGCCGCGTTGTGCTCTCGCTTGAACGCAACATGGCCACTAGACGTGCTCCTCATGTTGTTTCTCAATCCTAATCCACTCCTCATCAGCGAGGCATTTGTGAAAGCCTGGTGCCTATATTTATGGGGAGGCAGGAATTAAGTGATGGTAGTGAGGGATATCTGAGTGGTGAGGGACGGAGTGGTGAGGGAGTGGACGGGGGGAGGCTCTGGGAGCCTGTGGGCCGAATTCACACAAATGTTAGTCGTGTAAAATCGCTTATTGTCACAAGTAGGCTTCAAAATGAAGTTACTGTGAAAAGCCCCTAGTTGCCACATTCGGGCGCCTGTTTGGGGTGGCTAGTACGGGAATTGAACCGTGGTGCTGGCCTGCCTTGGTCTGCTTTAAAAGCCAGCGATTTGGCCCAGTGTGTGCAGGTCCTGCTGTGAAATGTCCAGTGCTCAGGGGACCCAGTGGCTGAAGGGAGGTTAAAAAGTCCATATTTAACCCCTTCACCACAGTTCCTCACATTATTAAAACAAATCTGATGAGGTTGGCTGGTTGACGGAGGGAACGGCCTTTGCCAGTGAGCTGCAATTTGAGAGCGAAGAGTGGAGAGGTGAGATTATGGATCACAGGGGTGGTTGAGGATGGTGGTGCGCGTTGCTTTTTTGATTGAGGGAAGGAGAACAGGTTGGCTAGAGGAGCCCTGTGGAAGCAGTCGTGTCACTCTTCACCCACGAGCAACGCTGTAAATGTGCTTATCCCTGGGCCTGTTTGTTATGCCTCCCTCAGCTGCTGGCATTTCCCCATCCCTGGGAAATCCACACCACATTCCTGGAAAACCGAGACCACAGAGCTTAACCATGAAAGTGATCAAATTTGAAGCACACAGCCTCATTAGCATACTTAAAGGACACGCATGTGCCTCAAGGGTAGATAGGTCACTCACCTCCACTAAAACTGAAAGTCAGTAGGTTCTGGACCTTTGAAATTTTAAATCTGTCTCTTGTGAAGAAGGGTTAAAATTCCACCATGTATGAAGAAAGTATAATTACAGCAGTTTTCCTGAAGAAAGATTAAAGCAATACTGACAAAAATCAGTTGCAGTGATTGGATGTCCCTGAACACATCTCAGCAATGATAAAAATGTATTTGGGTCACAGTTAGGAAATTCTAAAAGTTCCAATTTTAACTCAGTGAAGGGCGCAAAGCCCGGGAGATTTTTAAACTTTTCCCGACTCGGATAGGGAGTAAAGTATTCCTGTTCGTTTCTCTTTGGTACTCATGAACATGTGCAAGTTTCTTTTGATGGCGATAATCATGCTAAGCCCTCTTCTCTTGTTCAACAGATCGACGAGCTCCCAGAGGGAGCTGTGAAGCCACCAGCAAATAAATATCCTATTTTCTTCTTTGGGACTCATGAGACGTAAGTACATTTAACAGAAAAAAAGGACGACAGTGATCAATGTTGTGCATTTTGTGACATGACAGAGACTCAGTGTTACAAAAGTGGATCTAGGCTGTTAGTTGTCCAAATAGATCTGAAGAAGGCCTTTTGCAAGAAATTCTAGCCAAGTATATCAGGCTTGCAAACCCCAAAACAAATAATGTACAGTTAGAGGATTCAGATTTTGAGTTAACTAGTGTTTCTCGAGTGATAAATATTGATGATTTGTGGAGAGTGCAGATATATTTATATTGAATAAGAATTGTTCAGGTTCTTTCAATAAATCTTTCAGGAATTTCAATGTTTATAATCATAAGGGGAAATTCCACAAGTCCTCACTGTTGGCACGAGCCTTGCATGCAAGGAGAGTATGTTGGGAGGTTGGTCACCTATCCACTCCTGATTTGGTGGTGTGTTACAGTTCACTTGGGTAGACCAAGTTGTTGTGGCAACATGCACTTTTACTTGTAGGTTTTTTTTAAAACGCATTTTATTCAAACTTGTATCAAAGTGGGTTACAGCAAATAAACACCCCGGGAAACATTCTTCCCAACAATCAACTATACAGTTTGTACAGATTTTTCTCCTTTTTCACCCCCCCCCCCCTCCCCATCAACCCCCCACCCCACCCCCCTGCGATGAACAGCTCGTCAAACACAGTCACAAACATCCCCCACCTTCTCTCAAACTCCCCTGCTGAGCCCCTTAACTCATACTTTATCTTCTCTAACCGCAGGAAGTCATACAGGTCACCCAACCAAGCTGCTACCCCCGGTGGCGATGCCGACCCCCACTCCAGCAAAATTTGTGCAATCAGAGAGGCAAAGGCCAAGACATCGGCCTTCCTCCTCTCCATGAGCTCCGGCTTCTTTGAAACCCCAAATATCGCCACCAAAGGGTCCGGGTCCATCCCTCCTCCACTATCCTGGTTAAGACCGCGAACACTCCCGCCCAGAATCTTCCCAATTTTTCACAACCCCAAAACATGTGCACATGATTCGCTGGCCCCCGCCCACACCTCTCGCACTCATCTGCTACCCCCTGAAAGAATCCACTCATTCTCGTCCGAGTCATATGCACCCTGTGCACCACCTTAAACTGTCTCAGGCTCATCCTTGCACAAGAGGAGGTTCCATTTATCCTTCGCAGTGCCTCACTCCATACTCCCCAATTGATCTCTATTCCCAACTCTGCTTCTCATTTCTCCTTGATCTTTGATGTGTTGGGTGCTCTGGATTCGTGGAACACATACAGGCCACCAACACTTAAAATAGTACAACACTATTTTATTAAGCTAGAAACTGTTGAACATACTTTCACTGTGGGTTAACATGATGTTAGATTAAACTAAAGACCTATGCCTGTCCTAACCAGTCTATGCACTCAGCACATGATGAAGATCTGTGCTGTACGCTGTAAGTTCTATCCTTCTGAGAGGCTGAATCCCGAATGAGCGGGAACTCTGATGCCCTCTGTCTTTATAGTGAGTGTGCTCTAACTGGTGATTGGCTGCGGTGTTGTGTGTATTGATTGGTCTTGCTGTGTGTGCATCAGTGTGTGTGTCTGCACCATGATATACTGGTGTATATTATGACAATCTTTACCACCCACTCGTCTCCCTGCTCCCCCAGCCACTTATATATATCCCCAATTCTCCCCTCCCCTTCCACATCCGGAAGCAGCAGTCGCTCCAGCAGGGTGTATCCCAGCAATCTAAGGAACCCCTTCCAGACCTTTTGTGCAAAGTCCCTAACCTGTAGATACCATCCCCCCCCCCGGCTCAAACCCATGTATCTCGCACAGCAGCGTTAACACCGACATCCCTTCCACCCTAAAATGCCTCCTCAGCTGATTCCATATCTTCTCCGTGGACTGCACCACCGGGCTCCCTGAATACCTACTCTGAGCCATTAGCAATGCTGCTGTCACCATAGCCCTCAAACTAGACCCCTTACAAGAGTCCTCCTCCATCCTAACCCACTCTACCCCTTCTCCATCCCACCACCGCCGCACCTTGTCCACATTCGCCGCCCAATGATAATGAAGCAAGTTTGGCAACGCCAATCCCCCCCTGCTGCCTCTGCCTCTGTAGGGTCCTCCCCACTCTCGGCACCTTCCCCGCCTATACAAAGTCAGAGATGATTGTGTCCATTTTCCGAAAAAAGGTCTTTGGTATAAAGATCGCGAGAGCCTGAAAGATAAACAAGAACCTCGGCAGAATATTCATTTTCACCACATGGACCCTCCCCGCCAACGTTAAGTGCAGTGTATCCCACCTCTTAAGATCCTCCCTGGCCTCCTCCACCAGCTTCGTTAAGTTCCACTTATGGAGCCCCGTCCATTCCCTCACTACGTGAATCCCCAAGTACCTAAACCTATCCCTCGCTACAGTAAATGGCATCCCACCTAAATTAGCCCGCTGTGCCAGCTTATTCACCGGGAATACCTTTCTTTTCCTTGCATTCAGCTTGTATCCCAAGAACCCTCCAAACTATCACAGTAGGCCCATAATCCTTCCCATACTCTCCAACGGATCCGAAACAAACAGCAAGAGGTCATCGGCATAGAGCGACACCCGATGCTCCCTCTGTTCTTTCATTATTCCCTGCCACTCTGCCAACCCCCTGAGAGCCGCCGCCAATGGCTCTATGGCCAGCGCAAACAGCAGCGGCGACAGCGGGCACCCCTGCCTCGTACCCCTGTGTAAGTCAAAGCTTTGTGAGCTCATATCATTCATCCTCACCCTCAGTGGCTCTTGGCGCCACTTACAGCAACCACACCCATACCACAAATCTCGGCCCAAACCCAAACCTTCCCAAAACTTCAAACAAGTACCGCCACTCCACCCAATCAAATGCTTTCTCCACGTCCAAGGATACCACCACCTCCGGTACCAGAACTCTTGACGGATTCATCACCACATTCAACAGCCGTCTTGTATTACTCGTGAGCTGCCTGCCCTTCACGAAGCCTGTTTGATCTTCTGCAACCACCCCTGGGACACAATTCTCCATCCTCCCCACCTACAACTTAGCCAATACTTTCACATCCATGTTCAATAGTGATATGGGTCCATACGGCCCACATTCCACCAGATCCCTCCCTTTTTGGGGGGATTAGTGTGATTACTGCCTGCTTCATCGTCTCCGGCAACTCCCCCTTCTCCAGTGCTTCATTAAACGCCCCCAACAGATGTGGTGCCAGGTCCGACGCAAATTCCTTATAAAATTCTGCCGGGTACCCATCTGGCCCAGGGGCCTTGCCCATCTTCATACCCCTGGTACTATCCAGCGCCTCCCTCAGCCCCAGGGGCTCCTCCAACGCTTGCCTCTTTGCTTCCTCCTCCACATGGGGAAATTCCAGCTCGTCCAGAAACCACCCCATGTCCCCCTGGGTCTGCCTCATAAAGTCCATGGTAATACATTTATCTTCCCTGGCTCTGACACCACATCCCCAGCCCCAGTCCGGACCTTCAATATTTCCCTGGATGCAGCCTGCCTCTGCAGCTGGTGCACCAGCAGGCGACTCGCCTTCTCCCCATACCTCGTATTGCACCCCTCTTGCCCTACGCAGTTGTCCTAACGCCCTCTCCGTTGTCAGCCTGTCAAATTGCCCCTGCAACTTTTTCCTCCTCGCCAATCACCATAGCCCTCCTCGCCAATCCCTCCACAGTGGGCACCCTCGAGTATTCCCCTCCACTATCTCGCTCACTAGACGGTCATGTTCCGCCCTCCTTTCCTTATTCGCACGAACCGTAAATGCCATAATTTCTCCCATGACCTCTGCCTTTGGTGCTTCCCAAAAAATGCCCGCCGCCACCTCCCCATTCTGATTGAACGCCACATAATCCCTAATCACCAACCGCACCTTATCACAAAAACCTCCATCCGCCAACAACCCCGAGTCAAACCTCCACCCCGGCCTCTGCTATCACCCCGTACTGAACTGAATATCCAGCCAGTGTGGTGCATGGTCCGAGATAACTATCCCCGCATACACTGCCCCTTCCACCCCAACCAAAATCTCCCGACTCACTACAAAGTAATCAATCCTCGAATACACTTTATAGACGTGTGAAAAGAAAGAATACTCCCTTCCCCCTGGGTTCTGAAAGTGCCATGGATCCACCATACCCATCCTCTCCATAAACCCCCCCCAGCTCCCTTGCCATTCGTACCCTACCCATCGACCTGGGGCTCGATCTATCCACCCTCGGCGCCAAGACACAGTTAAAATCTCCTCCCATGGTTAACTGGTACGTGGCCAATTCCGGGATTGCTGCCAGCAACCCCCTCATAAAACCCACATCGTCCCAATTTGGGGCATACACATTTACCAACACTACCGGTGCCCCTTCCAAAACCCCACTCACAATCACATATCTCCCACCTGGATCCCTCACCTCCTTCGCACTCACGAATCCCATTTTTTTGCTCATTAAAATCGCCACACCCCTCGATTTCAAATCAAGCCCCGAGTGAAAAAACCTGCCCCACCCACCCCTTCCTTAACCTAACCTGGTCCTTCACACGGAGGTGTGTCTCCTGCAAAAGGACAACCCCCGCTTTCAAGCTCCTGAGGTGCGCGAACACCCGCGACCTTTTAACCGGCCCATTCAGTCCCCGGACATTCCACGTTACCAACCTTACCGGAGGCTTGCGCCTCCAATCCCCTCTACCATCTGTCATCTTCCCCACTTAACTCCTGCCCTTTAATTCCACTCTGTACTTAGCCCATCCCAGATGGCCCCTTTCTTCGCCCTTGACCATGTCATCTCTCACCCCCTGCCGCGTTGCAGAAATGCCCCCCCCCTGCTTTTCCCCTTCCCCTTACTGCCCCCCCCACTTCCCCTTTTCCCCCTCCCCCTGGTCACCCCTCTTGGCCTTCTCCCCCACCACCTCACTTCCGTTCACCAGCATAACCTGCTAGCGTGGCTGCCCCTTCCCAAAGGTGCATCTTAAGGACCTCCCCCTCCCTCTCACCCCCCTCCCACACCTCAGCTCAAAGAAGAAGGCTTTCTGCTGGCCTTACCCTCCCCCACCCAAACAAGGACTTCTCCTGAACTCCAGGTAGCCTTCTCCAAAAGCAAACAAACAGATGTTAAACACAAACAGGAGGGGGGATGGGAACATCCATCACCACATAAATTTTTCACCCCTACAACATCTTACAATCTCAACATTGAACAGACCCCCCCCCCCACACAAAAAGAGGCGAAAATACCCCAATCCCTACACCCACTTCAAACATGCTCCCGACCATTACATAGTGCCAGCACCCCGGTTCCCAAGCATTGTCCACTCAGTTCTCCCCCAGTTTATGCTCCTTAATGAAGTCTTCGGCCGCTTCTGGGGTCTCAAAATAATACTCCCAGCCTCCGAACGTCACCCAGAATTTCGGCGGGTAGAGCACCCCAAACCTGATCTGCCGCCGGTACAGCACCGCCTTGGCCTTGTTGAAACCTGCCCGCCGTTTTGCCAATTCGGCTCCGATGTCCTGATAAATCCAGACGTTATTTCCCTCCCAGTCGCAGCTACGCTTCTCCCTGGCCCACCGTAGAATTTTCTCTTTCTGCACAAATTTATGGAGTCACACGATCACCGCCCGCAGCGGCTCCCAAGCTCTAGGCCTTTGCCTCAGAGATCTATGCGCTCAGTCCACTTTAGGTGCCTTATCTAGCACCCCTTCTGCCAGCATCCTCGAGACATACCTCGTGGCACTCACACCTTCCACTCCTTCAGGCAGGTCCACTATTCGCAGGTTCCGGCTTCTCGAGGTATTCTTCTGCTCCTCCACCTTTGCCCTCAGCATTTTACAAAGGTCTCCTAGGAGCCCCACCTCCGCCTCCAGAGCCACCACATGATCGCTGTGGTCCGAGATCACTCCTTCAATCTCCCGAATCTGTGACCCCTGCACCTCCAAACACCTCTCCATCCGCTCCAAAGTACTCTTCAGGAGTGCCACAGCTTCTGCAATGCCCTTTTGCATGATCCTCCTGCATTTCTTTCCCCTGTTTATGGAATTCCTTCTTGATAAAAGTCATCAGTTCCTGTATCTGGGGCCTTACAGCTTGCCCCTCCCCAGCCTGCATGCTGGAAGAGACTGTCTGTAAAGCACAAGACTGTATCAACTTTCCAGCCAAACCTCTCACTGTTTTCTGCCGGGTCCGGTGCTCAGAAGACATACCATTCCAGGGGTAAACTACTCCTCTAACATTCACCTATGCCTTTTCATCAACATTCCACCTGGATCTGGGTAAAAAGGGCCCTTTTCTGTGACTTTGAACAGGAACAGCCCTTTATGTGACCAATCACTCCATGGTCACAAGCGGAAGTCACTTTTACTTGTAGGTTGTAGTCTGGAGCTGTGAACAGTCATGGTAGAGGCTGCAATGTCTTTTGTTATTATTTATTACTGCTGCTTTAAAATAATCTTGCGTTCACCAGTAAAATCTCTGCAAACTTTTTTATTGGAAAGGTCTGAAGGTTACTTCCAATTAGAGTTGGGGAGCAGAATCAGAGAATACCACAATGCAGAAGAGGTGCTTCAGCCCATCGAGTTTGCACTGACACATGAAAGGTCCTGACCTGCCCACCTAATCCCACTTGCCAGCACTTGGCCCATAATCTTGAATGTTATGGCGTGCCAAGTATGCATCCAGGTACCTTTTAATGAATATGAGGCATCCCACCTCTATCACCCTTCCAGGCAGTACATTCCAGAGAGTCACCACTCTCTGGGTAAAAAGGTTTTTCTCAAATCCCCCCAAACACCCCTCACTTTGAACGTGTTACCCCTCGTAACTGACCCTTCAACAAAGGGGAACAGCTGTTCCCTATCCACCATGTCCATGCCCCTCATAGTCTTTTACACCTTAATCAGGTCACTCCTCAGTCTTCTCTGCTCCAGACAAAACAACCCAAGCCTATCCAACCTCTCTTTATAACTTAAATAAATGTTCCATCCCAGGCAACGTTCTGATGAATCTTCTCTGCACCCCCGCCAGTGCAATTACATCTTTCTTATAATGTAGCGACCAGAATTGCACACAGTATTCCAGCTGTGGCCTCACCAAAGTTCCTGCAGCGCCATCATGACCTCCCTGCTTTTGTAGTCAGTGCCCCGATTGGTAAAAGCGAGTGTCCCTATGCCTTTTTCACCACATTATTAACCTGCCCTTCTGCCTTCAGAGATCTATGGACAAACACGCCAAGGACCCTTTATTCTTCAGAACTTCCCAGTGTTAGTCCTTTCATAATGTACTTCCTTGTCACATTACTCCTTCCAAAGTGTATCACCTCACACTTTCAGGATTAAATTCCATTTGCCGCTTAGCCGCCCATTTGACCATCCCGTCTATATCTTTCTGTAACCCAAGACACTCAACGCAAGACACTCCCCCATCCAATCTTTGTACCACCTGCAAATTTACTGATCCTACCCCACACATAGTCATCTCTGTTATTTATATAAATGACAAACAATAGGGGGCCCAGCACGGATACCTGTGGTACATCACTGGTCACTGGTTTCCAGATATTAAAGCAGCCATCTATCTCCACCCTCTGTCTCCTACTGGTAGAATAAACCAGTGTTTCATACAGCTTTTTCATTTACTTGCTGAAATTCTGTCTAGTCCTCAAAGCGTTAAACCTGTCTGCTTGAAACTGTTGACAATCTCTTGCCAGATTGTCTGTCGAATTCGGAACAGCTGGTAATGAAAAGTCAGCAGCAAAAACTGGTCCTTTTCCTGCTAATGCAGAGTGTTAGGGGCTCATGCTTATACCGCAAAGCCATTAATATTTTTGCAATCAAGCACAAGGCAAACTGATTAGTGACTAAGAAAAGAAAATTGGCTTCAGAAATCACCTTCTTGATAGAGACCATGGACTAACCCTCAAGTCTAACCTTGAACTACTCAAAGATATAACTTTGCACTATCAATGCAAAAAACTAAGAACATCTGGCAAAAGTTCTTTTGCCCACAGTTTTAAGGAGATAGTAGCTGTTTAAAATAAATGGATTAAAGTCTCCCTCAATAGGGGAAATAACTCCTAGGTTGAAACTGTGCCTAGCATATACCGTACAGCATATTTTGTTCTATAAAGATGCGCTTCACTTTTTATTTCAATTATTAATTCATATGTTGCTTAAAAAAAATCTATACTAGGCTTGCCGACATGCCTCTTCTGGTAAATGCACTGCCAAATGAACCAACTCATACATGTCGGTCACAGCTTGGATATCCGGCCTGATGCATTTATCTGTTGGGGGCAGAAGTAGGGGTGCTGTAATTGTTCACGGCACCAACAGGCTAGGTAGGTGCAGAATGGACCAGGGTTCTCACTCTTGTTCACTCTCCTTGACTGCAGCAAGTATGTGAGGGCAGTCAATAATGCCCCTCATGGCCCAAGAGCCTGCCAATCACTGGCTGGGCTGGCGTATGGAAAAGCAACTTTTCAGGGTGAAGAGGTTGTTGGAACCTGTGCTGTTGTACCCCTGGACATATCAGTGTCTTCAAGAGAGAAGGAGGAAGACATATGGAGAAAACAGCAAAATCCTTACATGAGTTAGATGCAGGTTCCTCCACAGCGCTCCTGAGAACTAGCGATGCGAAGAACTGCAGTGTTCAAAAAGTAAACTGATTGCACCTTGGAGACATTTTATTTAAAATAATAATTTTTTCTAAATCTAAATGCTTGAACGAAAAATCATGTCATGAAAATTGCAATTAAAATTTTAATACTAAAAATGGAAATTAAAACCTCAGACAGATAAAGGATAGAAGTCGCTGTTGGCAATATTAATGAACAACTGTGCATGCTCTTCTGTGACATACTCCTGTCGCTATGTTACCAGAAAGGTCAGCCCATCCATATTAACTCATTTAATGCCTGTAAAACTAGTAGTGTTATACATCCCAACTACAGTGTCACCTGTCATAATATACACCAGTATATCATGGTGCAGACACACACTGATGGACACACAGTGGGACCAATCAACATACACAACACCGCAGCCAATCACCAGTGAGAGCACACGCACTATAAAGACAGGGGACATCAGAGTTCCCACTCTTTCGAGTAGCAGCTAGCTAGGAGCACAGAGCTCACAGCCTGCAACACAGACATTCACCATGTGCTGAGTGCATCAACTGGTTAGGACAAGGCAAAGGTCTTTAGTTAAAGCTGGTATTGTATTTTACCCACAGTTCAAGTATGTTTAAATAGTTAACCTTTCAATAAAATAGCGTTGATGACCTGTATGTGATCCAGAACACCCAACACATCATGGTACCAGGAGTGGGGTTGCATACTAGCACTTCTTAGACCTACCTGCAAGTGATCTGCCTTCCGCCAGCATTCTGTCATTCTGCAACATGGACAACATCAGCCCGCAGGGTAAGGACGAACCCTTCCAATCCTTTTTAACGCACCTCCGCATCCTTGCGCAATCTTGCAGCTACGGGCCCACCGCTAACTCCATGATACGCGACCAGATCGTTTTCGGAGTTCAGTCGTACCCACTACGTCAGCAGCTCCTCAAAGTTAAGCAACTCACCCTAGCGACCGCCATCGAGACCTGTGTCCTACATGAAAGGTCCCCACGAGGCAGAACGGGTCCAAGTGATTGAACACCTCCAGGGCCTCAACCTGGCTGAGGGTGGCCATTTCGCGCGCTTTTCACGGACTCCCGCGCTTGTACGCACCAAACAAGCGGACGGCGACATGGAGGAACATAATGCGCAGGCGCGCACCACGCAGGACGCACCGCGCATGTGTGGTGGCGCAGCGAACGTGCTGACGTCACGATGTGCGGCAACTGTGGCTCCGCCCATTAAAGCGGCAATGCCCCGCAAAATCTCGACAATGCCTAAGATGTGGAAGACTTGGCCACTATGCTGCCTGCTGTCGAGCAGCTCAGCCTTCCAATTCATATTGCTTCAGCCAGCCTCGCAGGAATGTTCGGGCAATTCAACCCACGGTCACCGAGTCCGATTCCGACCTCCCACACGGCAGTACACCGAGGACCCGAAGGCGCCTTTTTGAGTCGGTGTCGTAACGAAAAACAGGTTGTCCCCGAAGCAAAGACACCAGCCGCTGTCGGTATACAGCATCGATCCAGACGATGAGTGATGTGCCACCCTGACGGTCAACCGGTCCCAAATACGATTCCGCCTGGACACTGGTGCCTCCGCCAATCTCATGGCATGGTCTGCTTTCCAAAGCCTTCGTGTCAAACCAACCATTCTCCCATCGGCCTGCCAGCTATTTGACTACAATGGCAACATCATTCCAGCTACCGGTTCATGCCAACTCGAAGTGACGCACAAGTCTCGAAAAGCCATCCTTCCTTTCGAGATCGTGGGCTCCTCGAAGGACTCTCTGCTTGGCGCACAGGCGTGCAAATTGCTAAACCTCATTCAAAGAGTTCACTCTCTCCTGATGACATGTCTGCCTTCCAGGATGCTGACTTCAGGGCGCAACTCAACGCCATCGTCGACCAGCACCGCGACGTCTTCGAAGGCATGGGCACGCTCCCATATACTTACAAGATCATACTCAAACAGAACGCCGCACCTGTGGTGCATGCACCTCGCAGAGTCCCAGCGCCCCTCAAGGACCGCCTCAAGCAGCAGCTGCAGGACCTCCAAGACCAAGGAGTAATCTCCAGAGTTATGGAACCAACCGACTAGGTCAGTTCCATGGTGTGCGTAAAGAAGCCTTCCGGCGAGCTCAGAATCTGCATTGATCCAAAGGATCTGAATCGCAACATAATGAGGGAGCATTACCCAATCCCCAAGCGCGAAGAGATCGCATGATGCGAGATGGCTCGTGCCAAGCTCTTCACCACACCTGACGCCTCGAAAGGATTCTGGTGAATTCAACTAGACAGAGCCAGCAGGAAACTGTGTACCTTTAACACCCCTTTTGGCAGATATTGTTACAACAGGATGCCGTTTGGGATCATAGCGGCGTCAGAAGTATTCCACAGGATCATGGAACAAATGATGGAAGGTATTGAAGGTGTTCGCCTCTATGTTGACGACATAATCATTTGGTCCACCACCCCGCAGGAACATAGCAGTCGCCTCCAGCGCGTGTTCAAACCCATACGGGAGCAGGGCCTACGCCTCAACAGAGCCAAATGCTCCTTCAGCCAGATGGAACTCAAGTCCCTAGGGGACGACTTCTCCCAGTTGGGTGTGCGGCCAGATGCGGACAGGGTGGCTGCCATCACAGCCATGAAAAAGCCAGAGGACAAGAAGGCGGTCCTCCGATTTCTGGGCATGGTCAACTTCCTAGGGAAGTTCATCCCTAACCTCGCCTCTCATACCACAGCTCTCAGGAACCTGGTCAGGAAGCCAACAGACTTCCAATGGCTTCCTGCCCACGAGAGCGAATGGACAGAACTTAAAACCAAACTTACCACGGCCCCGGTATTGGCCTTTTTTGATCCAGCGTAAGAGACAAATATTTTGACCGATGCCAGCCAATCTGGCATTGGGGCAGTGCTCCTGCAACGCGATGAGGCCTCATCATGGGCCCCCATTGCATATGCGTCACGCACCATGACCCCCACGGAACAGCGCTACGCGCAGATAGAAAAGGAGTGCCTGGGCCTGTTGGCCGGTGTCGTCAAATTTCATGATTATGTGTACGGCCTTCCTCAATTCACCGTCGAGACCGACCATTGCCCACTGGTCAATATAATACAAAAAGACTTGAACGACATGACGCCTCGCCTCCAGCGCATTCTGCTCAAACTCCGGCGATACGACTTCCAGCTCGTATACACCCCGGGCAAAGACCTGATCATAGCCGACGCTCTGTCCAGGGCAGTCAACACCCCGTGTGACCCAGCGGGATTCGTCTGCCAGGTTGATGCCCATGTGGCCTTTGTGGCCGCTAATCTACCGGCCACGGATGAACGCTTCGTCCAAATTCGCCGCGAAACTGCGGCTGACCCCTGCTACAGCGTGTCATGCGCCACCTAACAGACGGGTGGCTCAAGGGCCAATGCCCGCCGTTCTACAACATCAGAGATGATCTGGCGGTAGTCGATGGTGTCCTCCTGAAGCTGGACCGCATTGTTATCCCGCATAGCATGCGCCAGCTCATCTTGGAACAGCTACACGAGGGCCATATGGCGTGGAGAAGTGTCGCCGACTGGCCCGAGAGGCAATGTGCTGGCCCGGCATCAATGACGACATCGCCAACACAGTGCTCAACTGCCCCACCTGTCAGCGGTTCCAGCCGCCCCACCCACGTGAGACCCTACAGCCCCATGAGTTGGTCACGTCCCCTTGGTCCAAGGTCAGCATCGACCTGTTCCACGCGCTGGGCAGGGACTATGTTCTGATTGTAGACTATTTTTCAAACTACCCGGAGGTGGTACGTTTGCACGACATCACATCGTCTGCAGTCATCCGTGCCTGTAAGGACACCTTTGCTCGTCACGGCATCCCACTCACTGTGATGTCGGACAATGGCCCCTGCTTCGCAAGCCAAGAATGGTCCAACTTTGCCAGGAGGTACAACTTTGTGCATGTGACATCCAGTCCCCTGTATCCCCAATCCAATGGCAAAGTGGAAAAGGCCATCCACATAGTCAAACTGCTCCTCTGCAAGGCTGCCGATGCGGGATCCGACTTCTGCCTCGCCCTGCTGGCCTATCGCTCGGCCCCACTGTCCAATGGCCTGTCGCCAGCCCAGCTGCTCATGGGTCGCACCCTGAGGATGACGGTGCCGTCCATTCATGTCCCAGACCTCGACCACGTTCCGGTCCTTCAACGAATGCAACTGTCTCGTGCACAGCACAAGGCGGCTCGTGACTCCCGTGCAGCTGACCTCCCTGCTCTGGCTCCAGATGACAATGTCCGCATCCATCTTCCGGATGGTGGCTGGTCTGCAACTGCTGTGGTTCTTCAGCAGGTGGCTCCCCGCTCGTTCCTGGTTCGTCTACCGGATGGTTCCATTCTGCGCTGTAATCGGCGTGCCCTTCGTCTTGTTCCGCGCTCGCTACCTGATCCTCCGCTAGTGCCACGCCCTCCTGTTGTCCCTGACCTGGACTATGCAGAGATTCCGGTTACTCTGCATCCTCCTCACTCTGACGCAGTCCAGCCCGCTCCTCAGCTGGTGGCTCCCGACCCACCCTTGAGGCGGTCAACAAGGATTCGTCGCCCACCTCAGAGACTTAATTTGTGAACTTTGCACTAATGGACTCTCTGGTCTGTTCTGTTCTTCCGTTTAATCGTTCAAGTGGTTTGTATATAGTGTTCATCTCGTTATTTGTGTGACACACTTTTTTTCTGCATCAGGCACCTTCCCATGTAAATAGCTTAGTTTTATGTACATAGTCCTAGTCCTGTAAATATTTCGCACACACGTAGTCAGGAACATTCACCACACACTATTTGTTGTCATGCAGGCACATTTTTTTATATAAAAGGGGGGATGTCATAATATACACCAGTATATCATGGTGCAGACACACACTGATGGACACACAGTGGGACCAATCAACATACACAACACCACAGCCAATCACCAGTGAGAGCTCACGCACTATAAAGACAGGGGACAGGAGAGTTCCCGCTCATTCAAGTAACAGCTAGATAGGAGCACAGAGCTCACAGCCTGCAAAACAGACATTCACCATGTGCTGAGTGCATCAACTGGTTAGGACAAGGCAAAGGTATTTAGTTAAAGCTGGTATCGTATTTTACCCACAGTTCAAGTATGTTTAAATAGTTAACATTTCAATAAAATAGTGTTGCACTACTTCAAGTGTTGGTGACCTGTATGTGATCCAGAACACCCAACACATCATCACCCTTGATGTTTCATTTGATGCAAAGTCTATTTAGTTCTGCAGGAGATAATTTAATGCAATTTTGAGGACTGGTAATATTGTAATAAGCTCCATAAGTCACTCATGCCCCATTCCTCCTCACCAGCCCCAGCTGAAGCATTTGTCCATGCCTTTTACGCCCTCCCGATTCTCCGATTTCAATACCCTGTGGACCTTGACTCCCTGCTGTAGAATTGCCTTACCCAAAGCCCCCCCTCCTCTTTTAAAACCAATCTCTTCACCCTATTTTAATACCTCATTTTCTGGTTTGCTGATGATATTTTCCTTGCACCACTGAAGCATCTGGAGGCTTTTTTTCTCTCTCTGTAAAACTCAATGCATTCAAGGAGCAGCACAGTTCAGCTCGATACATTGGGCAACACAGTAGCACAAGTGGATAGCACTGTGGCTTCACAGCGCCAGGGTCCCAGGTTCGATTCCCCGCTGAGTCACTGTCTGTGCAGAGTCTGCACGTTCTCCCAGTGTCTGCGTGGGTTTCCTCCGGGTGCTCCGGTTTCCTCCCACAGTCTAAAGACATGCAGGTTGGGGGAATGGCCATGGTAAATTGCCCTTAGTGACCAAAAAGGTTAGGAGGGGTTATTGGGCTATGGGGATAGGGTGGAAGTGAGAGCTTAAGTGGGTTGGTGCAGACTCGATGGGCCGAATGGCCTCCTTCTGTACTGTATGTTCTATGTTCGAAAACTCAGCTGCCCATGTCCACTCCTGCACTAGTTTGCACTCTTTCATCAGCCTCGTTCTCATTGTCTGTTAATCCCAAATTTAAAATTCTCATCCTCATGTTTCATGGCCTTGCCTTTCCTTCTCTCTCTCGCATAGGCTCGTCATGCACGACCTCCCGACTCTCCACCTGCTCTTGGGTCTCTTCTGCATCTTCCCTCCTTCACCCAACATTGGCGGTCATGCCTTCAGCTGCCTTGATTCCCTGCCCTTGATTTGTCTCCCTGATGTCCTCTCTCCTCCAAAGAAGCCAACTCTTCACCCTTTTCAGTATCTCATTTTCTGCTTTGCTGTTCATATTTTCTTTGTACCTCTCTGAGCTCATTGAAGATGCTCTATAAATGAAAGTTGTTCCCATTGTTGTTGGCACTCCCTTCGAGCACTCGATGTGATGAGCCCCCCCCCCCCCCCCCCCCCCGCAGCCCCAGGGAGCCCTGATCAAGTGATCTCAAGGGTATTCATTTTAAATGAATGGAAAATTGCCTAACTGACCAGCACCCAATCTTGCAAGATGTGCCAGTCAGAGAATCAGCCTGTGTTCTATTGTGGTTTGGTGTATGCGAAAGGGGAGGTGGTGGCAAAGTGGGATTGTCACTGAACTAGTAATCCAGAGACCACGGTTCTAATCCCACCATGGTGTGATGAATGTAGAAATTGTTATTTATTAGGGTGCACAGTGGCACAGTGGTTAGCACTGCTGCCTCACAGTGCCAAGGACCCAGGTTTAATTCCGGCCTTGGGTGAATGTGTGGTGTTGGTACATTCTCCCCGTGTCTGCATGGGTTTCCAAAGATCGGTAGAGGGGCAGGTAGTATTGAGGAAGCAGCAGGGCTGCTTGGACAGTCTAGGAGAGTGGGCAAAGATGTGGCAGATGGAATACAATGTGGAAAAGTGTGAGGTTATGCACTTTGGAAGGAGGAACGTAGGCATTGACTATTTTCTAAATGAGGAAATGATTAGGAAATCAGAAGCACAAAGGGACTCGGGATTCCTTGTTCGCGATTCTCTTAAGTTAATGTGCAGATTCAGTCGCCAGTTAAGAAGACAAATGTAATGTTAGCATTCATGTAAAGAGGGCTAGAATACAAAAGCAGGGATGTACTTCTGAGGCAGTATAAAGCTCTGGTCAGACCCCATTTGGAGTATTGTGAGCAGTTTTGGGCCCCGTATCTAAGGAAGGATGTGCTGGCCTTGGAAAGGAACCAGAGGAGGTTCACAAGGATGATCCCTGGAATGAAGAGCTTGTCGCATGAGAAATGGTTGAGGACTCTGGGTCTGTACTCGTTGGAGTTTAGAAGGATGAGGGGGAATCTGATTGAAACTTACAGGATACTGCGAGGCCTGGATAGAGTGGATGTGGAGAGGATGTTTCCACTTGTATGAAAAACTAGAACCAGAGGACCCAATCTCAGAGGGACGATCCTTCAAAACAGAGATGAGGAGATATTTCTTCAGCCAGAGGGTGGTGAATCTGTGGAACTCTTTGCTGCAGAAGGCTGTGGAGGCCAAATCACTGAAGGCTTTTGAGACAGAGATAGATAGGTTCTTGATTAATAAGGGGACCAGTGGTTATGGGAAGAAGACAGGAGAATGGGGATGAGAAAAATATTAGCCATGATTGAATGGCGGAGCAGACCCGATGGGCCGAGTGGCCTAATTCTGCTCCTGTCATGTGGTTTTATAGGTGCTCCAGTTTCCTCCTAGAGTCCAAAGATGTCCAGGTTAGATGGATTGGCCATGCTAAATTGCCCCTTCGTGTCCAAAGATGTGCAGGTTAGGTGGGGTTACAGGGATAAGGCGTGGGAGTGCGCCTAAGGTAGGGTGCTCGTTCAGAGGGTTGGTGCAGACTCGATTGGGCCGAATAGTCTCCTTCTGCACTGTTGGGATTCTATGAAAATAAAATCTTCATTTAATCTGTGAAACTGGTTGAGGTAAAAATTGAACCTTTCTCTTGCAGTGCCTTTCTGGGACCAAAAGACCTTTTACCCTACAAAGAATATAAAGATAAATTTGGGAAGTCTAACAAGCGAAAAGGTTTCAACGAAGGTCTGTGGGAGATCGAAAACAACCCTGGTGTCAAGTTCACAGGATATCAGGTAGTTACTGTAATTGGTTGCCCACTGTTTCAATAAAGAAGCCCGATGGATGGGCAGCACAGTGGAGCAGTGGGTTAGCCCTGTTGCCTCACGGCGGCGAGGTCCCAGGTTCGATTCTGGCTCTGGGTCACTGTCCATGTGGAGTTTGCACATTCTCCCCGTGTTTGCGTGGGTTTCACCCCCACAACCCAAAGATGTGCAGGGTAGGTGGATTGGCCAAGCTAAATTGACCCTTAATTCGAAAATAATGAATTGGGTACTCTAAATTGAAAAAAAAGAAGCCCTATGGATTAGGCACATTAACGTTTATTGGCAAATAGTATCAGCAAGTTCAGCAAAGAGCATTTAAGTACAGTGCAATGCCAGAACAGTCTCTCTTATGCCAGTGTTTGTTAATTAATGGTTATATTTCACAATTGAGACAGAATTCATGGCCGGGACTCTCCCCCAACCGGCGGGCGGGTCGTACCAGCGCCAAAGAATGGCGTGAACCACTCCGGCGTCGGGCTGCCCGGAAGTTGCTGAATCCCGCACTTCCGAGGGCTAGGCCAGCGCTGGAGAGGTTGGCGCCACACCAACCGGCGCCGAAGGGCCTCCGTCGGCCGGCGCCAGTTGGCACATGCGCGGGAGCGCCAGCGTGTTCTGGTGCATGCGCAGAACCGCTGGCGTGATCCCTGTGAATGCGCAAAGGGGGTTTCTTCTCCGCGCCGGCCATGGCGGAGCTTTACAGAGGCCGGCGCGGAGGGAAAGACTACCCCCACGGCACAGACCCGCCCGCAGATCAGTGGGCCCCGATCGCGGGCCAGGCCACCATAGGGGCCCCCCGGGGCCAGATCACACACACACACACCCCCCCCCCCCCCCCCCCGAGGACTCCGCAGGCTGCCCTCAGAGCCAGGTCCTGCAGGTAAGGACCTGGTCTAATTTACGCCGGTGGAACCAGCCAAAGACGGGCATCTGCTCGGCCCATCGGGGCCCGGAGAATCACCGGGGGGGCCACTACCAACGGCCCCCGACCGGCGCGACATGATCCCCGTCCCCGCCAAAAAAACGACGCTGGAGAATTTGATAGCCGGTGTCGGAACGACGGGGCGGGATTCACGCCGCCCCCGGTGATTCTCCGACCTGACGGGGGTGTCGGAGAATCCCGCCCCATATCTATATATAATACACCAAATATTAAGACATGGGGTGGTACAGTGGCACAAGTGGTGGCACAGTGGCACAGCGGTTAGCACTGCCGCCTCACAGCTCCGGGGTCCCGGGTTCAATTCCGGCCTCGGGTGACTGTTTGTGTGGAGATTGCACTTTCTCTCCATGCCTGCGTGGGTTTCCTCCCACAGTCCAAAGATGTACAGGTTAGGTGGATTGGCTATGCTAAACTGTACCCGAGCCTCCAAAAGGTTAGGTGGGGTTACTGGGTTCCGGGAATGGGGGGAGGTGTGGGCTTAAGTAGGGTGCTCTTTCCAAGGGCCCGTGGAGACTCGATGGGCCGAATGGCCTCCTTCTGCACTGTAAATTCGATGATTCCATGATTCCATTGACATGAGGACTAAGAAGAGGACTGGGCCATTCGACTCTGTTTCACCATTCACTAAGGTCACAGCTGATCCAACTCGTCTCAATCTCCCCGTACCAGCCCCCTGCCCTCTGATTATCTTCCAGGCCAAAGAAACTATCAACCCGTCTTAAATTCAACCAGCAATTCAAATTAGTTGAGGACTCAAAGATGAAATTATCAGCAAAGGAGGCTCTGTAAATATAAATGCTGAGATTCTATCGAAGATGTTCTCGGTCTACCAATTAGCACTGGGCTGGTTAATATTTTTTGAAGAGTTATGTTTCCAGGAGTACAAAGGCCACAGTGAATTATGCAGTATTCGATCCTCTGTTCGTTCACTTATACTCATAATCTCCAGTCCCATTCAACTAGGGACCGGATTGGAACCATTGGTTGGAACCATTTCAGGCTCCTAGTTGGGATTAGGGTGACATAAGGGGGGTGGGATGTAGTCAGAAAGTGGGATTTTCCGCCCCCTACATGGCGTTTTCTGGTGGCGGAGGTAGGCTCAGCATTGTCCGGCAGCAGGTTGTTCCAGTCCCGCCGATGTCAATGGCATTTGACGCGTATCGCCCCTCCTGCCGCCAGGCACGTTGCCTTCAGTGGGACCGGATGATCCCACTGAAAGGAAGGGCCGGAAAATCCCACCCACAGCCCATGCCTTTCCCCATTACCAGCAGCTAATTGGCGGGAGGACAGGTTTGGCGGTCACTTAGAACAGCGAGCACACGATGTGGCTGTGTCTCTGAAAGTGTGGGCCTGATTTAGAAGCACGATGTCCATCATTATAGTAGCAGCAATCTTGCAAGTTAATGACAATGCTGAAATCAGCAGAAGGGGAGACAGGGGCAAAGTTCCTGTGCCAAGTCTGCCCCATTGATGCAGCCCCTGAAGTGCTTTTGGTGAGAGGCAATGTGTCTTGTTCCTGGAAGGTTGCAGAAGAAGGTCACTCAGCAAAACTGAGCAAGCCTGGTCGGAGGCGGCAGAATATGTCAGCGGCTGCGGTGTTATCTGGAGTTGGCCTGGCGTAGTACCACTAAACGTTTACATTCTAGCCAGGTAAGTGCAACGTGACAACCAGAGTTCGGGCTTTCAGCTCTACATATACTAGCCGAGCAACCCGAGGGCACATGATGCTCCTGAACCAGGTGTGCCCAGGATAATTACTGACCCAACAGCAAGGGCTCAAAGTGCTAACGCTGTTTAAAACCTGGCCAGCAGTGATATGTGCAGCTTCCGATTTAAATGGTGTGCTGGCTTTGGTGAGAGAGGGCAGCATTACCATATCTCTCTTTCACCCTCGCAGGAGGGAAGGACGCACAATATCAGGGAGAGGGCATGCACTGGAGGAGGACTGGCCTATCTCGCCACTTTGACCGCTACAGAGGAGGCAGTGATAGACATCTTGAGGTTGCCGCTGCATCAAGTGGATGATGGAGAGATGGGATTTCCTGGAGGAGAGGGTGGAACAATATTGTGTGGGATTTTCTGGCCTATCCCGATGGCGGGATCTTCTGGTCCCACTGAAAGCAATGGAGATGTGAATGTCCCGCCGCATCTGCCATGGGGGAACCCACCTCAACGGAACCGGAATATTCCGACCATTGAATTATGTAGATGAGGGGATAGAGTGCACATTTCTCTGTCTGAGACCAAGCCAATAGCTCAGCAGCATTGGGATGCCTCGTCTCTGCAGCCGCATGCGCTGTCACAGGCGAGCTCTCATGATCTTGTTCTGTCTCCCACATGCTGGTCAGTAAAGGGCAGCATCACCAGGGTTCTCCAATTAGAGGGAACCGACAGACCCAGCTCCATTACATCATTCAAAGTGCACCCTCCACCAGCACAGAGACACTCCCATCTGTGGGCCCTCGCGTGCCATTCAAAAGGGTGGCTCAGGGTAAGGAGCACTTCACTCGTGAGCGGGAGATGGTAACAGAGGCAGAGGAAGCTATGGGCAAATCCCCTCGGAGGATGGAAGACAGACACTGTCCTGCTCGGGTGGTTACAGATGGCTCATGTGCATCACTCCGGCTCAGAGCTTTGAAACACATGAGCTTATCCAGAGAGTGGCCAAACCTAGAGAGCCACAAGCAGCCGCATTCCGAGTGGATGGAGGAGCAGCGCATCAACTTGTACTGAATGCCTGTGACACTCTGTGCCATTAACCAGTCGATGGCGATGATGACACAAAGATGTCTGGAGTGGATGCCAATTACACCCCAAATAATGGTCCCCTCCAGTGATCAGGAGCGCCATCCAAAGACTGAGGCAGTCATTGAAGAGGATGAGGGTTTCACCCGTCATGGGGCATCAACATCACGGCCTCCTTGACCCCTCTGTCTCCAGGCAACATCTGTGCAGCAGAGGCCTGTGACAAGAGATATTAACACCGGATCAGCAACCTCGGGGCACCTCCACGAAAAGGACGACCACAACATACATCTCACATGGGCAGGTGGCCTCCATCTCACTGTGGCCCCAAGAAGAGCACCGTCAAGAAGGGATCGAGAGCAGAGGCCACAGCGGCAGTCATTGCACTGAACTATTTACTGGGGTTAATTTCACTTGAGTGTACACGTAGTGATTTATTAATAACACTGGAAATGTTGATCCATAATCCCACATGTGTGAATTTCCAGTCTTGAATAGAAAGTTTGGAAAAGAGTGAAGAAGTGGTGAAGGGAGCAGGTGGTTTTTGAACTGAAACCACTGGAGTGATGTGTGCTATGCATTGCTGGTAAGATTGGATCTGTTTAATGATGTTTGTATAATGGATATATTCTCCATTATTTATATGGATGAAAATGAGTTTCATTCTATGCGGTCCTGGTGGATAGGTTGTGTTCATGTAAAACTCCCTTGGATCAGATGTGCCCTGCTGTTAATGCCATTCTGAAGAGACCTTTGACTCCTGAGCAAACCCTGACCACGTCCCTGTATAGCATGGCCATCGATCTGCTCTGCATCTCCCTCCTCTAATGAACTGTGCTAGTCTAGCACTTCACCCTCTTCAACATCCGTACATTTCTGGAAGGCCATGTCATGAAGAGCGTCGAAGGCCATCACATTGCATGAAACCCTTGCAGGAGTGCACTGCAGGACACTAACCGACTAGTCCAGGTACTGGAACCATATCTTCAGAAGCTTGGCAGCCTGCTTGATGGTGGTCTTGTGAACACATGGATTTTGTTGTAGTGCCTCTGTGGCTCTGTTTTGGGCCCACATAAAGTGGTGGGTAGCCACTTATTCAAGGGCTAACCTTTGTCCCCTAAAATTCATCCGCAGCTGACGTGGCACCCTGAACTGCTGGGGGATTAAGACATTGGGGCAGTTGCCTGGGAAGTGAGTGTGCACATGGAGAATGCTCGTAAGTAAGGCTGGAAAAAAAGAGACATGCTATCGAAGCTTTTCGTCTTGCACTCATCAGGACAGACACAAGAATACCAAATTTCAAAAGGAGCAACAATTTCTATGGCATGAGAAAAGGGTGCTGATTGGTTGGCATATCATTTCTGGTTGAGATATTGCCATGGAGGATGCACCAGGGAACTATTGCCCCCCCTCCCCCTCTTGTTTACTTCAAAAGAAGCACCAGCCTGGACATGGGAAAGCTTTTGCTGTGGCTGTAGACCACCAGCTAAATGTTGAGGCAGTGGGAGCCCCTGCAGTTACTGAATCTCATTGGTCATTGATTTGATGACTTTCTGACCACGTGAGTGCAATTAATAATGCCCTGATCCTAGGAAATTTCACATTGGAGGTGAATCCCACTGCCTTTTTTGCCTGAGAAGCCCTATCTATTTGAAATTGTATCTACTACCCAGCTCTCTCAAACTGGGCATCAGTAACCTGCGAGATGCAACGGTGTGTTGCTGCTTGAAAGCCGCCGCCAATGTCCTTGGAGTGACCAGAGGCGAAGACGTTTGAGGCTTCAGTGACTAAACAGACACTGGCAGGGTTTGTTGAGCAGTCTCATGCAGCACTGACTCTCCAGTGTATCCAGGTAGCAATTTCTTCTGCACAGTTGACGCTTTGCTCTGGCCCCGCTGCCTTCCTGCCCCTCTTTCGTACCCTTTGTCCTCCTCATTCCTGGGTCTCTGCATCTGCTTCCAAGGATGTTATTCCTCACTGCCGGGGCTGATAATTTGAATGTTGGATGGGAAAGCACTTTAAACACTATTGCAGCATTACGGGTACATGTGTATCTATGAATAGTTAACATCAAATATTGCAGCTTACGGCTGATGAACTTACAGTTAATAAGTAAGTCCTTATTCATTCAGATGTTTGTTGCTGCTATTCAACTACATTATACTGGCATGCGTTTTGAAATGGGAGATGATGGATCTTCTTGCAACTCTTCTTCCCAGTATTGTTTTAAAAAAAATTTAGAGTACCCAATTATTTTTTTCCAGTTAAGAGGCAATTTAGCGGTGCCAATTCACCTGCCCTGCACATCTTTGGGTTGTGGGGGTGAGATCCACGCAAACATGGGGAGAATGTGCAAATTCCATACTGACAGTGACCCGGGGCCAGGATCGAACCCG